>NW_027640767.1:0-600000 GCF_949752795.1 Hyperoodon ampullatus
CCTCCCAACTTGGAGAGACAGCCCCTTTAACCTCCTGGTTCGCACAGGTTGCCAATTTGGCAGAGGATGAAAGGGAAGAGGGAGACCAATGAGAGAGTAGCTGTTAGGCATTTGGACGGGCACATATCACTGTAATTTCCCGGCAGGAAGAAGAATTAACCAAAGTCTCAGCCACCCACCGGGAATCAGTATAGATCCTGAACCAAAATTTTGGACTTGCGGTCAGCTCACCAAAAACGAGTTGAAAAATGGAGCTCAGGGGCACAGCAATTCACAAACTGGCCGAGTAAAAAGGACAACTATCGTCCAAAAATCTGTTGAGGGAAGGCAACGAGGCGGACTTCAAAGCGTGGCAGAATAGCAGGAAACAGATTTCAAGAGGTACGTTGGAATCGCCTTTAAAGCACAGGAAGAGGGGCACAACTTCGACAATGATGCACTTGGCAAGAAAGGGCGTATGTGTTTTCTCCTGAATATATTCAGGAGAAAACGCATACGCCCTTTTTGGCCAAGCAAGCAAGCGGGCAATGCAAATCTGCACTACAAAGAAGTATCACTTCCCACCGGTCAAAAGGGACATCCACAAAATGTGTAAAATCCAGAAAGGCAAGACAGGCCCTGGAGAACAGGAGCCTTGTTATGCTGATGGGCGGATGTAAATTGCAACTGCCTCTCTGGAGGCGTGCATTGTGTTCCCTAAAACAAGTAAACAACAGAGCTACAGAGCCAAGTGCACTTCCAGTCTAGGGGAATATACCTTGGGAAAACTGAAAATCAAAAAGGCACAGCCACCCCAAAATTTAGGGCTGCACTGCTTACAAGGACCTCAACTTGGGTACACCTTAAATACCCAGGAAATATAAAAATGGTTCAAAAATTGTGGTACTTACGTACGATGGAATATCCCTCAGCCATGAATCAATGTCATAAGACCAGTAGCAGCAAAATGGGTGGATTCAGGTACGATGATTCTATAGTGAATAAGTCACACAGAAAAAGAACTTATCATAAGATATCACTTATGAAGATCCTGTAAACATGGCTACACTTGAACTGAGTTAGGAAAGAGAACAGTGTCTCACATTTAGAAAACACTCTTATGCCTGCTTAAGGGGGAAGGAGAGGTGGGGTGATGCATAAAACCAGAGTTTGATATAAGCACAGGTACCGTTCCAAAAACCAACTATGGAATAGACAAGACCTACACCTTCCTCAGTGAAAGGGACTCAAACCCCATATTTCCCGCAGAGGAATATATCTGACTAGTAAGAATCTTAAAACCTATGTATTGATATGTCTCCGTAAGGGAATCAAGTGTGTCTAGACTGGCATAAACATGGCAGCGAGAATCAGCTCAAACCCACTATAAAAAGGAATTTCAAAAACAAAACATAAAAACTGGGAAATTCTTAGAATTCCTTCAGGGTCTCTGATGAAACCTGGAATGACCCTATCTACAACGACAGCTGGATGTGGCATAAGGCTGGACACTTTGGACTGAGAGGGATTGGTGAGATGGGTGAGCAAATGCAGACCCTTTAAAGCAATAATGCATGGCACACATTCCATGGGTCCCAACTCTCCAGGTTGAAGGGAATATTACTACAGATATAACATGTACGGGAATCCTAGAGAACGGACACACTGTGAATACGAAAGGTTTCTAAAACTCAACGATAGTCCCCTCTCCTGGTGCTCGGTTTGACTTTCTATCTGCTTTATTATCAACCTCCCAACTTGGAGAGACAGCCCCTTTAACCTCCTGGTTCGCACAGGTTGCCAATTTGGCAGAGGATGAAAGGGAAGAGGAGAACCAATGAGAGAGTAGCTGTTAGGCATTTGGGACGGGCACATATCACTGTAATTTCCCGGCAGCTAAGAAGAATTAACCAAAGTCTCAGCCACCCACCGGGAATCAGTATAGATCCTGAACCAAAATTTTGGACTTGCGGTCAGACACCAAAACTGAGTTGAAAAATGGAGCTCAGGGGCACAGCAATTCACAAACTGGCCGAGTAATAAAGGACAACTATCGTCCAAAATCTGTTGAGGGGAAGGCAACGAGGCGGACTTGAAGCGAGGCAGAATAGCAGGAAACAGATTTCAAGAGGTACGTTGGAATCACTTTAATGCACAGGAAGAGGGGCACAACTTCGACAATGATGCACTTGGCCAAAAAGGGCGTATGCGTTTTCTCCTGAATATATTCAGGAGAAACGCATACGCCCTTTTTGGCCAAGCAAGCAAGCGGGCAATGCAAATCTGCACTACAAAGAAGTATCACTTCCCACCGGTCAAAAGGGACTCCACAAAATGTGTAAAAACCAGAAAGGCAAGACAGGCCTGGAGACAGGGAGCCTTGTTATGCTGATGGCGGGATGTAAATTGCCAACTGCTCTCTGGAGGAGTGCATTGTGTTCCCTAAAACAAGTAAACAACAGAGCTACAGAGCCAAGGGCACTTCCAGTCTAGGGAATATACCCTCGGAATAACTGAAAATCAAAAAGACACAGCCACCCCAAATTTAGGGCTGCACTGCTTCCAAGGACTCAACTTGGGTACACCTTAAATATCCCAGGAAATATAAAAATGGTTCAAAAAATGTGGTACTACGTACGATGGAATATCCCTCAGCCATGAACTCAATGTCATAAGACCAGTAGCAGCAAAATGGGTGGTTCAGGTACGATGATTCTAAGTGATATAGGTCACACAGAAAAAGAAACTTATCATAAGAATCACTTATGAAGAATCCTGTAAACATGGCTACACTTGAACTGAGTTAGGAAAGAGAACAGTGTCTCACATTTAGAAAACACTCTTATGCCTTGCTTAAGGGGGAAGGAGAGGTGGGGTGATGCATAAAACCAGAGTTTGATATAAGCACAGGTACCGTTCCAAAACCAACTATGGAATAGACAAGACCTCACCTTCCTCAGTGAAAGGGACTCAAAACCCATATTTCCCGCAGAGGAATATATCTGACTAGTAAGAATCTTAAAAGCTACGTATTGATATGTCTCCGTACAGGGAATCAAGTGTGGCTAGACTGGGATAATATGGCAGCGAGAATCAGCTCAAACCACTATAAAAAGGAATTTTCAAAAATAAACAAAAAAACTGGAAATTCTTTACAATTCCTTCAGGGTTCTCTGATGAAACCTGAAATGACCCTATCTACAATGACAGCTGGATGTGGCATAAGGCTGGACACTTGGACTGAGAGGATTGGTGAGACTGGGTGAGCAAATGCAGACCCTTTAAAGCAATAATGCATGGCACACATTCCATGGGTCCCAACTCTCCAGGTTGAAGGGAATATTACTACAGATATAACATGTACGGAATCCTAGAGAACGGACACACTGTGAATACGAAAGGTTTCTAAAACTCAACGAGATAGTCCCTCTCCTGGTGCTCCGGTTTGACTTTCCATCTGCTTTATTATCAACCTCCCAACTTGGAGAGACAGCCCCTTTAACCTCCTGGTTCGCACAGGTTGCCAATTTGGCAGAGGATGAAAGGGAAGAGGGAGAACCAATGAGAGAGTAGCTGTTAGGCATTTGGACGGGCACATATCACTGTAATTTCCCGGCAGGAAGAAGAATTAACCAAAGTCTCAGTCACCCACCGGGAATCAATATAGATCCTGAACCAAAATTTTGGACTTGCGGTCAGCTCACCAAAAACGAGTTGAATAATGGAGCTCAGGGGCACAGCAATTCACAAACTGGCCGAGTAACAAAGGACAACTATCGTCCAAAAATCTGTTGAGGGAAGGCAACGAGGCGGACTTCAAAGCGTGGCAGAATAGCAGGAAACAGATTTCAAGAGGTACGTTGGAATCGCCTTTAAAGCACAGGAAGAGGGGCACAACTTCGACAATGATGCACTTGGCCAAAAAGGGCGTATGCGTTTTCTCCTGAATATAGTCAGGAGAAAACGCATACGCCCTTTTTGGCCAAGCAAGCAAGCGGGCAAGGCAAATCTGCACTACAAAGAAGTATCACTTCCCACCGGTCAAAAGGGACATCCACAAAATGTGTAAAAACCAGAAAGGCAAGACAGGCCCTGGAGAACAGGGAGCCTTGTTATGCTGATGGGCGGGATGTAAATTGCCAACTGCCTCTCTGGAGGAGTGCATTGTGTTCCCTAAAACAAGTAAACAACAGAGCTACAGAGCCAAGGGCACTTCCAGTCTCGGGAATATACCTTGGGAAAACTGAAAATCAAAAAGACACAGCCACCCCAAAATTTAGGGCTGCACTGCTTACAAGGACCTCAACTTGGGTACACCTTAAATATCCCAGGAAATATAAAAATGGTTCAAAAAATTGTGGTACTTACGTACGATGGAATATCCCTCAGCCATGAAATCAATGTCATAAGACCAGTAGCAGCAAAATGGGTGGATTCAGGTACGATGATTCTAAGTGAAATAAGTCACACAGAAAAAGAAACTTATCATAAGATATCACTTATGAAGATCCTGTAAACATGGCTACACTTGAACTGAGTCAGGAAAGAGAACAGTGTCTCACATTTAGAAAACACTCTTATGCCTGCTTAAGGGGGAAGGAGAGGTGGGGTGATGCATAAAACCAGAGTTTGATATAAGCACAGGTACCGTTCCAAAAACCAACTATGGAATAGACAAGACCTACACCTTCCTCAGTGAAAGGGACTCAAAACCCCATATTTCCCGCAGAGGAATATATCTGACTAGTAAGAATCTTAAAAGCTACGTATTGATATGTCTCCGTAAGGGAATCAAGTGTGTCTAGACTGGGATAAATATGGCAGCGAGAATCAGCTCAAACCCACTATAAAAAGGAATTTCAAAAATAAAACAAAAAAACTGGGAAATTCTTTAGAATTCCTTCAGGGTCTCTGATGAAACCTGAAATGACCCTATCTACAATGACAGCTGGATGTGGCATAAGGCTGGACACTTGGGACTGAGAGGATTGGTGAGATTGGGTGAGCAAATGCAGACCCTTTAAAGCAATAATGCATGGCACACATTCCATGGGTCCCAACTCTCCAGGTTGAAGGGAATATTACTACAGATATAACATGTACGGGAATCCTAGAGAACGGACACACTGTGAATACGAAAGGTTTCTAAAACTCAACGAATAGTCCCTCTCCTGGTGCACTGGTTTGACTTTCCATCTGCTTTATTATCAACCTCCCAACTTGGAGAGACAGCGCCTTTAACCTCCTGGTTCGCACAGGTTGCCAATTTGGCAGAGGATGAAAGGGAAGAGGGAGAACCAATGAGAGAGTAGCTGTTAGGCATTTGGACAGGCACATATCACTGTAATTTCCCGGCAGGAAGAAGAATTAACCAAAGTCTCAGCCACCCACCGGGAATCAGTATAGATCCGGAACCAAAATTTTGGACTTGCGGTCAGCTCACCAAAAACGAGTTGAAAAATGGAGCTCAGGGGCACAGCAGTTCACAAACTGGCCGAGTAATAAAGGACAACTATCGTCCAAAAATCTGTTGAGGGAAGGCAACGAGGCGGACTTGAAAGCGAGGCAGAATAGCAGGAAACAGATTTCAAGAGGTACGTTGGAATCGCCCTTAAAGCACAGGAAGAGGGGCACAACTTCGACAATGATGAACTTGGCCAAAAAGGGCGTATGCGTTTTCTCCTGAATATATTCAGGAGAAAACGCATACGCCCTTTTTGGCCAAGCAAGCAAGCGGGCAATGCAAATCTGCACTACAAAGAAGTATCACTTCCCACCGGTCAAAAGGGACATCCACAAAATGTGTAAAAACCAGAAAGGCAAGACAGGCCCTGGAGAACAGGGAGCCTTGTTATGCTGATGGGCGGGATGTAAATTGCCAACTGCCTCTCTGGAGGAGTGCATTGTGTTCCCTAAAACAAGTAAACAACAGAGCTACAGAGCCAAGGGCACTTCCAGTCTAGGGAATATACCTTGGGAAAACTGAAAATCAATAAGACAGAGCCACCCCAAAATTTAGGGCTGCACTGCTTACAAGGACCTCAACTTGGGTACACCTTAAATATCCCAGGAAATATAAAATTGGTTCAAAAAATTGTGCTACTTACGTACGATGGAATATCCCTCAGCCATGAAATCAATGTCATAAGACCAGTAGCAGCAAAATGGGTGGATTCAGGTACGATGATTCTAAGTGAAATAAGTCAAACAGAAAAAGAAACTTATCATAAGTTATCACTTATGAAGATCCTGTAAACATGGCTACACTTGAACTGAGTTAGGAAAGAGAACAGTGTCTCACATTTAGAAAACACTCTTATGCCTGCTTAAGGGGGAAGGAGAGGTGGGGTGATGCATAAAACCAGAGTTTGATATAAGCACAGGTACCGTTCCAAAAACCAACTATGGAATAGACAAGACCTACACCTTCCTCAGTGAAAGGGACTCAAAACCCCATATTTCCCGCAGAGGAATATATCTGACTAGTAAAGTAAGAATCTTAAAACCTATGTATTGATATGTCTCCGTAAGGGAATCAAGTGTGTCTAGACTGGGATAAATATGGCAGCGAGAATCAGCTCAAACCCACTATAAAAAGGAATTTCAAAAATAAAACAAAAAAACTGGGAAATTCTTTACAATTCCTTCAGGGTCTCTGATGAAACCTGAAATGACCCTATCTACAATGACAGCTGGATGTGGCATAAGGCTGGACACTTGGGACTGAGAGGATTGGTGAGATTGGGTGAGCAAATGCAGACCCTTTAAAGCAATAATGCATGGCACACATTCCATGGGTCCCAACTCTCCAGGTTGAAGGGAATATTACTACAGATATAACATGTACGGGAATCCTAGAGAACGGACACACTGTGAATACGAAAGGTTTCTAAAACTCAACGAATAGTCCCTCTCCTGGTGCTCCGGTTTGACTTTCCATCTGCTTTATTATCAACCTCCCAACTTGGAGAGACAGCCCCTTTAACCTCCTGGTTCGCACAGGTTGCCAATTTGGCAGAGGATGAAAGGGAAGAGGGAGAACCAATGAGAGAGTAGCTGTTAGGCATTTGGACGGGCACATATCACTGTAATTTCCCGGCAGGAAGAAGAATTAACCAAAGTCTCAGCCACCCACCGGGAATCAGTATAGATCCTGAACCAAAATTTTGGACTTGCGGTCAGCTCACCAAAAACGAGTTGAAAAATGGAGCTCAGGGGCACAGCAATTCACAAACTGGCCGAGTAATAAAGGACAACTATCGTCCAAAAATCTGTTGAGGGAAGGCAACGAGGCGGACTTGAAAGCGAGGCAGAATAGCAGGAAAGAGATTTCAAGAGGTACGTTGGAATTGCCTTTAAAGCACAGGAAGAGGGGCACAACTTCGACAATGATGCACTTGGCCAAAAAGGGCGTATGCGTTTTCTCCTGAATATATTCAGGAGAAAACGCATACGCCCTTTTTGGCCAAGCAAGCAAGCGGGCAATGCAAATCTGCACTACAAAGAAGTCTCACTTCCCACAGTCAAAAGGGACATCCACAAAATGTGTAAAAACCAGGAAGGCAAGACAGGCCCTGGAGAACAGGGAGCCTTGTTATGCTGATGGGCGGGATGTAAATTGCCAACTGCCTCTCTGGAGGAGTGCATTGTGTTCCCTAAAACAAGTAAACAACAGAGCTACAGAGCCAAGGGCACTTCCAGTCTAGGGAATATACCTTGGGAAAACTGAAAATCAAAAAGACACAGCCACCCCAAAATTTAGGGCTGCACTGCTTACAAGGACCTCAACTTGGGTACACCTTAAATATCCCAGGAAATATAAAAATGGTTCAAAAAATTGTAGTACTTACGTACGATGGAATATCCCTCAGCCATGAAATCAATGTCATAAGACCAGTAGCAGCAAAATGGGTGGATTCAGGTGCGATGATTCTAAGTGAAATAAGTCACACAGAAAAAGAAACTTATCATAAGATATCACTTATGAAGATCCTGTAAACATGGCTACACTTGAAATGAGTTAGGAAAGAGAACAGTGTCTCACATTTAGAAAACACTCTTATGCCTGCTTAAGGGGGAAGGAGAGGTGGGGTGGTGCATAAAACCAGAGTTTGATATAAGCACAGGTACCGTTCCAAAAACCAACTATGGAATAGTCAAGACCTACACCTTCCTCAGTGAAAGGGACTCAAAACCCCATATTTCCCGCAGAGGAATATATCTGACTAGTAAGAATCTTAAAACCTATGTATTGATATGTCTCCGTAAGGGAATCAAGTGTGTCTAGACTGGGATAAATATGGCAGCGAGAATCAGCTCAAACCCACTATAAAAAGGAATTTCAAAAATAAAACAAAAAAACTGGGAAATTCTTTACAATTCCTTCAGGGTCTCTGATGAAACCTGAAATGACCCTATCTACAATGACAGCTGGATGTGGCATAAGGCTGGACACTTGGGACTGAGAGGATTAGTGAGATTGGGTGAGCAAATGCAGACCCTTTAAAGCAATAATGCATGGCACACATTCCATGGGTCCCAACTCTCCAGGTTGAAGGGAATATTACTACAGATATAACATGTACGGGAATCCTAGAGAACGGACACACTGTGAATACGAAAGGTTTCTAAAACTCAACGAATAGTCCCTCTCCTGGTGCTCTGGTTTGACTTTCCATCTGCTTTATTATCAACCTCCCAACTTGGAGAGACAGCCCCTTTAACCTCCTGGTTCGCACAGGTTGCCAATTTGGCAGAGGATGAAAGGGAAGAGGGAGAACCAATGAGAGAGTAGCTGTTAGGCATTTGGACGGGCACATATCACTGTAATTTCCCGGCAGGAAGAAGAATTAACCAAAGTCTCAGCCACCCACCGGGAATCAGTATAGATCCTGAACCAAAATTTTGGACTTGCGGTCAGCTCACCAAAAACTAGTTGAAAAATGGAGCTCAGGGGCACAGCAATTCACAAACTGGCCGAGTAATAAAGGACAACTATCGTCCAAAAATCTGTTGAGGGAAGGCAACGAGGCGGACTTGAAAGCGAGGCAGAATAGCAGGAAACAGATTTCAAGAGGTACGTTGGAATCGCCTTTAAAGCACAGGAAGAGGGGCAGAACTTCGACAATGATGCACTTGGCCAAAAAGGGCGTATGCGTTTTCTCCTGAATATATTCAGGAGAAAACGCATACGCCCTTTTTGGCCAAGCAAGCAAGCGGGCAATGCAAATCTGCACTACAAAGAAGTATCACTTCCCACCGGTCAAAAGGGACATCCACAAAATGTGTAAAAACCAGAAAGGCAAGACAGGCCCTGGAGAACAGGGAGCCTTGTTATGCTGATGGGCGGGATGTAAATTGCCAACTGCCTCTCTGGAGGAGTGCATTGTGTTCCCTAAAACAAGTAAACAACAGAGCTACAGAGCCAAGGGCACTTCCAGTCTAGGGAATATACCTTGGGAAAACTGAAAATCAAAAAGACACAGCCACCCCAAAATTTAGGGCTGCACTGCTTACAAGGACCTCAACTTGGGTACACCTTAAATATCCCAGGAAATATAAAAATGGTTCAAAAAATTGTGGTACTTACGTACGATGGAATATCCCTCAGCCATGAAATCAATGTCATAAGACCAGTAGCAGCAAAATGGGTGGATTCAGGTGCGATGATTCTAAGTGAAATAAGTCACACAGAAAAACAAACTTATCATAAGATATCACTTATGAAGATCCTGTAAACATGGCTACACTTGAAATGAGTTAGGAAAGAGAACAGTGTCTCACATTTAGAAAACACTCTTATGCCTGCTTAAGGGGGAAGGAGAGGTGGGGTGGTGCATAAAACCAGTGTTTGATATAAGCACAGGTACCGTTCCAAAAACCAACTATGGAATAGACAAGACCTACACCTTCCTCAGTGAAAGGGACTCAAAACCCCATATTTCCCGCAGAGGAATATATCTGACTAGTAAGAATCTTAAAACCTATGTATTGATATGTCTCCGTAAGGGAATCAAGTGTGTCTAGACTGGGATAAATATGGCAGCGAGAATCAGCTCAAACCCACTATAAAAAGAATTTCAAAAATAAAACAAAAAAACTGGGAAATTCTTTACAATTCCTTCAGGGTCTCTGATGAAACCTGAAATGACCCTATCTACAATGACAGCTGGATGTGGCATAAGGCTGGACACTTGGGACTGAGAGGATTAGTGAGATTGGGTGAGCAAATGCAGACCCTTTAAAGCAATAATGCATGGCACACATTCCATGGGTCCCAACTCTCCAGGTTGAAGGGAATATTACTACAGATATAACATGTACGGGAATCCTAGAGAACGGACACACTGTGAATACGAAAGGTTTCTAAAACTCAACGAATAGTCCCTCTCCTGGTGCTCCGGTTTGACTTTCCATCTGCTTTATTATCAACCTCCCAACTTGGAGAGACAGCCCCTTTAACCTCCTGGTTCGCACAGGTTGCCAATTTGGCAGAGGATGAAAGGGAAGAGGGAGAACCAATGAGAGAGTAGCTGTTAGGCATTTGGACGGGCACATATCACTGTAATTTCCCGGCAGGAAGAAGAATTAACCAAAGTCTCAGCCACCCACCGGGAATCAGTATAGATCCTGAACCAAAATTTTGGACTTGCGGTCAGCTCACCAAAAACGAGTTGAAAAATGGACCTCAGGGGCACAGCAATTCACAAACTGGCCGAGTAATAAAGGACAACTATCGTCCAAAAATCTGTTGAGGGAAGGCAACGAGGCGGACTTGAAAGCGAGGCAGAATAGCAGGAAACAGATTTCAAGAGGTACGTTGGAATCGCCTTTAAAGCACAGGAAGAGGGGCACAACTTCGACAATGATGCACTTGGACAAAAAGGGCTTATGCGTTTTCTCCTGAATATATTCAGGAGAAAACGCATACGCCCTTTTTGGCCAAGCAAGCAAGCGGGCAATGCAAATCTGCACTACAAAGAAGTATCACTTCCCACCGGTCAAAAGGGACATCCACAAAATGTGTAAAAACCAGAAAGGCAAGACAGGCCCTGGAGAACAGGGAGCCTTGTTATGCTGATGGGCGGGATGTAAATTGCCAACTGCCTCTTTGGAGGAGTGCATTGTGTTCCCTAAAACAAGTAAACAACAGAGCTACAGAGCCAAGGGCACTTCCAGTCTAGGGAATATACCTTGGGAAAACTGAAAATCAAAAAGACACAGCCACCCCAAAATTTAGGGCTGCACTGCTTACAAGGACCTCAACTTGGGTACACCTTAAATATCCCAGGAAATATAAAAATGGTTCAAAAAATTGTGGTACTTACGTACGATGGAATATCCCTCAGCCATGAAATCAATGTCATAAGACCAGTAGCAGCAAAATGGGTGGATTCAGGTACGATGATTCTAAGTGAAATAAGTCACACAGAAAAAGAAACTTATCATAAGATATCACTTATGAAGATCCTGTAAACATGGCTACACTTGAACTGAGTTAGGAAAGAGAACAGTGTCTCACATTTAGAAAACACTCTTATGCCTGCTTAAGGGGGAAGGAAAGGTGGGGTGATGCATAAAACCAGAGTTAGATATAAGCACAGGTACCATTCCAAAAACCAACTATGGAATAGACAAGACCTACACCTTCCTCAGTGAAAGGGACTCAAAACCCCATATTTCCCACAGAGGAATATATCTGACTAGTAAGAATCTTAAAACCTATGTATTGATATGTCTCCGTAAGGGAATCAAGTGTGTCTAGACTGGGATAAATATGGCAGCGAGAATCAGCTCAAACCCACTATAAAAAGGAATTTCAAAAATAAAACAAAAAAACTGGGAAATTCTTTACAATTCCTTCAGGGTCTCTGATGAAACCTGAAATGACCCTATCTACAATGACAGCTGGATGTGGCATAAGGCTGGACACTTGGGACTGAGAGGATTGGTGAGATTGGGTGAGCAAATGCAGACCCTTTAAAGCAATAATGCATGGCACACATTCCATGGGTCCCAACTCTCCAGGTTGAAGGGAATATTACTACAGATATAACATGTACGGGAATCCTAGAGAACGGACACACTGTGAATACGAAAGGTTTCTAAAACTCAACGAATAGTCCCTCTCCTGGTGCTCCGGTTTGACTTTCCATCTGCTTTATTATCAACCTCCCAACTTGGAGAGACAGCCCCTTTAACCTCCTGGTTCGCACAGGTTGCCAATTTGGCAGAGGATGAAAGGGAAGAGGGAGAACCAATGAGAGAGTAGCTGTTAGGCATTTGGACGGGCACATATCACTGTAATTTCCCGGCAGGAAGAAGAATTAACCAAAGTCTCAGCCACCCACCGGGAATCAGTATAGATCCTGAACCAAAATTTTGGACTTGCGGTCAGCTCACCAAAAACGAGTTGAAAAATGGAGCTCAGGGGCACAGCAATTCACAAACTGGCCGAGTAATAAAGGACAACTATCGTCCAAAAATCTGTTGAGGGAAGGCAACGAGGCGGACTTCAAAGCGTGGCAGAATAGCAGGAAACAGATTTCAAGAGGTACGTTGGAATCGCCTTTAAAGCACAGGAAGAGGGGCACAACTTCGACAATGATGCACTTGGCCAAAAAGGGCGTATGTGTTTTCTCCTGAATATATTCAGGAGAAAACGCATACGCCCTTTTTGGCCAAGCAAGCAAGCGGGCAATGCAAATCTGCACTACAAAGAAGTATCACTTCCCACCGGTCAAAAGGGACATCCACAAAATGTGTAAAAACCAGAAAGGCAAGACAGGCCCTGTAGAACAGAGAGCCTTGATATGCTGATGGGCGGGATGTAAATTGCCAACTGCCTCTCTGGAGGAGTGCATTGTTTTCCCTAAAAGAAGTAAACAACAGAGCTACAGAGCCAAGGGCACTTCCAGTCTAGGGAATATACCTTGGGAAAACTGAAACTCAAAAAGACACAGCCAGCCCAAAATTTAGGGCTGCACTGCTTAGAGACACCTCAACTTGGGTACAACATAAATATCCCAGGAAATATAAAAACGGTTCAAAAAATTGTGGTACTTACGTAAGATGGAGTATCCCTCAGCCTTTAAATCAATGTCATAAGACCAGTAGTAGCAAAATGAGTGGATTCAGGTACGATGATTCTAAGTGAAATTAGTCACACAGAAAAAGAATCTTATCATAAGATATCACTCATGAAGATCCTGTAAACATGGCTACACTTGAAATGAGTTAGGAAAGAGAACAGAGTCTCACATTTAGAAAACACTCTTATGCCTGTTTAAGGGGGAAGCAGAGGTGGGGTGATGCATAAAACCAGAGTTTGATAAAAGCACAGGAACCGTTCCAAAAACCAACTATGGAATAGACAAGACCTACACCTTCCTCAGTGAAAGTTACTCAAAACCACATATTTCCCGCAGAGGAATATATCTGACTAGTAAAAATCTTAAAACCTATGTATTGATATGTCACTAAGGGAATCAAGTGTGTCTAGACTGGCATAAACATGTCACCGAGAATCAGCTCAAACCCACTATAAAAGGAATTTCAAAAACAAAACAAAAAAAACAGGAAAATTCTTTACAATTCCTTCAGGGTCTCTGATGAAACCTGGAATGACCCTTTCTACAATGACAGCTGGATGTGGCATAAGGCTGGACACTTGGGACTGAGAAGATTGGTGAGATGGCGTGAGCAAATGCAGACCCTTAAAAGCAATAATGCATGGCACCCATTCCATGGGTCCCAACTCTCCAGGTTGAAGGGAATATTAGTATAGCTATAATATGTATGGGAAACGTAGAGAATGGACACACTGTGAATATGAAAGATTTCTAAAACTCAACAAATAGTCCCTCTCATGGTGCTCTGGTTTGATTTTCCACTGCTTTAGTGTCAATCTCTCAACTTGGAGAGACAGCCCCTTTAACCTCCTGGTTCGCACAGGTTGCCAATTTGGCAGAGGATGAAAGGGAAGAGGGAGAACCAATGAGAGAGTAGCTCTTAGGCATTTGGACGGGCACATGTCACTCTAATTTTCCGGCAGGAAGAAGAATTAACCATAGCCTCAGCCACCAACCAGGAACCAGTATAGGTCCTGAACAAAACATTTGGACTTGCGGTCAGCTCACAAAAAACGAGTTTAATAATAGAGCTCAGGGGCACAGCAGTTCACGAACTGGCAGAGTAATAAAAGGCAACTATCATCCAAAAATCTGTTGAGGGAAGGCAACGAGTCGGACTTGAAAGCCAGGCAAAATAGCAGGAAACAGATTTCGAGAGGTACGTTGGAATCGCCTTTAAAGCACAGGAAGACGGGCACAACTTCAACAATGGTCCACTTGCCCAAAAAGGGCGTATGCGTTTTCTCCTGAATATATTCAGGAGAAAACACATACGCCCTTTTTGACCAAGAAGCCAAGCGGGCAATGCAAATCTGAACTACAAAGAAGTATCACTTCCCACCGGTCAAAAGGGACATCCACAAAATGGGTAAAATTCAGAAAGGCCAGACATGCCCTGGAGAACAGAGAGGCTTCTTGTGCTGATGCGAGTGATGTATATTGCCATCTGCCTCTCTGGAGGAGTTCATTGTGTTCCCTAAAACAAGTAAACAACAGAGCTACAGAGCCAAGGGCACATCCAGTCTAGGGAATATACATTGGGAAAACTGAAAATCAATATGACAGAGCCACCCCAATATTTAGGGCTTCACTGCTTACAAGAACCTCAACTTGGGTACACCATAAATATCCCAGGAAAGATAAAAATGGTTCAAAACATTGTGGTACTTACGTACGATGGAATATCCCTCACCCATACAATCAATGTCACAAGATCAGTAGCAGCAAAATGGGTGGATTCAGGTACGATGATTCTACGTGAAATAAGTCACACAGAAAAAGAAACTTATCATAAGATATCACTTATGAAGATCCTGTAAACATGGCTACACTTGAACTGAGTTAGGAAAGAGAACAGTGTCTCACATTTAGAAAACACTCTTATGCCTGCTTAAGGGGGAAGGAGAGGTGGGGTGATGCATAAACCAGAGTTTGATATAAGAACAGGTACCGTTCCAAAAACCAACTATGGGATAGACAAGACCTACACCTTCCTCAGTGAAAGGGAATAAAAACCCCATATTTCCCGCAGAGGAATATATCTGACTAGTAAGAATCTTAAAACCTATGTATTGATATGTCTCTGTAAGGGAATCAAGTGTGTCTAGACTGGCATAAACATGGCAGCGAGAATCAGCTCAAACCCACTATAAAAAGGAATTTCAAAAACAAAACAAAAAAACTGGGAAATTCTTTACAATTCCTTCAGGGTCTCTGATGAAACCTGGAATGACCCTATCTACAATGACAGCTGGATGTGGCATAAGGTGGGACACTTGGGACTGAGAGGATTGGTGAGATTGGGTGAGCAAATGCATACCATTTAAAGCATAAATCCCTGGCACCCATTCCATGGGTCCCAACTCTCCAGGTTAAAGGGAATATTACTACAGCTATAACATGTACGGTAAACCTAGAGAACGGACACACTGTGAATACGAAAGGTTTCTAAAACTCAACGAATAGTCCCTCTCCTGGTGCTCTGGTTTGACTTTCCATCTTCTTTACTATCAACCTCCCAACTTGGAGAGACAGACCCTTTAACCTCCTGGTTCGCACAGGTTTCCAATTTGGCAGAGGATGAAAGGGAAGCGGGAGAACCAATGAGAGAGTAGCTGTTAGGCATTTGGATGTGCACATATCACTCTAATTTCCCGGCAGGAAGAAGAATTAACCAACGTCTTAGCCACCCACTGGGAACCAGTATAGGTCCTGAACCAAAATTTTGGTCATGCGGTCAGCTCACCAAAAACGAGTTGAAAAATGGAGCTCAGGGGCACAACAATTCACAAACTGGCCGAGTAATAAAGGACAACTATCGTCCAAAAATCTGTTGAGGGAAGGCAACGAGGCGGACTTGAAAGCGAGGCAGAATAGCAAGAAACAGATTTCAAGAGGTACGTTGGAATCGCCTTTAAAGCACAGGAAGAGGGGCACAACTTCGACAATGATGCACTTGGCCAAAATGGGCGTATGCATTTTCTCCTGAATATATTCAGGAGAAAACGCATACGCCCTTTTTGGCCAAGCAAGCAAGCGGGCAATGCAAATCTGCACTACAAAGAAGTATCACTTCCCACGGGTCAAAAGGGACATCCACAAAATGTGTAAAAACCAGAAAGGCAAGACAGGCCCTGGAGAACAGGGAGCCTTGTTATGCTGATGGGCGGGATGTAAATTGCCAACTGCCTCTCTGGAGGAGTGCATTGTGTTCCCTAAAACAAGTAAACAACAGAGCTACAGAGCCAAGGGCACTTCCAGTCTAGGGAATATACCTTGGGAAAACTGAAAATCAATAAGACAGAGCCACCCCAAAATATAGGGCTGCACTGCTTACAAGGACCTCAACTTGGGTACACCTTAAATATACCATGAAATATAAAAATGGTTCAAAAAATTGTGGTACTTACGTATGATGGAATATCCCTCAGACATGAAATCAATGTCATAAGTCCAGTAGCAGCAAAATGGGTGGATTCATGTGCGATGATTCTAAGTGAAATAAGTCACACAGAAAAAGAAACTTATCATAAGATATCACTTATGAAGATCCTGTAAACATGGCTACACTTGAACTGAGTTAGGAAAGAGCACAGAGTCTCACATTTAGAAAACACTCTTATGCCCGCTTAAGGGGGAAGGTGAGGTGGGGTGATGCATAAAACCAGAGTTTGATATAAGCACAGGTACCGTTCCAAAAACCAACTATGGAATAGACAAGACCTACACCTTCCTCAGTGAAAGGGAATCAAAACCCCATATTTCCCACAGAGGAATATATCTGACTAGTAAGAATCTTAAAACCTATGTATTGATATGTCTCCATAAGGGAATCAAGTGTGTCTAGACTGGCATAAACATGGCAGCGAGAATCAGCTCAAACCCACTATAAAAAGAATTTCAAAAACAAAACAAAAAAACTGGGAAATTCTTTACATTTACTTCAGGGTCACTGATGAAACCTGGAATGACCCTATCTACAATGACAGATGGATGAGGCATAATGCTGGACGCTTGGGGCTGAGAGGATTGGTGAGATTGGGTGAGCAAATGCAGACCCTTTAAAGCAGAAATGCCTGGCACCCATTCCATGGGACCCAACTCTCCAGGTTTAAGGGAATATTACTACAGCTATAACATGTACGGGAAACCTAGAAAACGGACACAATGTGAATACGAAAGGTTTCTAAAACTCAACGAATAGTCCCTCTCCTGGTGCTCCTGTTTGACTTTCCATCTGCTTTACTAACAACCTCCCAACTTGGAGAGACAGCCCCTTTAACCTACTGGTTCACACAGGTTTCCATTTTGGCAGAGGATGAAAGGGAAGCGGGAGAACCAATGAGAGAGTAGCTGTTAGGCATTTGGACGGTCACATATCACTTTAATTTCCCGGCAGGAAGAAGAATTAACCAAAGTCTTAGCCACCCACCGGGAACCAGCATAGGTCCTGAACCAAATTTTTAAACATGCGGTCAGCTCACAAAAACGAGTTGAAAAATGGAGCTCAGGGGCACAGCAATTCACAAACTGGCCGAGTAATAAAGGACAACTATCGTCCAAAAATCTGTTGAGGGAAGGCAACGAGGCAGACTTGAAAGCGAGGCAGAATAGCAGGAAACAGATTTCAAGAGGTACGTTGGAATCGCCTTTAAAGCACAGGAAGAGGGGCACAACTTCGACAATGATGCACTTGGCCAAAAAGGGCGTATGCGTTTTCTCCTGAATATATTCAAGAGAAAACGCATACGCCCTTTTTGGCCAAACAAGCAAGCGGGCAATGCAAATCTGCACTACAAAGAAGTATCACTTCCCACCGGTCAAAAGGGACATCCACAAAATGTGTAAAAACCAGAAAGGCAAGACAGGCCCTGGAGAACAGGGAGCCTTGTTATGCTGATGGGCGGGATGTAACTTGACAACTGCCTCTCTGGAGGAGTGCATTGTGTTCCCTTATACAAATAAACAACAGAGCTACAGAGCCATGGGCACTTCCAGTCTAGGGAATATACCTTGGGAAAACTGAAAATCAGTAAGACAGAGCCACCCCAAAATTTAAGGCTGAACTGCTTACAAGGATCTCAACTTGGGTACACCTTAAATATCCCAGGAAATATAAAAATGCTTCAAAAAATTGTGGTACTTACGTACGATGGAATATCCCTCAGCCATGAAATCAATGTCATAAGACCAGTAGCAGCAAAATGGGTGGATTCAGGTACGATGATTCTAAGTGAAATAAGTCACAGAGAAAAAGAAACTTATCATAAGATATCACTTATGATGATCCTGTAAACATGGCTACACGTGAACTGAGTTAGGAAAGAGAACAGTGTCTCACATTTAGAAAACACTCTTATGCCTGCTTAAGGGGGAAGGAGAGGTGGGGTGATGCATAAAACCAGAGTTTGATATAAGCACAGGTACCGTTCCAAAAACCAACTATGGAATAGACAAGACCTACACCTTCCTCAGTGAAAGGGACTCAAAACCCCATATTTCCCGCAGAGGAATATATCTGACTAGTAAGAATCTTAAAACCTATGTATTGATATGTCTCCGTAAGGGAATCAAGTGTGTCTAGACTGGCATAAACATGGCAGCGAGAATCAGCTCAAACCCACTATAAAAGTAATTTCAAAAACAAAACAAAAAACTGGGAAATTCTTTACAATTCCTTCAGGGTCTCTGATGAAACCTGGAATGACCCTATGTACAACGACAGCTGGATGTGGCATAAGGCTGGACACTTGGGTCTGAGACGATTGGTGAGATTGGGTGAGAAAATTCAGACCCTTTGAGTCACAAATGCCTGGCAGACATTCCATGGGTCCCAACTCTCCTGGTTGAAGGGAATATTACTACAGATATAACATGTAAGGTAAAAATAGAGAATGGACAAACTGTGAATATGAAAGGTTTCTAAAACTCAACGAATAGTCCCTCTTCTGTTGCTCCGGTTTGATTTTCCAACTGCTTTTCTATCAATCTCCCAACTTGGAGAAACAGCCCCTTTAACCTCCTGGTTCGCACAGCTTGCCAATTTGGCAGAGGATGAAAGGGAAGAAGGAGAACCAGTGAGAGAGTAGCTCTAAGGCATTTGGACGGGCACATGTCACTCTAGTTTCCCAGCAGAAAGAAGAATTTACCAAAGTCTCAGCCACCCACCGGGAACCAGTATAGGTCCTGAACCACAATTTTGGACTTTCGGTCAGCTCACAAAAAACAAGTTGAAAAATGGAGCTAAGGGGCACAGCAATTCACAAACTGGCAGAGTAATAAAGACAACTATTGTCCAAAAATCTGTTGAGGGAAGGCAACGAGGTGGACTTGAAAGCTAGGCAGAATAGCAGGAAACAGATTTCAAGTGGTACATTGGAATTGACTTTAAAGCACAGGATGAGGGGCACAACTTCAACAATGTTGCACTTGAGCAAAAAGGGCATATGCGTTTTCTCCTGAATATATTCAGGAGAAAATGCATACGCCCTTTTTAGCCAAGCAATCAAGCGGGAAATGCAAATCTGCACTACAAAGAAGTATCACTTCCGACTGTTCAAAAGGGACATCCACAAAATATGTAAAATCCAGAAAGGCAAGACAGGCCCCGGAGAACAGGGAGGCTTGTTTTGCTGATGGGCGGGTTGTAAATTGCCAACTGCATCTCTGGAGGAGTGCATTGTGTTCCCTAAAACAAGAAAACAACAGAGCTACAGAGCCAAGGGCACTTCCAGTCTAGGGAATATACCTTGGGAAACCTGAAAATCAATAAGACAGATCCACCCCAAAATTTAGGGGTGCACTGCTTAGAAGAACCTAAACTTGGGTACACCTTAAATATCCCAGGAAATATAAAAATGGTTCAAAAATTTGTGGTACTTCCGTACGATGGAATATCCCTCAGCCATGCAATCAATGGCATAAGACCAGTAGCAGAAAAATGAGTGGATTGAGGTATGATGCTTCTAAGTGAAATAAGTCACACAGAAAAAGAAACTTATATTAAGATATCACTTATGAAGATCCTATAAACATGGCTACACTTGAACTCAGTTAAGAAAGAGAACAGAGTCTCACCTTTGGAAAACAATCTGATGCCTGCTTAAGGGGGAATGAGAGGTGGGGTGATGCATAAAACCAGAGTTTGATATAAGCACAGGTACCGTTCCAAACACAAACTATGGAATAGACAAGACCTACTCCTTCGTCAATGAAAGGGACCCGAGTCATCTGTGAATAACCGTGAGCTGAGCCCCAGGCCAGCTGCTGTTGAACTTTTCCTACCCTTCCCAGGTAAAACACCTGAATATGTACAAGGGCTTGAAAGCCTAGAGGAAGGGGCGTGGAGCCACACCAGCGACAGCACACAGGCCACCTTGGTGCCTGCAGGCCAGCGAGTATGGTCCTGGACCTGGTCGCTCTTCTGGAAGCTTTCCATTGCCCTGCCTGAGATACCCCTCCTGTCCCGGCACCCACTGCTTTTTTCCTTCCTCACCTCTGTCCGGAGAGAATTTCCAGTGGAAGGTATGTGTTCCACATCCTCTTCTTTACAGGTGGAAGCCTGGCAACTCCTGCAGAAAGTCCAGCAGAGACCCACTCACACCGGGCCACCCACAAAGCCATGGCCCCTCACTCCCTCCCACCAGCACAGCCCCGAGACTTCTGACGGGGCAGAGAATATGGAGTCAGGCACAGCTTCAGGGGCTATTGCTGCCTGCAGCGCTGTTTATATTGACCTCAACCCAGGCACACCTAGGGAGGGCCGGCCGGCAGGGTCAGGCTACCCAGGTCAGCTAATCTTCAGCCCTCAGGGAATCACATTGTTGAAAATGGACCTCGCTAAGGCAGAATAGAAGCCAAGGAATAAAAGGACACAATGCCATTTGCAGCACCGTAGGTGTGTCTAGAGGTAATCACGTGACTTTTAGTAAGTCAGAAAGTGAAAGACACATATCATATCATATCTCTTATAGGTGTGACCGAAAAATGGATACCAGGGCAGATATTTCCACGAAGAAGGGCAATCAGAGATTCATTCAACAAACGTATGGTTCACCAATGGAAAGGTGTGAGGATTGGTTTCATTATGATATTGGGGTTAACAGACATATACAAACACAGGTGACATATATAATCACCAAAGACCTACAGAATACCAAGAGAAGACTACTCAACATTCTGTCATAAGGTACATGGGAAAAGGATCCCAGGAAGAGCAGACATATGTGTATGTGTAAAAGAACCACATCTTCCACACCTACAACAAGCCAAACATTGTAATCAAATTTGCTGTAATAAAAAATAAAAAATTAAATTAAAAACACGAACAAGAAGTAGTGAGACAAACTTGAGGGGCTTTCTCCTGGCACATTCCATTCTAAATTCCAATCTAGAACACGACTTCCATTGAGGCTCTGTTGCCCCAGTAACCAGATTTGGTAAGGGAGACCTGCTGCCACCTTGTGGCCGTTTCACACAACAGCAGCTTTAATCCCAGCGCTAATGGTCAGTTGATATTCAAAATCATTGCAGGCCTGTAAATGACACCTGCCCTGAAAACAAATCCTGGGTTCATATATCGACCAAAAAATTCAAAGGACGTCCATATTTCAAAACGACAGTTTCAAAAGGCATATTTTACTCACATTAGTGTTCTGCTTCTTTTTCTTTCTTTCTTTTTTTGTTAAAAAAACGGGAATGGCAAAAAGCATCCCTCAGAATGGGCGAAAATATTTTCAAACGAATCAATGGACAAAAGTTTAATCTCCAATATATATAAAGAGCTCATGCAGCTTAATATTAAAAAAACAAACAACCCAATACAAAAATGGGCAGAAGATCTAAAGAGACGTTTCTTCAAAGAAGACACAGAGATGGCCAAGACGCACATGAAAAGCTGCTCAACATCACTAATTATTAGAGAAATGCAAATCAAAACTACAATGAGGTATCACCTCACACCTGTTACAATTGGCATCATCAGAAAATCTACAAACAACGAATTCTGGGGAGGGTGTGGACAAAAGGATCCCTCTTCCACTAGTGGTGGAAATGTAAATTGATACAGTCACGATGGAGAACAGTATGGAGTTTCCTTAAAAAAACTAGAAATAGAATTACCATATGATCCAGCAATCCCACTTCTGGGCATATACCCAGATAAAACCATAAATCAAAAAGGCACATTCACCACAATGCTCATTTCAGCACTATTTACGATAGCCAGGTAATGGAAGCAACCTAAATACCCACAGACAGACGAATGGATAAAGATGTGGTACATATATAAAATGGAATATTACTCAACCATAAGAAGGAATGAAACTGGGTCATTTGTAGAGACGTCGATGGATCTAGAGACTGTCATACAGAATGAAGTAAGTCAGAAAGAGACAAACAAATATTGTATATTAATGCATATGTGTGGAACCTAGAAAAATGGTACAGATGAACTGGTTTGCAGGGAAGAAATAGAGACACAGAGGTAGAGAACCCACGTATGGACACCAAGTGTGGGAAGCCACGGGGAGGTGGTGTTGGGGTGAGTTGGGAGATTGGGATTGACCTGTATACATGTATATGCATAAAATACATAACTAATAATAACCTGCTGTATAAAAAATAAATAAAATTAAATTTCAAAATTTAAAAAAATAAAATTTAAAAATAAAACAGAAAAAAGTTCTTCCCTTCACACAGATGTATTTATATGAATGAATTATTTCCATGCTTATATCTATAAATACATAAAAGAGGAATAAAATCTAACTTGAACCAAAAAAGAAAAAAAAAAAAACCTGAACCCACGAGTTAGACAGAGGAAAACACAATCAGGGCACTTGCTCCATCGGTAAACAATTCTGAAATTGGTCAGAGGTGGGGAATCATCTCCCATAGAGCCAGCAGCCCACTCCTACGCAAGGAGCGTCCTCATTGCAAAGCGGGGGGCCATGCCGAGGCATCTGTGAGTAACCGTGAGCTGAGCCCCAGGCCAGCTGCTGTTGAACTTTTCCCACCCTTCCCAGGTAAAACACCTGAATATGTACAAGGGCTTGAAAGCCTAGAGGAAGGGCCGTGGAGCCACACCAGCGACAGCACGCAGGCCAACTTGGTGCCTGCAGGCCAGTCAGGATGGTCCTGGCCCTGGGCGCTCTTCTGGAAGCTTTCCATTGCCCTGCCTGAGATACCCCTCCTGTCCCGGCCCCCACTGCTTTTTTCCTTCCTCACCTCTGTCCGGAGAGAAATTCCAGCGGAAGGTATGGGTGACACATCCTCTTCATTACAGGTGGAAGCCTGGCAACTCCTGCAGAAAGTCCAGCAGAGACCCACTCACACCGGGCCACCCACAAAGCCGTGGCCCCTCACTCCCTCCCACCAGCACAGCCCCGACACTGCTGACGGGGCAGAGAATATGGAGTCAGGCACAGCTTCAGGGGCTATTGCTGCCTGCAGCGCTGTTTATATTGACCTCAACCCAGGCACACCTGGGGAGGGCCGGCCGGCAGGGTCAGGCTACCCAGGTCAGCTAATCCTCAGCCCTCAGGGAATCACATTGTTGAAAATGGACCTCGCTAAGGCAGAATAGAAGCCAAGGAATAAAAGGACACAATGCCATTTGTAGCACCGTAGGTGTGTCTAGAGGTAAGCACGTGAGTTGTTGTAAGTCAGAAAGTGAAAGACACATATCATATCATATCTCTTATAGGTGTGACCAAAAAATGGATACCAGGGCAGATATTTCCAAGGAGAAGGGCAATCACAGATTCATTCAACAAACTTATGGTTCACCAATGGAAAGGTGTGAGGATTGGTTTCATTATGATATTGGGGTTAACAGACATATACAAACACAGGTGACATATATAATCACCAAAGACCTACAGAATACCAAGAGAAGACTATTCAACATTCTGTCATAAGGTACATGGGAAAAGGATCCCAGGAAGAACAGACATATGTGTATGTGTAAAAGAACCACATCTTCCACACCTACAACAAGCCAAACATTGTAATCAAATTTGCTGTAATAAAAAATAAAAAATTAAATTAAAAACACGAACAAGAAGTAGTGAGACAAACTTGAGGGGCTTTCTCCTGGCACATTCCATTCTAAATTCCAATCTAGAACACGACTTCCATTGAGGCTCTGTTGCCCCAGTAACCAGATTTGGTAAGGGAGACCTGCTGCCACCTTGTGGCCGTTTCACACAACAGCAGCTTTAATCCCAGCGCTAATGGTCAGTTGACATTCAAAATCATTGCAGGCCTGTAAATGACACCTGCCCTGAAAACAAATCCTGGGTTCATATATCGACCAAAAAATTCAAAGGACGTCCATATTTCAAAACGACAGTTTCAAAAGGCATATTTTACACACATTAGTGTTCTGCTTCTTTTTCTTTCTTTCTTTTTTTGTTAAAAAAACGGGAATGGCAAAAAGCATCCCTCAGAATGGGCGAAAATATTTGCAAACGAATCAATGGACAAAGGTTTAATCTCCAATATATATAAAGAGCTCATGCAGCTTAATATTAAAAAAACAAACAACCCAATACAAAAATGGGCAGAAGATCTAAAGAGACGTTTCTTCAAAGAAGACACAGAGATGGCCAAGACACACATGAAAAGCTGCTCAACATCACTAATTATTAGAGAAATGCAAATCAAATCTACAATGAGGTATCACCTCACACCTGTTACAACTGGCATCATCAGAAAATCTACAAACAACGAATTCTGGGGAGGGTGTGGACAAAAGGATCCCTCTTCCACTAGTGGTGGAAATGTAAATTGATACAGTCACGATGGAGAACAGTATGGGGTTTCCTTAAAAAATCTAGTAATAATTACCATATGATCCAGCAATCCCACTTCTGGGCATATACCCAGAGAAAACCATAAATCAAAAAGGCACATTCACCACAATGCTCATTTCAGCACTATTTACGATAGCCAGGTAATGCAAACAACCTAAATACCCACAGACAGACGAATGGATAAAGATGTGGTACATATATAAAATGGAATATTACTCAGCCATAAGAAGGAATGAAACTGGGTCATTTGTAGAGACGTCGATGGATCTAGAGACTGTCATACAGAATGAAGTAAGTCAGAAAGAGACAAACAAATATTGTATATTAATGCATATATGTGGAACCTAGAAAAATGGTACAGATGAAATGGTTTGCAGGGAAGAAATAGAGACACAGAGGTAGAGAACACACGTATGGACACCAAGTGTGGGAAGCCA
The DNA here is from genome assembly GCF_949752795.1 of Hyperoodon ampullatus. NCBI lineage: Eukaryota > Metazoa > Chordata > Mammalia > Artiodactyla > Ziphiidae > Hyperoodon > Hyperoodon ampullatus. The sequence goes on from NW_027640767.1 coordinate 25,363, forward strand.
TGGGGAGGTGGTGTTGGGGTGAGTTGGGAGATTGGGATTGACCTGTATACATGTATATGCATAAAATACGTAACTAATAATAACCTGCTGTATAAAAAATAAATAAAATTAAATTTCAAAATTTAAAAAAATAAAATTTAAAAATAAAACAGAAAATAGTTCTTCCCTTCACACAGATGTATTTATATGAATGAATTATTCCCATGCTTATATCTATAAATACATAAAAGAGGAATAAAATCTAACTTGAACCAAAAAAGAAAAAAAAAAAAACCTGAACCCACGAGTTAGGCAGAGGAAAACACAATCAGGGCACTTGCTCCATCGGTAAACAATTCTGAAATTGGTCAGAGGTGGGGAATCATCTCCCATAGAGCCAGCAGCCCACTCCTACGCAAGGAGCGTCCTCATTGCAAAGCGGGGGGCCATGCCGAGGCATCTGTGAGTAACCGTGAGCTGAGCCCCAGGCCAGCTGCTGTTGAACTTTTCCCACCCTTCCCAGGTAAAACACCTGAATATGTACAAGGGCTTGAAAGCCTAGAGGAAGGGCCGTGGAGCCACACCAGCGACAGCACGCAGGCCAACTTGGTGCCTGCAGGCCAGTCAGGATGGTCCTGGCCCTGGGCGCTCTTCTGGAAGCTTTCCATTGCCCTGCCTGAGATACCCCTCCTGTCCCGGCCCCCACTGCTTTTTTCCTTCCTCACCTCTGTCCGGAGAGAAATTCCAGCAGAAGGTATGGGTGACACATCCTCTTCATTACAGGTGGAAGCCTGGCAACTCCTGCAGAAAGTCCAGCAGAGACCCACTCACACCGGGCCACCCACAAAGCCGTGGCCCCTCACTCCCTCCCACCAGCACAGCCCCGACACTGCTGACCGGGCAGAGAATATGGAGTCAGGCACAGCTTCAGGGGCTATTGCTGCCTGCAGCGCTGTTTATATTGACCTCAACCCAGGCACACCTGGGGAGGGCCGGCCGGCAGGGTCAGGCTACCCAGGTCAGCTAATCCTCAGCCCTCAGGGAATCACATTGTTGAAAATGGACCTCGCTAAGGCAGAATAGAAGCCAAGGAATAAAAGGACACAATGCCATTTGTAGCACCGTAGGTGTGTCTAGAGGTAAGCACGTGAGTTGTTGTAAGTCAGAAAGTGAAAGACACATATCATATCATATCTCTTATAGGTGTGACCGAAAAATGGATACCAGGGCAGATATTTCCACGGAGAAGGTCAATCACAGATTCATTCAACAAACTTATGGTTCACCAATGGAAAGGTGTGAGGATTGGTTTCATTATGATATTGGGGTTAACAGACATATACAAACACAGGTGACATATATAATCACCAAAGACCTACAGAATACCAAGAGAAGACTACTCAACATTCTGTCATAAGGTACATGGGAAAAGGATCCGAGGAAGAACAGACATATGTGTATGTGTAAAAGAACCACATCTTCCACACCTACAACAAGCCAAACATTGTAATCAAATTTGCTGTAATAAAAAATAAAAAATTAAATTAAAAACACGAACAAGAAGTAGTGAGACAAACTTGAGGGGCTTTCTCCTGGCACATTCCATTCTAAATTCCAATCTAGAACACGACTTCCATTGAGGCTCTGTTGCCCCAGTAACCAGATTTGGTAAGGGAGACCTGCTGCCACCTTGTGGCCGTTTCACACAACAGCAGCTTTAATCCCAGCGCTAATGGTCAGTTGATATTCAAAATCATTGCAGGCCTGTAAATGACACCTGCCCTGAAAACAAATCCTGGGTTCATATATCGACCAAAAAATTCAAAGGACGTCCATATTTCAAAACGACAGTTTCAAAAGGCATATTTTACACACATTAGTGTTCTGCTTCTTTTCCTTTCTTTCTTTTTTTGTTAAAAAAACGGGAATGGCAAAAAGCATCCCTCAGAATGGGCGAAAATATTTGCAAACGAATCAATGGACAAAAGTTTAATCTCCAATATATATAAAGAGCACATGCAGCTTAATATTAAAAAAACAAACAACCCAATACAAAAATGGGCAGAAGATCTAAAGAGACGTTTCTTCAAAGAAGACACAGAGATGGCCAAGACGCCCATGAAAAGCTGCTCAATATCACTAATTATTAGAGAAATGCAAATCAAAACTACAATGAGGTATGACCTCACACCTGTTACAATTGGCATCATCAGAAAATCTACAAACAACGAATTCTGGGGAGGGTGTGGACAAAAGGATCCCTCTTCCACTAGTGGTGGAAATGTAAATTGATACAGTCACGATGGAGAACAGTATGGAGTTTCCTTAAAAAAACTAGAAATAGAATTACCATATGATCCAGCAATCCCACTTCTGGGCATATACCCAGATAAAACCATAAATCAAAAAGGCACATTCAGCACAATGCTCATTTCAGCACTATTTACGATAGCCAGGTAATGGAAGCAACCTAAATACCCACAGACAGACGAATGGATAAAGATGTGGTACATATATAAAATGGAATATTACTCAGCCATAAGAAGGAATGAAACTGGGTCATTTGTAGAGACGTCGATGGATCTAGAGACTGTCATACAGAATGAAGTAAGTCAGAAAGAGACAAACAAATATTGTATATTAATGCATATATGTGGAACCTAGAAAAATGGTACAGATGAACTGGTTTGCAGGGAAGAAATAGAGACACAGAGGTAGAGAACCCACGTATGGACACCAAGTGTGGGAAGCCACGGGGAGGTGGTGTTGGGGTGAGTTGGGAGATTGGGATTGACCTGTATACATGTATATGCATAAAATACATAACTAATAATAACCTGCTGTATAAAAAATAAATAAAATTAAATTTCAAAATTTTAAACAATAAAATTTAAAAATAAAACAGAAAAAAGTTCTTCCCTTCACACAGATGTATTTATATGAATGAATTATTCCCATGCTTATATCTATAAATACATAAAAGAGGAATAAAATCTAACTTGAACCAAAAAAGAAAAAAAAAAAACCTAAACCCACGAGTTAGACAGAGGAAAACACAATCAGGGCACTTGCTCCATCGGTAAACAATTCTGAAATTGGTCAGAGGTGGGGAATCATCTCCCATAGAGCCAGCAGCCCACTCCTACGCAAGGAGCGTCCTCATTGCAAAGCGGGGGGCCATGCCGAGGCATCTGTGAGTAACCGTGAGCTGAGCCCCAGGCCAGCTGCTGTTGAACTTTTCCCACCCTTCCCAGGTAAAACACCTGAATATGTACAAGGGCTTGAAAGCCTAGAGGAAGGGCCGTGGAGCCACACCAGCGACAGCACGCAGGCCAACTTGGTGCCTGCAGGCCAGTCAGGATGGTCCTGGCCCCGGGCGCTCTTCTGGAAGCTTTCCATTGCCCTGCCTGAGATACCCCTCCTGTCCCGGCCCCCACTGCTTTTTTCCTTCCTCACCTCTGTCCGGAGAGAAATTCCAGCGGAAGGTATGGGTGACACATCCTCTTCATTACAGGTGGAAGCCTGGCAACTCCTGCAGAAAGTCCAGCAGAGACCCACTCACACCGGGCCACCCACAAAGCCGTGGCCCCTCACTCCCTCCCACCAGCACAGCCCCGACACTGCTGACCGGGCAGAGAATATGGAGTCAGGCACAGCTTCAGGGGCTATTGCTGCCTGCAGCGCTGTTTATATTGACCTCAACCCAGGCACACCTGGGGAGGGCCGGCCGGCAGGGTCAGACTACCCAGGTCAGCTAATCCTCAGCCCTCAGGGAATCACATTGTTGAAAATGGACCTCGCTAAGGCATAATAGAAGCCAAGGGCACAATGCCATTTGTAGCACCGTAGGTGTGTCTAGAGGTAAGCACGTGAGTTGTTGTAAGTCAGAAAGTGAAAGACACATATCATATCATATCTCTTATAGGTGTGACCGAAAAATGGATACCAGGGCAGATATTTCCACGGAGAAGTTCAATCACAGATTCATTCAACAAACTTATGGTTCACCAATGTAAAGGTGTGAGGATTGGTTTCATTATGATATTGGGGTTAACAGACATATACAAACACAGGTGACATATATAATCACCAAAGACCTACAGAATACCAAGAGAAGACTACTCAACATTCTGTCATAAGGTACATGGGAAAAGGATCCCAGGAAGAACAGACATATGTGTATGTGTAAAAGAACCACATCTTCCACACCTACAACAAGCCAAACATTGTAATCAAATTTGCTGTAATAAAAAATAAAAAATTAAATTAAAAACACGAACAAGAAGTAGTGAGACAAACTTGAGGGGCTTTCTCCTGGCACATTCCATTCTAAATTCCAATCTAGAACACGACTTCCATTGAGGCTCTGTTGCCCCAGTAACCAGATTTGGTAAGGGAGACCTGCTGCCACCTTGTGGCCGTTTCACACAACAGCAGCTTTAATCCCAGCGCTAATGGTCAGTTGATATTCAAAATCATTGCAGGCCTGTAAATGACACCTGCCCTGAAAACAAATCCTGGGTTCATATATCGACCAAAAAATTCAAAGGACGTCCATATTTCAAAACGACAGTTTCAAAAGGCATATTTTACACACATTAGTGTTCTGCTTCTTTTCCTTTCTTTCTTTTTTTGTTAAAAAAACGGGAATGGCAAAAAGCATCCCTCAGAATGGGCGAAAATATTTGCAAACGAATCAATGGACAAAAGTTTAATCTCCAATATATATAAAGAGCACATGCAGCTTAATATTAAAAAAACAAACAACCCAATACAAAAATGGGCAGAAGATCTAAAGAGACTTTTCTTCAAAGAAGACACAGAGATGGCCAAGACGCCCATGAAAAGCTGCTCAATATCACTAATTATTAGAGAAATGCAAATCAAAACTACAATGAGGTATGACCTCACACCTGTTACAATTGGCATCATCAGAAAATCTACAAACAACGAATTCTGGGGAGGGTGTGGACAAAAGGATCCCTCTTCCACTAGTGGTGGAAATGTAAATTGATACAGTCACGATGGAGAACAGTATGGAGTTTCCTTAAAAAAACTAGAAATAGAATTACCATATGATCCAGCAATCCCACTTCTGGGCATATACCCAGATAAAACCATAAATCAAAAAGGCACATTCAGCACAATGCTCATTTCAGCACTATTTACGATAGCCAGGTAATGGAAGCAACCTAAATACCCACAGACAGACGAATGGATAAAGATGTGGTACATATATAAAATGGAATATTACTCAGCCATAAGAAGGAATGAAACTGGGTCATTTGTAGAGACGTCGATGGATCTAGAGACTGTCATACAGAATGAAGTAAGTCAGAAACAGACAAACAAATATTGTATATTAATGCATATATGTGGAACCTAGAAAAATGGTACAGATGAACTGGTTTGCAGGGAAGAAATAGAGACACAGAGGTAGAGAACCCACGTATGGACACCAAGTGTGGGAAGCCACGGGGAGGTGGTGTTGGGGTGAGTTGGGAGATTGGGATTGACCTGTATACATGTATATGCATAAAATACATAACTAATAATAACCTGCTGTATAAAAAATAAATAAAATTAAATTTCAAAATTTTAAACAATAAAATTTAAAAATAAAACAGAAAAAAGTTCTTCCCTTCACACAGATGTATTTATATGAATGAATTATTCCCATGCTTATATCTATAAATACATAAAAGAGGAATAAAATCTAACTTGAACCAAAAAAGAAAAAAAAAACCTGAACCCACGAGTTAGACAGAGGAAAACACAATCAGGGCACTTGCTCCATCGGTAAACACTTCTGAAATTCTTCAGAGGTGGGGAATCATCTCCCATACAGCCAGCAGCCCACTCCTACGCAAGGAGCATCCTCATTGCAAAGCGGGGGGCCATGCCGAGGCATCTGTGAGTAACCGTGAGCTGAGCCCCAGGCCAGCTGCTGTTGAACTTTTCCCACCCTTCCCAGGTAAAACACCTGAATATGTACAAGGGCTTGAAAGCCTAGAGGAAGGGCCGTGGAGCCACACCAGCGACAGCACGCAGGCCAACTTGGTGCCTGCAGGCCAGTCAGGATGGTCCTGGCCCTGGGCGCTCTTCTGGAAGCTTTCCATTGCCCTGCCTGAGATACCCCTCCTGTCCCGGCCCCCACTGCTTTTTTCCTTCCTCACCTCTGTCCGGAGAGAAATTCCAGCGGAAGGTATGGGTGACACATCCTCTTCATTACAGGTGGAAGCCTGGCAACTCCTGCAGAAAGTCCAGCAGAGACCCACTCACACCGGGCCACCCACAAAGCCGTGGCCCCTCACTCCCTCCCACCAGCACAGCCCCGACACTGCTGACGGGGCAGAGAATATGGAGTCAGGCACAGCTTCAGGGGCTATTGCTGCCTGCAGCGCTGTTTATATTGACCTCAACCCAGGCACACCTGGGGAGGGCCGGCCGGCAGGGTCAGGCTACCCAGGTCAGCTAATCCTCAGCCCTCAGGGAATCACATTGTTGAAAATGGACCTCGCTAAGGCAGAATAGAAGCCAAGGAATAAAAGGACACAATGCCATTTGTAGCACCGTAGGTGTGTCTAGAGGTAAGCACGTGAGTTGTTGTAAGTCAGAAAGTGAAAGACACATATCATATCATATCTCTTATAGGTGTGACCAAAAAATGGATACCAGGGCAGATATTTCCAAGGAGAAGGGCAATCACAGATTCATTCAACAAACTTATGGTTCACCAATGGAAAGGTGTGAGGATTGGTTTCATTATGATATTGGGGTTAACAGACATATACAAACACAGGTGACATATATAATCACCAAAGACCTACAGAATACCAAGAGAAGACTACTCAACATTCTGTCATAAGGTACATGGGAAAAGGATCCGAGGAAGAACAGACATATGTGTATGTGTAAAAGAACCACATCTTCCACACCTACAACAAGCCAAACATTGTAATCAAATTTGCTGTAATAAAAAATAAAAAATTAAATTAAAAACACGAACAAGAAGTAGTGAGACAAACTTGAGGGGCTTTCTCCTGGCACATTCCATTCTAAATTCCAATCTAGAACACGACTTCCATTGAGGCTCTGTTGCCCCAGTAACCAGATTTGGTAAGGGAGACCTGCTGCCACCTTGTGGCCGTTTCACACAACAGCAGCTTTAATCCCAGCGCTAATGGTCAGTTGATATTCAAAATCATTGCAGGCCTGTAAATGACACCTGCCCTGAAAACAAATCCTGGGTTCATATATCGACCAAAAAATTCAAAGGACGTCCATATTTCAAAACGACAGTTTCAAAAGGCATATTTTACACACATTAGTGTTCTGCTTCTTTTTCTTTCTTTCTTTTTTTGTTAAAAAAACGGGAATGGCAAAAAGCATCCCTCAGAATGGGCGAAAATATTTGCAAACGAATCAATGGACAAAGGTTTAATCTCCAATATATATAAAGAGCTCATGCAGCTTAATATTAAAAAAACAAACAACCCAATACAAAAATGGGCAGAAGATCTAAAGAGACGTTTCTTCAAAGAAGACACAGAGATGGCCAAGACACACATGAAAAGCTGCTCAACATCACTAATTATTAGAGAAATGCAAATCAAATCTACAATGAGGTATCACCTCACACCTGTTACAACTGGCATCATCAGAAAATCTACAAACAACGAATTCTGGGGAGGGTGTGGACAAAAGGATCCCTCTTCCACTAGTGGTGGAAATGTAAATTGATACAGTCACGATGGAGAACAGTATGGAGTTTCCTTAAAAAATCTAGTAATAATTACCATATGATCCAGCAATCCCACTTCTGGGCATATACCCAGATAAAACCATAAATCAAAAAGGCACATTCACCACAATGCTCATTTCAGCACTATTTACGATAGCCAGGTAATGGAAGCAACCTAAATACCCACAGACAGACGAATGGATAAAGATGTGGTACATATATAAAATGGAATATTACTCAACCATAAGAAGGAATGAAACTGGGTCATTTGTAGAGACGTCGATGGATCTAGAGACTGTCATACAGAATGAAGTAAGTCAGAAAGAGACAAACAAATATTGTATATTAATACATATATGTGGAACCTAGAAAAATGGTACAGATGAACTGGTTTGCAGGGAAGAAATACAGACACAGAGGTAGAGAACCCACGTATGGACACCAAGTGTGGGAAGCCACGGGGAGGTGGTGTTGGGGTGAGTTGGGAGATTGGGATTGACCTGTATACATGTATATGCATAAAATACATAACTAATAATAACCTGCTGTATAAAAAATAAATAAAATTAAATTTCAAAATTTAAAAAAATAGAATTTAAAAATAAAACAGAAAAAAGTTCTTCCCTTCACACAGATGTATTTATATGAATGAATTATTTCCATGCTTATATCTATAAATACATAAAAGAGGAATAAAATCTAACTTGAACCAAAAACGAAAAAAAAAAACCTGAACCCACGAGTTAGACAGAGGAAAACACAATCAGGGCACTTGCTCCATCGGTAAACAATTCTGAAATTGGTCAGAGGTGGGGAATCATCTCCCATAGAGCCAGCAGCCCACTCCTATGCAAGGAGCGTCCTCATTGCAAAGCGGGGGGCCATGCCGAGGCATCTGTGAGTAACCGTGAGCTGAGCCCCAGGCCAGCTGCTGTTGAACTTTTCCCACCCTTCCCAGGTAAAACACCTGAATATGTACAAGGGCTTGAAAGCCTAGAGGAAGGGCCGTGGAGCCACACCAGCGACAGCACGCAGGCCAACTTGGTGCCTGCAGGCCAGTCAGGATGGTCCTGGCCCTGGGCGCTCTTCTGGAAGCTTTCCATTGCCCTGCCTGAGATACCCCTCCTGTCCCGGCCCCCACTGCTTTTTTCCTTCCTCACCTCTGTCCGGAGAGAAATTCCAGCGGAAGGTATGGGTGACACATCCTCTTCATTACAGGTGGAAGCCTGGCAACTCCTGCAGAAAGTCCAGCAGAGACCCACTCACACCGGGCCACCCACAAAGCCGTGGCCCCTCACTCCCTCCCACCAGCACAGCCCCGACACTGCTGACGGGGCAGAGAATATGGAGTCAGGCACAGCTTCAGGGGCTATTGCTGCCTGCAGCGCTGTTTATATTGACCTCAACCCAGGCACACCTGGGGAGGGCCGGCCGGCAGGGTCAGGCTACCCAGGTCAGCTAATCCTCAGCCCTCAGGGAATAACATTGTTGAAAATGGACCTCGCTAAGGCAGAATAGAAGCCAAGGAATAAAAGGACACAATGCCATTTGTAGCACCGTAGGTGTGTCTAGAGGTAAGCACGTGAGTTGTTGTAAGTCAGAAAGTGAAAGACACATATCATATCATATCTCTTATAGGTGTGACCAAAAAATGGATACCAGGGCAGATATTTCCAAGGAGAAGGGCAATCACAGATTCATTCAACAAACTTATGGTTCACCAATGGAAAGGTGTGAGGATTGGTTTCATTATGATATTGGGGTTAACAGACATATACAAACACAGGTGACATATATAATCACCAAAGACCTACAGAATACCAAGAGAAGACTACTCAACATTCTGTCATAAGGTACATGGGAAAAGGATCCCAGGAAGAACAGACATATGTGTATGTGTAAAAGAACCACATCTTCCACACCTACAACAAGCCAAACATTGTAATCAAATTTGCTGTAATAAAAAATAAAAAATTAAATTAAAAACACGAACAAGAAGTAGTGAGACAAACTTGAGGGGCTTTCTCCTGGCACATTCCATTCTAAATTCCAATCTAGAACACGACTTCCATTGAGGCTCTGTTGCCCCAGTAACCAGATTTGGTAAGGGAGACCTGCTGCCACCTTGTGGCCGTTTCACACAACAGCAGCTTTAATCCCAGCGCTAATGGTCAGTTGATATTCAAAATCATTGCAGGCCTGTAAATGACACCTGCCCTGAAAACAAATCCTGGGTTCATATATCGACCAAAAAATTCAAAGGACGTCCATATTTCAAAACGACAGTTTCAAAAGGCATATTTTACACACATTAGTGTTCTGCTTCTTTTTCTTTCTTTCTTTTTTTTTAAAAAAAACGGGAATGGCAAAAAGCATCCCTCAGAATGGGCGAAAATATTTGCAAACGAATCAATGGACAAAGGTTTAATCTCCAATATATATAAAGAGCTCATGCAGCTTAATATTAAAAAAACAAACAACCCAATACAAAAATGGGCAGAAGATCTAAAGAGACGTTTCTTCAAAGAAGACACAGAGATGGCCAAGACACACATGAAAAGCTGCTCAACATCACTAATTATTAGAGAAATGCAAATCAAATCTACAATGAGGTATCACCTCACAACTGTTACAACTGGCATCATCAGAAAATCTACAAACAACGAATTCTGGGGAGGGTGTGGACAAAAGGATCCCTCTTCCACTAGTGGTGGAAATGTAAATTGATACAGTCACGATGGAGAACAGTATGGAGTTTCTTTAAAAAATCTAGTAATAATTACCATATGATCCAGCAATCCCACTTCTGGGCATATACCCAGATAAAACCATAAATCAAAAAGGCACATTCAGCACAATGCTCATTTCAGCACTATTTACGATAGCCAGGTAATGGAAGCAACCTAAATACCCACAGACAGACGAATGGATAAAGATGTGGTACATATATAAAATGGAATATTACTCAGCCATAAGAAGGAATGAAACTGGGTCATTTGTAGAGACGTCGATGGATCTAGAGACTGTCATACAGAATGAAGTAAGTCAGAAAGAGACAAACAAATATTGTATATTAATGCATATATGTGGAACCTAGAAAAATGGTACAGATGAACTGGTTTGCAGGGAAGAAATAGAGACACAGAGGTAGAGAACACACGTATGGACACCAAGTGTGGGAAGCCATGGGGAGGTGGTGTTGGGGTGAGTTGGGAGATTGGGATTGACCTGTATACATGTATATGCATAAAATACATAACTAATAATAACCTGCTGTATAAAAAATAAATAAAATTAAATTTCAAAATTTAAAAAAATAAAATTTAAAAATAAAACAGAAAAAAGTTCTTCCCTTCACACAGATGTATTTATATGAATGAATTATTCCCATGCTTATATCTATAAATACATAAAAGAGGAATAAAATCTAACTTGAACCAAAAAAGAAAAAAAAAAAACCTGAACCCACGAGTTAGACAGAGGAAAACACAATCAGGGCACTTGCTCCATCGGTAAACAATTCTGAAATTGGTCAGAGGTGGGGAATCATCTCCCATAGAGCCAGCAGCCCACTCCTACGCAAGGAGCGTCCTCATTGCAAAGCGGGGGGCCATGCCGAGGCATCTGTGAGTAACCGTGAGCTGAGCCCCAGGCCAGCTGCTGTTGAACTTTTCCCACCCTTCCCAGGTAAAACACCTGAATATGTACAAGGGCTTGAAAGCCTAGAGGAAGGGCCGTGGAGCCACACCAGCGACAGCACGCAGGCCAACTTGGTGCCTGCAGGCCAGTCAGGATGGTCCTGGCCCTGGGCGCTCTTCTGGAAGCTTTCCATTGCCCTGCCTGAGATACCCCTCTTGTCCCGGCCCCCACTGCTTTTTTCCTTCCTCACCTCTGTCCGGAGAGAAATTCCAGCGGAAGGTATGGGTGACACATCCTCTTCATTACAGGTGGAAGCCTGGCAACTCCTGCAGAAAGTCTAGCAGAGACCCACTCACACCGGGCCACCCACAAAGCCGTGGCCCCTCACTCCTTCCCACCAGCAAAGCCCCGACACTGCTGACCGGGCAGAGAATATGGAGTCAGGCACAGCTTCAGGGGCTATTGCTGCCTGCAGCGCTGTTTATATTGACCTCAACCCAGGCACACCTGGGGAGGGCCGGCCGGCAGGGTCAGGCTACCCAGGTCAGCTAATCCTCAGCCCTCAGGGAATCACATTGTTGAAAATGGACCTCGCTAAGGCAGAATAGAAGCCAAGGAATAAAAGGACACAATGCCATTTGTAGCACCGTAGGTGTGTCTAGAGGTAAGCACGTGAGTTGTTGTAAGTCAGAAAGTGAAAGACACATATCATATCATATCTCTTATAGGTGTGACCGAAAAATGGATACCAGGGCAGATATTTCCACGGAGAAGGTCAATCACAGATTCATTCAACAAACTTATGGTTCACCAATGGAAAGGTGTGAGGATTGGTTTCATTATGATATTGGGGTTAACAGACATATACAAACACAGGTGACATATATAATCACCAAAGACCTACAGAATACCAAGAGAAGACTACTCAACATTCTGTCATAAGGTACATGGGAAAAGGATCCCAGGAAGAACAGACATATGTGTATGTGTAAAAGAACCACATCTTCCACACCTACAACAAGCCAAACATTGTAATCAAATTTGCTGTAATAAAAAATAAAAAATTAAATTAAAAACACGAACAAGAAGTAGTGAGACAAACTTGAGGGGCTTTCTCCTGGCACATTCCATTCTAAATTCCAATCTAGAACACGACTTCCATTGAGGCTCTGTTGCCCCAGTAACCAGATTTGGTAAGGGAGACCTGCTGCCACCTTGTGGCCGTTTCACACAACAGCAGCTTTAATCCCAGCGCTAATGGTCAGTTGATATTCAAAATCATTGCAGGCCTGTAAATGACACCTGCCCTGAAAACAAATCCTGGGTTCATATATCGACCAAAAAATTCAAAGGACGTCCATATTTCAAAACGACAGTTTCAAAAGGCATATTTTACACACATTAGTGTTCTGCTTCTTTTCCTTTCTTTCTTTTTTTGTTAAAAAAACGGGAATGGCAAAAAGCATCCCTCAGAATGGGCGAAAATATTTGCAAACGAATCAATGGACAAAAGTTTAATCTCCAAAATATATAAAGAGCACATGCAGCTTAATATTAAAAAAACAAACAACCCAATACAAAAATGGGCAGAAGATCTAAAGAGACGTTTCTTCAAAGAAGACACAGAGATGGCCAAGACGCCCATGAAAAGCTGCTCAATATCACTAATTATTAGAGAAATGCAAATCAAAACTACAATGAGGTATGACCTCACACCTGTTACAATTGGCATCATCAGAAAATCTACAAACAACGAATTCTCGGCAGGGTGTGGACAAAAGGATCCCTCTTCCACTAGTGGTGGAAATGTAAATTGATACAGTCACGATGGAGAACAGTATGGAGTTTCCTTAAAAAAACTAGAAATAGAATTACCATATGATCCAGCAATCCCACTTCTGGGCATATACCCAGATAAAACCATAAATCAAAAAGGCACATTCAGCACAATGCTCATTTCAGCACTATTTACGATAGCCAGGTAATGGAAGCAACCTAAATACCCACAGACAGACGAATGGATAAAGATGTTGTACATATATAAAATGGAATATTACTCAGCCATAAGAAGGAATGAAACTGGGTCATTTGTAGAGACGTCGATGGATCTAGAGACTGTCATACAGAATGAAGTAAGTCAGAAAGAGACAAACAAATATTGTATATTAATGCATATATGTGGAACCTAGAAAAATGGTACAGATGAACTGGTTTGCAGGGAAGAAATAGAGACACAGAGGTAGAGAACCCACGTATGGACACCAAGTGTGGGAAGCCATGGGGAGGTGGTGTTGGGGTGAGTTGGGAGATTGGGATTGACCTGTATACATGTATATGCATAAAATACATAACTAATAATAACCTGCTGTATAAAAAATAAATAAAATTAAATTTCAAAATTTTAAACAATAAAATTTAAAAATAAAACAGAAAAAAGTTCTTCCCTTCACACAGATGTATTTATATGAATGAATTATTCCCATGCTTATATCTATAAATACATAAAGAGGAATAAAATCTTACTTGAACCAAAAAAGAAAAAAAAAACCTGAACCCACGAGTTAGACAGAGGAAAACACAATCAGGGCACTTGCTCCATCGGTAAACACTTCTGAAATTCTTCAGAGGTGGGGAATCATCTCCCATACAGCCAGCAGCCCACTCCTACGCAAGGAGCATCCTCATTGCAAAGCGGGGGGCCATGCCGAGGCATCTGTGAGTAACCGTGAGCTGAGCCCCAGGCCAGCTGCTGTTGAACTTTTCCCACCCTTCCCAGGTAAAACACCTGAATATGTACAAGGGCTTGAAAGCCTAGAGGAAGGGCCGTGGAGCCACACCAGCGACAGCACGCAGGCCAACTTGGTGCCTGCAGGCCAGTCAGGATGGTCCTGGCCCTGGGCGCTCTTCTGGAAGCTTTCCATTGCCCTGCCTGAGATACCCCTCCTGTCCCGGCCCCCACTGCTTTTTTCCTTCCTCACCTCTGTCCGGAGAGAAATTCCAGCGGAAGGTATGGGTGACACATCCTCTTCATTACAGGTGGAAGCCTGGCAACTCCTGCAGAAAGTCCAGCAGAGACCCACTCACACCGGGCCACCCACAAAGCCGTGGCCCCTCACTCCCTCCCACGAGCACAGCCCCGACACTGCTGACGGGGCAGAGAATATGGAGTCAGGCACAGCTTCAGGGGCTATTGCTGCCTGCAGCGCTGTTTATATTGACCTCAACCCAGGCACACCTGGGGAGGGCCGGCCGGCAGGGTCAGGCTACCCAGGTCAGCTAATCCTCAGCCCTCAGGGAATCACATTGTTGAAAATGGACCTCGCTAAGGCAGAATAGAAGCCAAGGAATAAAAGGACACAATGCCATTTGTAGCACTGTAGGTGTGTCTAGAGGTAAGCAAGTGAGTTGTTGTAAGTCAGAAAGTGAAAGACACATATCATATCATATCTCTTATAGGTGTGACCAAAAAATGGATACCAGGGCAGATATTTCCAAGGAGAAGGGCAATCACAGATTCATTCAACAAACTTATGGTTCACCAATGCAAAGGTGTGAGGATTGGTTTCATTATGATATTGGGGTTAACAGACATATACAAACACAGGTGACATATATAATCACCAAAGACCTACAGAATACCAAGAGAAGACTACTCAACATTCTGTCATAAGGTACATGGGAAAAGGATCCCAGGAAGAACAGACATATGTGTATGTGTAAAAGAACCACATCTTCCACACCTACAACAAGCCAAACATTGTAATCAAATTTGCTGTAATAAAAAATAAAAAATTAAATTAAAAACACGAACAAGAAGTAGTGAGACAAACTTGAGGGGCTTTCTCCTGGCACATTCCATTCTAAATTCCAATCTAGAACACGACTTCCATTGAGGCTCTGTTGCCCCAGTAACCAGATTTGGTAAGGGAGACCTGCTGCCACCTTGTGGCCGTTTCACACAACAGCAGCTTTAATCCCAGCGCTAATGGTCAGTTGATATTCAAAATCATTGCAGGCCTGTAAATGACACCTGCCCTGAAAACAAATCCTGGGTTCATATATCGACCAAAAAATTCAAAGGACGTCCATATTTCAAAACGACAGTTTCAAAAGGCATATTTTACACACATTAGTGTTCTGCTTCTTTTTCTTTCTTTCTTTTTTTTTTTAAAAAAACGGGAATGGCAAAAAGCATCCCTCAGAATGGGCGAAAATATTTGCAAACGAATCAATGGACAAAGGTTTAATCTCCAATATATATAAAGAGCTCATGCAGCTTAATATTAAAAAAACAAACAACCCAATACAAAAATGGGCAGAAGATCTAAAGAGACGTTTCTTCAAAGAAGACACAGAGATGGCCAAGACACACATGAAAAGCTGCTCAACATCACTAATTATTAGAGAAATGCAAATCAAATCTACAATGAGGTATCACCTCACACCTGTTACAACTGGCATCATCAGAAAATCTACAAACAACGAATTCTGGGGAGGGTGTGGACAAAAGGATCCCTCTTCCACTAGTGGTGGAAATGTAAATTGATACAGTCACGATGGAGAACAGTATGGAGTTTCCTTAAAAAATCTAGTAATAATTACCATATGATCCAGCAATCCCACTTCTGGGCATATACCCAGATAAAACCATAAATCAAAAAGGCACATTCACCACAATGCTCATTTCAGCACTATTTACGATAGCCAGGTAATGGAAGCAACCTAAATACCCACAGACAGACGAATGGATAAAGATGTGGTACATATATAAAATGAAATATTACTCAACCATAAGAAGGAATGAAACTGGGTCATTTGTAGAGACGTCGATGGATCTAGAGACTGTCATACAGAATGAAGTAAGTCAGAAAGAGACAAACAAATATTGTATATTAATGCATATATGTGGAACCTAGAAAAATGGTACAGATGAACTGGTTTGCAGGGAAGAAATAGAGACACAGAGGTAGAGAACCCACGTATGGACACCAAGTGTGGGAAGCCACGGGGAGGTGGTGTTGGGGTGAGTTGGGAGATTGGGATTGACCTGTATACATGTATATGCATAAAATACATAACTAATAATAACCTGCTGTATAAAAAATAAATAAAATTAAATTTCAAAATTTTAAAAAATAAAATTTAAAAATAAAACAGAAAAAAGTTCTTCCCTTCACACAGATATATTTATATGAATGAATTATTTCCATGCTTATATCTATAAATACATAAAAGAGGAATAAAATCTAACTTGAACCAAAAAAGAAAAAAAAAACCTGAACCCACGAGTTAGACAGAGGAAAACACAATCAGGGCACTTGCTCCATCGGTAAACAATTCTGAAATTGGTCAGAGGTGGGGAATCATCTCCCATAGAGCCAGCAGCCCACTCCTACGCAAGGAGCGTCCTCATTGCAAAGCGGGGGGCCATGCCGAGGCATCTGTGAGTAACCGTGAGCTGAGCCCCAGGCCAGCTGCTGTTGAACTTTTCCCACCCTTCCCAGGTAAAACACCTGAATATGTACAAGGGCTTGAAAGCCTAGAGGAAGGGCCGTGGAGCCACACCAGCGACAGCACGCAGGCCAACTTGGTGCCTGCAGGCCAGTCAGGATGGTCCTGGCCCTGGGCGCTCTTCTGGAAGCTTTCCATTGCCCTGCCTGAGATACCCCTCCTGTCCCGGCCCCCACTGCTTTTTTCCTTCCTCACCTCTGTCCGGAGAGAAATTCCAGCGGAAGGTATGGGTGACACATCCTCTTCATTACAGGTGGAAGCCTGGCAACTCCTGCAGAAAGTCCAGCAGAGACCCACTCACACCGGGCCACCCACAAAGCCGTGGCCCCTCACTCCCTCCCACCAGCACAGCCCCGACACTGCTGACGGGGCAGAGAATATGGAGTCAGGCACAGCTTCAGGGGCTATTGCTGCCTGCAGCGCTGTTTATATTGACCTCAACCCAGGCACACCTGGGGAGGGCCGGCCGGCAGGGTCAGGCTACCCAGGTCAGCTAATCCTCAGCCCTCAGGGAATCACATTGTTGAAAATGGACCTCGCTAAGGCAGAATAGAAGCCAAGGAATAAAAGGACACAATGCCATTTGTAGCACCGTAGGTGTGTCTAGAGGTAAGCACGTGAGTTGTTGTAAGTCAGAAAGTGAAAGACACATATCATATCATATCTCTTATAGGTGTGACCAAAAAATGGATACCAGGGCAGATATTTCCAAGGAGAAGGGCAATCACAGATTCATTCAACAAACTTATGGTTCACCAATGGAAAGGTGTGAGGATTGGTTTCATTATGATATTGGGGTTAACAGACATATACAAACACAGGTGACATATATAATCACCAAAGACCTACAGAATACCAAGAGAAGACTACTCAACATTCTGTCATAAGGTACATGGGAAAAGGATCCCAGGAAGAACAGACATATGTGTATGTGTAAAAGAACCACATCTTCCACACCTACAACAAGCCAAACATTGTAATCAAATTTGCTGTAATAAAAAATAAAAAATTAAATTAAAAACACGAACAAGAAGTAGTGAGACAAACTTGAGGGGCTTTCTCCTGGCACATTCCATTCTAAATTCCAATCTAGAACACGACTTCCATTGAGGCTCTGTTGCCCCAGTAACCAGATTTGGTAAGGGAGACCTGCTGCCACCTTGTGGCCGTTTCACACAACAGCAGCTTTAATCCCAGCGCTAATGGTCAGTTGATATTCAAAATCATTGCAGGCCTTTAAATGACACCTGCCCTGAAAACAAATCCTGGGTTCATATATCGACCAAAAAATTCAAAGGACGTCCATATTTCAAAACGACAGTTTCAAAAGGCATATTTTACACACATTAGTGTTCTGCTTCTTTTCTTTCTTTCTTTTTTTTTTAAAAAAACGGGAATGGCAAAAAGCATCCCTCAGAATGGGCGAAAATATTTGCAAACGAATCAATGGACAAAGGTTTAATCTCCAATATATATAAAGAGCTCATGCAGCTTAATATTAAAAAAACAAACAACCCAATACAAAAATGGGCAGAAGATCTAAAGAGACGTTTCTTCAAAGAAGACACAGAGATGGCCAAGACACACATGAAAAGCTGCTCAACATCACTAATTATTAGAGAAATGCAAATCAAATCTACAATGAGGTATCACCTCACACCTGTTACAACTGGCATCATCAGAAAATCTACAAACAACGAATTCTGGGGAGGGTGTGGACAAAAGGATCCCTCTTCCACTAGTGGTGGAAATGTAAATTGATACAGTCACGATGGAGAACAGTATGGAGTTTCCTTAAAAAATCTAGTAATAATTACCATATGATCCAGCAATCCCACTTCTGGGCATATACCCAGATAAAACCATAAATCAAAAAGGCACATTCACCACAATGCTCATTTCAGCACTATTTACGATAGCCAGGTAATGGAAGCAACCTAAATACCCACAGACAGACGAATGGATAAAGATGTGGTACATATATAAAATGGAATATTACTCAACCATAAGAAGGAATGAAACTGGGTCATTTGTAGAGACGTCGATGGATCTAGAGACTGTCATACAGAATGAAGTAAGTCAGAAAGAGACAAACAAATATTGTATATTAATGCATATATGTGGAACCTAGAAAAATGGTACAGATGAACTGGTTTGCAGAGAAGAAATACAGACACAGAGGTAGAGAACCCACGTATGGACACCAAGTGTGGGAAGCCACGGGGAGGTGGTGTTGGGGTGAGTTGGGAGATTGGGATTGACCTGTATACATGTATATGCATAAAATACATAACTAATAATAACCTGCTGTATAAAAAATAAATAAAATTAAATTTCAAAATTTAAAAAAATAAAATTTAAAAATAAAACAGAAAAAAGTTCTTCCCTTCACACAGATGTATTTATATGAATGAATTATTTCCATGCTTATATCTATAAATACATAAAAGAGGAATAAAATCTAACTTGAACCAAAAAAGAAAAAAAAAACCTGAACCCACGAGTTAGACAGAGGAAAACACAATCAGGGCACTTGCTCCATCGGTAAACAATTCTGAAATTGGTCAGAGGTGGGGAATCATCTCCCATAGAGCCAGCAGCCCACTCCTACGCAAGGAGCGTCCTCATTGCAAAGCGGGGGGCCATGCCGAGGCATCTGTGAGTAACCGTGAGCTGAGCCCCAGGCCAGCTGCTGTTGAACTTTTCCCACCCTTCCCAGGTAAAACACCTGAATATGTACAAGGGCTTGAAAGCCTAGAGGAAGGGCCGTGGAGCCACACCAGCGACAGCACGCAGGCCAACTTGGTGCCTGCAGGCCAGTCAGGATGGTCCTGGCCCTGGGCGCTCTTCTGGAAGCTTTCCATTGCCCTGCCTGAGATACCCCTCCTGTCCCGGCCCCCACTGCTTTTTTCCTTCCTCACCTCTGTCCGGAGAGAAATTCCAGCGGAAGGTATGGGTGACACATCCTCTTCATTACAGGTGGAAGCCTGGCAACTCCTGCAGAAAGTCCAGCAGAGACCCACTCACACCGGGCCACCCACAAAGCCGTGGCCCCTCACTCCCTCCCACCAGCACAGCCCCGACACTGCTGACGGGGCAGAGAATATGGAGTCAGGCACAGCTTCAGGGGCTATTGCTGCCTGCAGCGCTGTTTATATTGACCTCAACCCAGGCACACCTGGGGAGGGCCGGCCGGCAGGGTCAGGCTACCCAGGTCAGCTAATCCTCAGCCCTCAGGGAATAACATTGTTGAAAATGGACCTCGCTAAGGCAGAATAGAAGCCAAGGAATAAAAGGACACAATGCCATTTGTAGCACCGTAGGTGTGTCTAGAGGTAAGCACGTGAGTTGTTGTAAGTCAGAAAGTGAAAGACACATATCATATCATATCTCTTATAGGTGTGACCAAAAAATGGATACCAGGGCAGATATTTCCAAGGAGAAGGGCAATCACAGATTCATTCAACAAACTTATGGTTCACCAATGGAAAGGTGTGAGGATTGGTTTCATTATGATATTGGGGTTAACAGACATATACAAACACAGGTGACATATATAATCACCAAAGACCTACAGAATACCAAGAGAAGACTACTCAACATTCTGTCATAAGGTACATGGGAAAAGGATCCCAGGAAGAACAGACATATGTGTATGTGTAAAAGAACCACATCTTCCACACCTACAACAAGCCAAACATTGTAATCAAATTTGCTGTAATAAAAAATAAAAAATTAAATTAAAAACACGAACAAGAAGTAGTGAGACAAACTTGAGGGGCTTTCTCCTGGCACATTCCATTCTAAATTCCAATCTAGAACACGACTTCCATTGAGGCTCTGTTGCCCCAGTAACCAGATTTGGTAAGGGAGACCTGCTGCCACCTTGTGGCCGTTTCACACAACAGCAGCTTTAATCCCAGCGCTAATGGTCAGTTGATATTCAAAATCATTGCAGGCCTGTAAATGACACCTGCCCTGAAAACAAATCCTGGGTTCATATATCGACCAAAAAATTCAAAGGACGTCCATATTTCAAAACGACAGTTTCAAAAGGCATATTTTACACACATTAGTGTTCTGCTTCTTTTTCTTTCTTTCTTTTTTTGTTAAAAAAACGGGAATGGCAAAAAGCATCCCTCAGAATGGGCGAAAATATTTGCAAACGAATCAATGGACAAAGGTTTAATCTCCAATATATATAAAGAGCTCATGCAGCTTAATATTAAAAAAACAAACAACCCAATACAAAAATGGGCAGAAGATCTAAAGAGACGTTTCTTCAAAGAAGACACAGAGATGGCCAAGACACACATGAAAAGCTGCTCAACATCACTAATTATTAGAGAAATGCAAATCAAATCTACAATGAGGTATGACCTCACACCTGTTACAACTGGCATCATCAGAAAATCTACAAACAACGAATTCTGGGGAGGGTGTGGACAAAAGGATCCCTCTTCCACTAGTGGTGGAAATGTATATTGATACAGTCACGATGGAGAACAGTATGGAGTTTCTTTAAAAAATCTAGTAATAATTACCATATGATCCAGCAATCCCACTTCTGGGCATATACCCAGATAAAACCATAAATCAAAAAGGCACATTCAGCACAATGCTCATTTCAGCACTATTTACGATAGCCAGGTAATGGAAGCAACCTAAATACCCACAGACAGACGAATGGATAAAGATGTGGTACATATATAAAATGGAATATTACTCAGCCATAAGAAGGAATGAAACTGGGTCATTTGTAGAGACGTCGATGGATCTAGAGACTGTCATACAGAATGAAGTAAGTCAGAAAGAGACAAACAAATATTGTATATTAATGCATATATGTGGAACCTAGAAAAATGGTACAGATGAAATGGTTTGCAGGGAAGAAATAGAGACACAGAGGTAGAGAACACACGTATGGACACCAAGTGTGGGAAGCCATGGGGAGGTGGTGTTGGGGTGAGTTGGGAGATTGGGATTGACCTGTATACATGTATATGCATAAAATACATAACTAATAATAACCTGCTGTATAAAAAATAAATAAAATTAAATTTCAAAATTTAAAAAAATAAAATTTAAAAATAAAACAGAAAAAAGTTCTTCCCTTCACACAGATGTATTTATATGAATGAATTATTCCCATGCTTATATCTATAAATACATAAAAGAGGAATAAAATCTAACTTGAACCAAAAAAGAAAAAAAAAAAACCTGAACCCACGAGTTAGACAGAGGAAAACACAATCAGGGCACTTGCTCCATCGGTAAACAATTCTGAAATTGGTCAGAGGTGGGGAATCATCTCCCATAGAGCCAGCAGCCCACTCCTACGCAAGGAGCGTCCTCATTGCAAAGCGGGGGGCCATGCCGAGGCATCTGTGAGTAACCGTGAGCTGAGCCCCAGGCCAGCTGCTGTTGAACTTTTCCCACCCTTCCCAGGTAAAACACCTGAATATGTACAAGGGCTTGAAAGCCTAGAGGAAGGGCCGTGGAGCCACACCAGCGACAGCACGCAGGCCAACTTGGTGCCTGCAGGCCAGTCAGGATGGTCCTGGCCCTGGGCGCTCTTCTGGAAGCTTTCCATTGCCCTGCCTGAGATACCCCTCTTGTCCCGGCCCCCACTGCTTTTTTCCTTCCTCACCTCTGTCCGGAGAGAAATTCCAGCGGAAGGTATGGGTGACACATCCTCTTCATTACAGGTGGAAGCCTGGCAACTCCTGCAGAAAGTCTAGCAGAGACCCACTCACACCGGGCCACCCACAAAGCCGTGGCCCCTCACTCCTTCCCACCAGCAAAGCCCCGACACTGCTGACCGGGCAGAGAATATGGAGTCAGGCACAGCTTCAGGGGCTATTGCTGCCTGCAGCGCTGTTTATATTGACCTCAACCCAGGCACACCTGGGGAGGGCCGGCCGGCAGGGTCAGGCTACCCAGGTCAGCTAATCCTCAGCCCTCAGGGAATCACATTGTTGAAAATGGACCTCGCTAAGGCAGAATAGAAGCCAAGGAATAAAAGGACACAATGCCATTTGTAGCACCGTAGGTGTGTCTAGAGGTAAGCACGTGAGTTGTTGTAAGTCAGAAAGTGAAAGACACATATCATATCATATCTCTTATAGGTGTGACCGAAAAATGGATACCAGGGCAGATATTTCCACGGAGAAGGTCAATCACAGATTCATTCAACAAACTTATGGTTCACCAATGGAAAGGTGTGAGGATTGGTTTCATTATGATATTGGGGTTAACAGACATATACAAACACAGGTGACATATATAATCACCAAAGACCTACAGAATACCAAGAGAAGACTACTCAACATTCTGTCATAAGGTACATGGGAAAAGGATCCCAGGAAGAACAGACATATGTGTATGTGTAAAAGAACCACATCTTCCACACCTACAACAAGCCAAACATTGTAATCAAATTTGCTGTAATAAAAAATAAAAAATTAAATTAAAAACACGAACAAGAAGTAGTGAGACAAACTTGAGGGGCTTTCTCCTGGCACATTCCATTCTAAATTCCAATCTAGAACACGACTTCCATTGAGGCTCTGTTGCCCCAGTAACCAGATTTGGTAAGGGAGACCTGCTGCCACCTTGTGGCCGTTTCACACAACAGCAGCTTTAATCCCAGCGCTAATGGTCAGTTGATATTCAAAATCATTGCAGGCCTGTAAATGACACCTGCCCTGAAAACAAATCCTGGGTTCATATATCGACCAAAAAATTCAAAGGACGTCCATATTTCAAAACGACAGTTTCAAAAGGCATATTTTACACACATTAGTGTTCTGCTTCTTTTCCTTTCTTTCTTTGTTAAAAAAACGGGAATGGCAAAAAGCATCCCTCAGAATGGGCGAAATTATTTGCAAACGAATCAATGGACAAAAGTTTAATCTCCAATATATATAAAGAGCTCATGCAGCTTAATATTAAAAAAACAAACAACCCAATACAAAAATGGGCAGAAGATCTAAAGAGACGTTTCTTCAAAGAAGACACAGAGATGGCCAAGACGCACATGGAAAGCTGCTCAACATCACTAATTATTAGAGAAATGCAAATCAAAACTACAATGAGGTATCACCTCACACCTGTTACAATTGGCATCATCAGAAAATCTACAAACAACGAATTCTGGGGAGGGTGTGGACAAAAGGATCCCTCTTCCACTAGTGGTGGAAATGTAAATTGATACAGTCACGATGGAGAACAGTATGGAGTTTCCTTAAAAAAACTAGAAATAGAATTACCATATGATCCAGCAATCCCACTTCTGGGCATATACCCAGATAAAACCATAAATCAAAAAGGCACATTCACCACAATGCTCATTTCAGCACTATTTACGATAGCCAGGTAATGGAAGCAACCTAAATACCCACAGACAGACGAATGGATAAAGATGTGGTACATATATAAAATGGAATATTACTCAGCCATAAGAAGGAATGAAACTGGGTCATTTGTAGAGACGTCGATGGATCTAGAGACTGTCATACAGAATGAAGTAAGTCAGAAAGAGACAAACAAATATTGTATATTAATGCATATATGTGGAACCTAGAAAAATGGTACAGATGAACTGGTTTGCAGGGAAGAAATAGAGACACAGAGGTAGAGAACCCACGTATGGACACCAAGTGTGGGAAGCCACGGGGAGGTGGTGTTGGGGTGAGTTGGGAGATTGGGATTGACCTGTATACATGTATATGCATAAAATACATAACTAATAATAACCTGCTGTATAAAAAATAAATAAAATTAAATTTCAAAATTTAAAAAAATAAAATTTAAAAATAAAACAGAAAAAAGTTCTTCCCTTCACACAGATATATTTATATGAATGAATTATTTCCATGCTTATATCTATAAATACATAAAAGAGGAATAAAATCTAACTTGAACCAAAAAAGAAAAAAAAAAACCTGAACCCACGAGTTAGACAGAGGAAAACACAATCAGGGCACTTGCTCCATCGGTAAACACTTCTGAAATTCTTCAGAGGTGGGGAATCATCTCCCATACAGCCAGCAGCCCACTCCTACGCAAGGAGCGTCCTCATTGCAAAGCGGGGGGCCATGCCGAGGCATCTGTGAGTAACCGTGAGCTGAGCCCCAGGCCAGCTGCTGTTGAACTTTTCCCACCCTTCCCAGGTAAAACACCTGAATATGTACAAGGGCTTGAAAGCCTAGAGGAAGGGCCGTGGAGCCACACCAGCGACAGCACGCAGGCCAACTTGGTGCCTGCAGGCCAGTCAGGATGGTCCTGGCCCTGGGCGCTCTTCTGGAAGCTTTCCATTGCCCTGCCTGAGATACCCCTCCTGTCCCGGCCCCCACTGCTTTTTTCCTTCCTCACCTCTGTCCGGAGAGAAATTCCAGCGGAAGGTATGGGTGACACATCCTCTTCATTACAGGTGGAAGCCTGGCAACTCCTGCAGAAAGTCTAGCAGAGACCCACTCACACCGGGCCACCCACAAAGCCGTGGCCCCTCACTCCTTCCCACCAGCAAAGCCCCGACACTGCTGACCGGGCAGAGAATATGGAGTCAGGCACAGCTTCAGGGGCTATTGCTGCCTGCAGCGCTGTTTATATTGACCTCAACCCAGGCACACCTGGGGAGGGCCGGCCGGCAGGGTCAGGCTACCCAGGTCAGCTAATCCTCAGCCCTCAGGGAATCACATTGTTGAAAATGGACCTCGCTAAGGCAGAATAGAAGCCAAGGAATAAAAGGACACAATGCCATTTGTAGCACCGTAGGTGTGTCTAGAGGTAAGCACGTGAGTTGTTGTAAGTCAGAAAGTGAAAGACACATATCATATCATATCTCTTATAGGTGTGACCGAAAAATGGATACCAGGGCAGATATTTCCACGGAGAAGGGCAATCACAGATTCATTCAACAAACTTATGGTTCACCAATGGAAAGGTGTGAGGATTGGTTTCATTATGATATTGGGGTTAACAGACATATACAAACACAGGTGACATATATAATCACCAAAGACCTACAGAATACCAAGAGAAGACTACTCAACATTCTGTCATAAGGTACATGGGAAAAGGATCCCAGGAAGAACAGACATATGTGTATGTGTAAAAGAACCACATCTTCCACACCTACAACAAGCCAAACATTGTAATCAAATTTGCTGTAATAAAAAATAAAAAATTAAATTAAAAACACGAACAAGAAGTAGTGAGACAAACTTGAGGGGCTTTCTCCTGGCACATTCCATTCTAAATTCCAATCTAGAACACGACTTCCATTGAGGCTCTGTTGCCCCAGTAACCAGATTTGGTAAGGGAGACCTGCTGCCACCTTGTGGCCGTTTCACACAACAGCAGCTTTAATCCCAGCGCTAATGGTCAGTTGATATTCAAAATCATTGCAGGCCTGTAAATGACACCTGCCCTGAAAACAAATCCTGGGTTCATATATCGACCAAAAAATTCAAAGGACGTCCATATTTCAAAACGACAGTTTCAAAAGGCATATTTTACACACATTAGTGTTCTGCTTCTTTTCCTTTCTTTCTTTTTTTGTTAAAAAAACGGGAATGGCAAAAAGCATCCCTCAGAATGGGCGAAAATATTTGCAAACGAATCAATGGACAAAAGTTTAATCTCCAATATATATAAAGAGCACATGCAGCTTAATATTAAAAAAACAAACAACCCAATACAAAAATGGGCAGAAGATCTAAAGAGACGTTTCTTCAAAGAAGACACAGAGATGGCCAAGACGCCCATGAAAAGCTGCTCAATATCACTAATTATTAGAGAAATGCAAATCAAAACTACAATGAGGTATGACCTCACACCTGTTACAATTGGTATCATCAGAAAATCTACAAACAACGAATTCTCGGGAGGGTGTGGACAAAAGGATCCCTCTTCCACTAGTGGTGGAAATGTAAATTGATACAGTCACGATGGAGAACAGTATGGAGTTTCCTTAAAAAAACTAGAAATAGAATTACCATATGATCCAGCAATCCCACTTCTGGGCATATACCCAGATAAAACCATAAATCAAAAAGGCACATTCAGCACAATGCTCATTTCAGCACTATTTACGATAGCCAGGTAATGGAAGCAACCTAAATACCCACAGACAGACGAATGGATAAAGATGTTGTACATATATAAAATGGAATATTACTCAGCCATAAGAAGGAATGAAACTGGGTCATTTGTAGAGACGTCGATGGATCTAGAGACTGTCATACAGAATGAAGTAAGTCAGAAAGAGACAAACAAATATTGTATATTAATGCATATATGTGGAACCTAGAAAAATGGTACAGATGAACTGGTTTGCAGGGAAGAAATAGAGACACAGAGGTAGAGAACCCACGTATGGACACCAAGTGTGGGAAGCCATGGGGAGGTGGTGTTGGGGTGAGTTGGGAGATTGGGATTGACCTGTATACATGTATATGCATAAAATACATAACTAATAATAACCTGCTGTATAAAAAATAAATAAAATTAAATTTCAAAATTTTAAACAATAAAATTTAAAAATAAAACAGAAAAAAGTTCTTCCCTTCACACAGATGTATTTATATGAATGAATTATTCCCATGCTTATATCTATAAATACATAAAAGAGGAATAAAATCTAACTTGAACCAAAAAAGAAAAAAAAAACCTGAACCCACGAGTTAGACAGAGGAAAACACAATCAGGGCACTTGCTCCATCGGTAAACACTTCTGAAATTCTTCAGAGGGGGGGAATCATCTCCCATACAGCCAGCAGCCCACTCCTATGCAAGGAGCGTCCTCATTGCAAAGCGGGGGGCCATGCCGAGGCATCTGTGAGTAACCGTGAGCTGAGCCCCAGGCCAGCTGCTGTTGAACTTTTCCCACCCTTCCCAGGTAAAACACCTGAATATGTACAAGGCCTTGAAAGCCTAGAGGAAGGGCCGTGGAGCCACACCAGCGACAGCACGCAGGCCAACTTGGTGCCTGCAGGCCAGTCAGGATGGTCCTGGCCCTGGGCGCTCTTCTGGAAGCTTTCCATTGCCCTGCCTGAGATACCCCTCCTGTCCCGGCCCCCACTGCTTTTTTCCTTCCTCACCTCTGTCCGGAGAGAAATTCCAGCGGAAGGTATGGGTGACACATCCTCTTCATTACAGGTGGAAGCCTGGCAACTCCTGCAGAAAGTCCAGCAGAGACCCACTCACACCGGGCCACCCACAAAGCCGTGGCCCCTCACTCCCTCCCACGAGCACAGCCCCGACACTGCTGACCGGGCAGAGAATATGGAGTCAGGCACAGCTTCAGGGGCTATTGCTGCCTGCAGCGCTGTTTATATTGACCTCAACCCAGGCACACCTGGGGAGGGCCGGCCGGCAGGGTCAGGCTACCCAGGTCAGCTAATCCTCAGCCCTCAGGGAATCACATTGTTGAAAATGGACCTCGCTAAGGCAGAATAGAAGCCAAGGAATAAAAGGACACAATGCCATTTGTAGCACCGTAGGTGTGTCTAGAGGTAAGCACGTGAGTTGTTGTAAGTCAGAAAGTGAAAGACACATATCATATCATATCTCTTATAGGTGTGACCGAAAAATGGATACCAGGGCAGATATTTCCACGGAGAAGGGCAATCACAGATTCATTCAACAAACTTATGGCTCACCAATGGAAAGGTGTGAGGATTGGTTTCATTATGATATTGGGGTTAACAGACATATACAAACACAGGTGACATATATAATCACCAAAGACCTACAGAATACCAAGAGAAGACTACTCAACATTCTGTCATAAGGTACATGGGAAAAGGATCCCAGGAAGAGCAGACATATGTGTATGTGTAAAAGAACCACATCTTCCACACCTACAACAAGCCAAACATTGTAATCAAATTTGCTGTAATAAAAAATAAAAAATTAAATTAAAAACACGAACAAGAAGTAGTGAGACAAACTTGAGGGGCTTTCTCCTGGCACATTCCATTCTAAATTCCAATCTAGAACACGACTTCCATTGAGGCTCTGTTGCCCCAGTAACCAGATTTGGTAAGGGAGACCTGCTGCCACCTTGTGGCCGTTTCACACAACAGCAGCTTTAATCCCAGCGCTAATGGTCAGTTGATATTCAAAATCATTGCAGGCCTGTAAATGACACCTGCCCTGAAAACAAATCCTGGGTTCATATATCGACCAAAAAATTCAAAGGACGTCCATATTTCAAAACGACAGTTTCAAAAGGCATATTTTACTCACATTAGTGTTCTGCTTCTTTTTCTTTCTTTCTTTTTTTGTTAAAAAAACGGGAATGGCAAAAAGCATCCCTCAGAATGGGCGAAAATATTTGCAAACGAATCAATGGACAAAAGTTTAATCTCCAATATATATAAAGAGCTCATGCAGCTTAATATTAAAAAAACAAACAACCCAATACAAAAATGGGCAGAAGATCTAAAGAGACGTTTCTTCAAAGAAGACACAGAGATGGCCAAGACGCACATGGAAAGCTGCTCAACATCACTAATTATTAGAGAAATGCAAATCAAAACTACAATGAGGTATCACCTCACACCTGTTACAATTGGCATCATCAGAAAATCTACAAACAACGAATTCTGGGGAGGGTGTGGACAAAAGGATCCCTCTTCCACTAGTGGTGGAAATGTAAATTGATACAGTCACGATGGAGAACAGTATGGAGTTTCCTTAAAAAAACTAGAAATAGAATTACCATATGATCCAGCAATCCCACTTCTGGGCATATACCCAGATAAAACCATAAATCAAAAAGGCACATTCACCACAATGCTCATTTCAGCACTATTTACGATAGCCAGGTAATGGAAGCAACCTAAATACCCACAGACAGACGAATGGATAAAGATGTGGTACATATATAAAATGGAATATTACTCAGCCATAAGAAGGAATGAAACTGGGTCATTTGTAGAGACGTCGATGGATCTAGAGACTGTCATACAGAATGAAGTATGTCAGAAAGAGACAAACAAATATTGTATATTAATGCATATATGTGGAACCTAGAAAAATGGTACAGATGAACTGGTTTGCAGGGAAGAAATAGAGACACAGAGGTAGAGAACCCACGTATGGACACCAAGTGTGGGAAGCCACGGGGAGGTGGTGTTGGGGTGAGTTGGGAGATTGGGATTGATCTGTATACATGTATATGCATAAAATACATAACTAATAATAACCTTCTGTATAAAAAATAAATAAAATTAAATTTCAAAATTTAAAAAAATAAAATTTAAAAATAAAACAGAAAAAAGTTCTTCCCTTCACACAGATGTATTTATATGAATGAATTATTTCCATGCTTATATCTATAAATACATAAAAGAGGAATAAAATCTAACTTGAACCAAAAGAGAAAAAAAAAAAACCTGAACCCACGAGTTAGACAGAGGAAAACACAATCAGGGCACTTGCTCCATCGGTAAACAATTCTGAAATTGGTCAGAGGTGGGGAATCATCTCCCATAGAGCCAGCAGCCCACTCCTACGCAAGGAGCGTCCTCATTGCAAAGCGGGGGGCCATGCCGAGGCATCTGTGAGTAACCGTGAGCTGAGCCCCAGGCCAGCTGCTGTTGAACTTTTCCCACCCTTCCCAGGTAAAACACCTGAATATGTACAAGGGCTTGAAAGCCTAGAGGAAGGGCCGTGGAGCCACACCAGCGACAGCACGCAGGCCATCTTGCTGCCTGCAGGCCAGTCAGGATGGTCCTGGCCCTGGGCGCTCTTCTGGAAGCTTTCCATTGCCCTGCCTGAGATACCCCTCCTGTCCCGGCCCCCACTGCTTTTTTCCTTCCTCACCTCTGTCCGGAGAGAAATTCCAGCGGAATGTATGGGTGACACATCCTCTTCATTACAGGTGGAAGCCTGGCAACTCCTGCAGAAAGTCCAGCAGAGACCCACTCACACCGGGCCACCCACAAAGCCGTGGCCCCTCACTCCCTCCCACCAGCACAGCCCCGACACTGCTGACGGGGCAGAGAATATGGAGTCAGGCACAGCTTCAGGGGCTATTGCTGCCTGCAGCGCTGTTTATATTGACCTCAACCCAGGCACACCTGGGGAGGGCCGGCCGGCAGGGTCAGGCTACCCAAGTCAGCTAATCCTCAGCCCTCAGGGAATCACATTGTTGAAAATGGACCTCGCTAAGGCAGAATAGAAGCCAAGGAATAAAAGGACACAATGCCATTTGTAGCACCGTAGGTGTGTCTAGAGGTAAGCACGTGAGTTGTTGTAAGTCAGAAAGTGAAAGACACATATCATATCATATCTCTTATAGGTGTGACCAAAAAATGGATACCAGGGCAGATATTTCCAAGGAGAAGGGCAATCACAGATTCATTCAACAAACTTATGGTTCACCAATGGAAAGGTGTGAGGATTGGTTTCATTATGATATTGGGGTTAACAGACATATACAAACACAGGTGACATATATAATCACCAAAGACCTACAGAATACCAAGAGAAGACTACTCAACATTCTGTCATAAGGTACATGGGAAAAGGATCCCAGGAAGAACAGACATATGTGTATGTGTAAAAGAACCACATCTTCCACACCTACAACAAGCCAAACATTGTAATCAAATTTGCTGTAATAAAAAATAAAAAATTAAATTAAAAACACGAACAAGAAGTAGTGAGACAAACTTGAGGGGCTTTCTCCTGGCACATTCCATTCTAAATTCCAATCTAGAACACGACTTCCATTGAGGCTCTGTTGCCCCAGTAACCAGATTTGGTAAGGGAGACCTGCTGCCACCTTGTGGCCGTTTCACACAACAGCAGCTTTAATCCCAGCGCTAATGGTCAGTTGATATTCAAAATCATTGCAGGCCTGTAAATGACACCTGCCCTGAAAACAAATCCTGGGTTCATATATCGACCAAAAAATTCAAAGGACGTCCATATTTCAAAACGACAGTTTCAAAAGGCATATTTTACACACATTAGTGTTCTGCTTCTTTTCCTTTCTTTCTTTTTTTGTTAAAAAAACGGGAATGGCAAAAAGCATCCCTCAGAATGGGCGAAAATATTTGCAAACGAATCAATGGACAAAGGTTTAATCTCCAATATATATAAAGAGCTCATGCAGCTTAATATTAAAAAAACAAACAACCCAATACAAAAATGGGCAGAAGATCTAAAGAGACGTTTCTTCAAAGAAGACACAGAGATGGCCAAGACACACATGAAAAGCTGCTCAACATCACTAATTATTAGAGAAATGCAAATCAAATCTACAATGAGGTATCACCTCACACCTGTTACAACTGGCATCATCAGAAAATCTACAAACAACGAATTCTGGGGAGGGTGTGGACAAAAGGATCCCTCTTCCACTAGTGGTGGAAATGTAAATTGATACAGTCACGATGGAGAACAGTATGGAGTTTCCTTTAAAAATCTAGTAATAATTACCATATGATCCAGCAATCCCACTTCTGGGCATATACCCAGATAAAACCATAAATCAAAAAGGCACATTCACCACAATGCTCATTTCAGCACTATTTACGATAGCCAGGTAATGGAAGCAACCTAAATACCCACAGACAGACGAATGGATAAAGATGTGGTACATATATAAAATGGAATATTACTCAGCCATAAGAAGGAATGAAACTGGGTCATTTGTAGAGACGTCGATGGATCTAGAGACTGTCATACAGAATGAAGTAAGTCAGAAAGAGACAAACAAATATTGTATATTAATGCATATATGTGGAACCTAGAAAAATGGTACAGATGAACTGGTTTGCAGGGAAGAAATAGAGACACAGAGGTAGAGAACCCACGTATGGACACCAAGTGTGGGAAGCCATGGGGAGGTGGTGTTGGGGTGAGTTGGGAGATTGGGATTGACCTGTATACATGTATATGCATAAAATACATAACTAATAATAACCTGCTGTATAAAAAATAAATAAAATTAAATTTCAAAATTTTAAACAATAAAATTTAAAAATAAAACAGAAAAAAGTTCTTCCCTTCACACAGATGTATTTATATGAATGAATTATTCCCATGCTTATATCTATAAATACATAAAAGAGGAATAAAATCTAACTTGAACCAAAAAAGAAAAAAAAAACCTGAACCCACGAGTTAGACAGAGGAAAACACAATCAGGGCACTTGCTCCATCGGTAAACACTTCTGAAATTCTTCAGAGGTGGGGAATCATCTCCCATAGAGCCAGCAGCCCACTCCTACGCAAGGAGCGTCCTCATTGCAAAGCGGGAGGCCATGCCGAGGCATCTGTGAGTAACCGTGAGCTGAGCCCCAGGCCAGCTGCTGTTGAACTTTTCCCACCCTTCCCAGGTAAAACACCTGAATATGTACAAGGGCTTGAAAGCCTAGAGGAAGGGCCGTGGAGCCACACCAGCGACAGCATGCAGGCCAACTTGGTGCCTGCAGGCCAGTCAGGATGGTCCTGGCCCTGGGCGCTCTTCTGGAAGCTTTCCATTGCCCTGCCTGAGATACCCCTCCTGTCCCGGCCCCCACTGCTTTTTTCCTTCCTCACCTCTGTCCGGAGAGAAATTCCAGCGGAAGGTATGGGTGACACATCCTCTTCATTACAGGTGGAAGCCTGGCAACTCCTGCAGAAAGTCCAGCAGAGACCCACTCACACCGGGCCACCCACAAAGCCGTGGCCCCTCACTCCCTCCCACCAGCACAGCCCCGACACTGCTGACCGGGCAGAGAATATGGAGTCAGGCACAGCTTCAGGGGCTATTGCTGCCTGCAGCGCTGTTTATATTGACCTCAACCCAGGCACACCTGGGGAGGGCCGGCCGGCAGGGTCAGGCTACCCAGGTCAGCTAATCCTCAGCCCTCAGGGAATCACATTGTTGAAAATGGACCTCGCTAAGGCAGAATAGAAGCCAAGGAATAAAAGGACACAATGCCATTTGTAGCACCGTAGGTGTGTCTAGAGGTAAGCACGTGAGTTGTTGTAAGTCAGAAAGTGAAAGACACATATCATATCATATCTCTTATAGGTGTGACCGAAAAATGGATACCAGGGCAGATATTTCCACGGAGAAGGGCAATCACAGATTCATTCAACAAACTTATGGCTCACCAATGGAAAGGTGTGAGGATTGGTTTCATTATGATATTGGGGTTAACAGACATATACAAACACAGGTGACATATATAATCACCAAAGACCTACAGAATACCAAGAGAAGACTACTCAACATTCTGTCATAAGGTACATGGGAAAAGGATCCCAGGAAGAACAGACATATGTGTATGTGTAAAAGAACCACATCTTCCACACCTACAACAAGCCAAACATTGTAATCAAATTTGCTGTAATAAAAAATAAAAAATTAAATTAAAAACACGAACAAGAAGTAGTGAGACAAACTTGAGGGGCTTTCTCCTGGCACATTCCATTCTAAATTCCAATCTAGAACACGACTTCCATTGAGGCTCTGTTGCCCCAGTAACCAGATTTGGTAAGGGAGACCTGCTGCCACCTTGTGGCCGTTTCACACAACAGCAGCTTTAATCCCAGCGCTAATGGTCAGTTGATATTCAAAATCATTGCAGGCCTGTAAATGACACCTGCCCTGAAAACAAATCCTGGGTTCATATATCGACCAAAAAATTCAAAGGACGTCCATATTTCAAAACGACAGTTTCAAAAGGCATATTTTACTCACATTAGTGTTCTGCTTCTTTTTCTTTCTTTCTTTTTTTGTTAAAAAAACGGGAATGGCAAAAAGCATCCCTCAGAATGGGCGAAAATATTTTCAAACGAATCAATGGACAAAAGTTTAATCTCCAATATATATAAAGAGCTCATGCAGCTTAATATTAAAAAAACAAACAACCCAATACAAAAATGGGCAGAAGATCTAAAGAGACGTTTCTTCAAAGAAGACACAGAGATGGCCAAGACGCACATGGAAAGCTGCTCAACATCACTAATTATTAGAGAAATGCAAATCAAAACTACAATGAGGTATCACCTCACACCTGTTACAATTGGCATCATCAGAAAATCTACAAACAACGAATTCTGGGGAGGGTGTGG
Organism: Hyperoodon ampullatus; assembly: GCF_949752795.1. Taxonomy (NCBI): domain Eukaryota; kingdom Metazoa; phylum Chordata; class Mammalia; order Artiodactyla; family Ziphiidae; genus Hyperoodon; species Hyperoodon ampullatus. Next base: position 60,323 of record NW_027640767.1, read on the forward strand.
ACAAAAGGATCCCTCTTCCACTAGTGGTGGAAATGTAAATTGATACAGTCACGATGGAGAACAGTATGGAGTTTCCTTAAAAAAACTAGAAATAGAATTACCATATGATCCAGCAATCCCACTTCTGGGCATATACCCAGATAAAACCATAAATCAAAAAGGCACATTCACCACAATGCTCATTTCAGCACTATTTACGATAGCCAGGTAATGGAAGCAACCTAAATACCCACAGACAGACGAATGGATAAAGATGTGGTACATATATAAAATGGAATATTACTCAGCCATAAGAAGGAATGAAACTGGGTCATTTGTAGAGACGTCGATGGATCTAGAGACTGTCATACAGAATGAAGTAAGTCAGAAAGAGACAAACAAATATTGTATATTAATGCATATATGTGGAACCTAGAAAAATGGTACAGATGAACTGGTTTGCAGGGAAGAAATAGAGACACAGAGGTAGAGAACCCACGTATGGACACCAAGTGTGGGAAGCCACGGGGAGGTGGTGTTGGGGTGAGTTGGGAGATTGGGATTGACCTGTATACATGTATATGCATAAAATACATAACTAATAATAACCTGCTGTATAAAAAATAAATAAAATTAAATTTCAAAATTTTAAAAAATAAAATTTAAAAATAAAACAGAAAAAAGTTCTTCCCTTCACACAGATGTATTTATATGAATGAATTATTTCCATGCTTATATCTATAAATACATAAAAGAGGAATAAAATCTAACTTGAACCAAAAACGAATAAAAAAACCTGAACCCACGAGTTAGACAGAGGAAAACACAATCAGGGCACTTGCTCCATCGGTAAACAATTCTGAAATTGGTCAGAGGTGGGGAATCATCTCCCATAGAGCCAGCAGCCCACTCCTATGCAAGGAGCGTCCTCATTGCAAAGCGGGGGGCCATGCCGAGGCATCTGTGAGTAACCGTGAGCTGAGCCCCAGGCCAGCTGCTGTTGAACGTTTCCCACCCTTCCCAGGTAAAACACCTGAATATGTACAAGGGCTTGAAAGCCTAGAGGAAGGGCCGTGGAGCCACACCAGCGACAGCACGCAGGCCAACTTGGTGCCTGCAGGCCAGTCAGGATGGTCCTGGCCCTGGGCGCTCTTCTGGAAGCTTTCCATTGCCCTGCCTGAGATACCCCTCCTGTCCCGGCCCCCAGTGCTTTTTTCCTTCCTCACCTCTGTCCGGAGAGAAATTCCAGCGGAAGGTATGGGTGACACATCCTCTTCATTACAGGTGGAAGCCTGGCAACTCCTGCAGAAAGTCCAGCAGAGACCCACTCACACCGGGCCACCCACAAAGCCGTGGCCCCTCACTCCCTCCCACCAGCACAGCCCCGACACTGCTGACGGGGCAGAGAATATGGAGTCAGGCACAGCTTCAGGGGCTATTGCTGCCTGCAGCGCTGTTTATATTGACCTCAACCCAGGCACACCTTGGGAGGGCCGGCCGGCAGGGTCAGGCTACCCAGGTCAGCTAAACCTCAGGCCTTAGGGAATCACATTGTTGAAAATGGACCTCGCTAAGGCAGAATAGAAGCCAAGGAATAAAAGGACACAATGCCATTTGTAGCACCGTAGGTGTGTCTAGAGGTAAGCACGTGAGTTGTTGTAAGTCAGAAAGTGAAAGACACATATCATATCATATCTCTTATAGGTGTGACCGAAAAATGGATACCAGGGCAGATATTTCCACGGAGAAGGGCAATCAGAGATTCATTCAACAAACTTATGGTTCACCAATGGAAAGGTGTGAGGATTGGTTTCATTATGATATTGGGGTTAACAGACATACACAAACACAGGTGACATATATAATCACCAAAGACCTACAGAATACCAAGAGAAGACTACTCAACATTCTGTCATAAGGTACATGGGAAAAGGATCCCAGGAAGAACAGACATATGTGTATGTGTAAAAGAACCACATCTTCCACACCTACAACAAGCCAAACATTGTAATCAAATTTGCTGTAATAAAAAATAAAAAAATTAAATTAAAAACACGAACAAGAAGTAGTGAGACAAACTTGAGGGGCTTTCTCCTGGCACATTCCATTCTAAATTCCAATCTAGAACACGACTTCCATTGAGGCTCTGTTGCCCCAGTAACCAGATTTGGTAAGGGAGACCTGCTGCCACCTTGTGGCCGTTTCACACAACAGCAGCTTTAATCCCAGCGCTAATGGTCAGTTGATATTCAAAATCATTGCAGGCCTGTAAATGACACCTGCCCTGAAAACAAATCCTGGGTTCATATATCGACCAAAAAATTCAAAGGACGTCCATATTTCAAAACGACAGTTTCAAAAGGCATATTTTACACACATTAGTGTTCTGCTTCTTTTCCTTTCTTTCTTTGTTAAAAAAACGGGAATGGCAAAAAGCATCCCTCAGAATGGGCGAAAATATTTGCAAACGAATCAATGGACAAAAGTTTAATCTCCAATATATATAAAGAGCTCATGCAGCTTAATATTAAAAAAACAAACAACCCAATACAAAAATGGGCAGAAGATCTAAAGAGACGTTTCTTCAAAGAAGACACAGAGATGGCCAAGACGCACATGGAAAGCTGCTCAACATCACTAATTATTAGAGAAATGCAAATCAAAACTACAATGAGGTATCACCTCACACCTGTTACAATTGGCATCATCAGAAAATCTACAAACAACGAATTCTGGGGAGGGTGTGGACAAAAGGATCCCTCTTCCACTAGTGGTGGAAATGTAAATTGATACAGTCACGATGGAGAACAGTATGGAGTTTCCTTAAAAAAACTAGAAATAGAATTACCATATGATCCAGCAATCCCACTTCTGGGCATATACCCAGATAAAACCATAAATCAAAAAGGCACATTCACCACAATGCTCATTTCAGCACTATTTACGATAGCCAGGTAATGGAAGTAACCTAAATACCCACAGACAGACGAATGGATAAAGATGTGGTACATATATAAAATGGAATATTACTCAGCCATAAGAAGGAATGAAACTGGGTCATTTGTAGAGACGTCGATGGATCTAGAGACTGTCATACAGAATGAAGTAAGTCAGAAAGAGACAAACAAATATTGTATATTAATGCATATATGTGGAACCTAGAAAAATGGTACAGATGAACTGGTTTGCAGGGAAGAAATAGAGACACAGAGGTAGAGAACCCACGTATGGACACCAAGTGTGGGAAGCCACGGGGAGGTGGTGTTGGGGTGAGTTGGGAGATTGGGATTGACCTGTATACATGTATATGCATAAAATACATAACTAATAATAACCTGCTGTATAAAAAATAAATAAAATTAAATTTCAAAATTTTAAAAAATAAAATTTAAAAATAAAACAGAAAAAAGTTCTTCCCTTCACACAGATATATTTATATGAATGAATTATTTCCATGCTTATATCTATAAATACATAAAAGAGGAATAAAATCTAACTTGAACTAAAAAAGAAAAAAAAAAAACCTGAACCCACGAGTTAGACAGAGGAAAACACAATCAGGGCACTTGCTCCATCGGTAAACACTTCTGAAATTCTTCAGAGGTGGGGAATCATCTCCCATACAGCCAGCAGCCCACTCCTACGCAAGGAGCGTCCTCATTGCAAAGCGGGGGGCCATGCCGAGGCATCTGTGAGTAACCGTGAGCTGAGCCCCAGGCCAGCTGCTGTTGAACTTTTCCCACCCTTCCCAGGTAAAACACCTGAATATGTACAAGGGCTTGAAAGCCTAGAGGAAGGGCCGTGGAGCCACACCAGCGACAGCACGCAGGCCAACTTGGTGCCTGCAGGCCAGTCAGGATGGTCCTGGCCCTGGGCGCTCTTCTGGAAGCTTTCCATTGCCCTGCCTGAGATACCCCTCCTGTCCCGGCCCCCACTGCTTTTTTCCTTCCTCACCTCTGTCCGGAGAGAAATTCCAGCGGAAGGTATGGGTGACACATCCTCTTCATTACAGGTGGAAGCCTGGCAACTCCTGCAGAAAGTCTAGCAGAGACCCACTCACACCGGGCCACCCACAAAGCCGTGGCCCCTCACTCCTTCCCACCAGCAAAGCCCCGACACTGCTGACCGGGTAGAGAATATGGAGTCAGGCACAGCTTCAGGGGCTATTGCTGCCTGCAGCGCTGTTTATATTGACCTCAACCCAGGCACACCTGGGGAGGGCCGGCCGGCAGGGTCAGGCTACCCAGGTCAGCTAATCCTCAGCCCTCAGGGAATCACATTGTTGAAAATGGACCTCGCTAAGGCAGAATAGAAGCCAAGGAATAAAAGGACACAATGCCATTTGTAGCACCGTAGGTGTGTCTAGAGGTAAGCACGTGAGTTGTTGTAAGTCAGAAAGTGAAAGACACATATCATATCATATCTCTTATAGGTGTGACCGAAAAATGGATACCAGGGCAGATATTTCCACGGAGAAGGTCAATCACAGATTCATTCAACAAACTTATGGTTCACCAATGGAAAGGTGTGAGGATTGGTTTCATTATGATATTGGGGTTAACAGACATATACAAACACAGGTGACATATATAATCACCAAAGACCTACAGAATACCAAGAGAAGACTACTCAACATTCTGTCATAAGGTACATGGGAAAAGGATCCCAGGAAGAACAGACATATGTGTATGTGTAAAAGAACCACATCTTCCACACCTACAACAAGCCAAACATTGTAATCAAATTTGCTGTAATAAAAAATAAAAAATTAAATTAAAAACACGAACAAGAAGTAGTGAGACAAACTTGAGGGGCTTTCTCCTGGCACATTCCATTCTAAATTCCAATCTAGAACACGACTTCCATTGAGGCTCTGTTGCCCCAGTAACCAGATTTGGTAAGGGAGACCTGCTGCCACCTTGTGGCCGTTTCACACAACAGCAGCTTTAATCCCAGCGCTAATGGTCAGTTGATATTCAAAATCATTGCAGGCCTGTAAATGACACCTGCCCTGAAAACAAATCCTGGGTTCATATATCGACCAAAAAATTCAAAGGACGTCCATATTTCAAAACGACAGTTTCAAAAGGCATATTTTACACACATTAGTGTTCTGCTTCTTTTCCTTTCTTTCTTTTTTTGTTAAAAAAACGGGAATGGCAAAAAGCATCCCTCAGAATGGGCGAAAATATTTGCAAACGAATCAATGGACAAAAGTTTAATCTCCAATATATATAAAGAGCACATGCAGCTTAATATTAAAAAAACAAACAACCCAATACAAAAATGGGCAGAAGATCTAAAGAGACGTTTCTTCAAAGAAGACACAGAGATGGCCAAGACGCCCATGAAAAGCTGCTCAATATCACTAATTATTAGAGAAATGCAAATCAAAACTACAATGAGGTATGACCTCACACCTGTTACAATTGGCATCATCAGAAAATCTACAAACAACGAATTCTGGGGAGGGTGTGGACAAAAGGATCCCTCTTCCACTAGTGGTGGAAATGTAAATTGATACAGTCACGATGGAGAACAGTATGGAGTTTCCTTAAAAAAACTAGAAATAGAATTACCATATGATCCAGCAATCCCACTTCTGGGCATATACCCAGATAAAACCATAAATCAAAAAGGCACATTCAGCACAATGCTCATTTCAGCACTATTTACGATAGCCAGGTAATGGAAGCAACCTAAATACCCACAGACAGACGAATGGATAAAGATGTGGTACATATATAAAATGGAATATTACTCAGCCATAAGAAGGAATGAAACTGGGTCATTTGTAGAGACGTCGATGGATCTAGAGACTGTCATACAGAATGAAGTAAGTCAGAAAGAGACAAACAAATATTGTATATTAATGCATATATGTGGAACCTAGAAAAATGGTACAGATGAACTGGTTTGCAGGGAAGAAATAGAGACACAGAGGTAGAGAACCCACGTATGGACACCAAGTGTGGGAAGCCATGGGGAGGTGGTGTTGGGGTGAGTTGGGAGATTGGGATTGACCTGTATACATGTATATGCATAAAATACATAACTAATAATAACCTGCTGTATAAAAAATAAATAAAATTAAATTTCAAAATTTTAAACAATAAAATTTAAAAATAAAACAGAAAAAAGTTCTTCCCTTCACACAGATGTATTTATATGAATGAATTATTCCCATGCTTATATCTATAAATACATAAAAGAGGAATAAAATCTAACTTGAACCAAAAAAGAAAAAAAAAACCTGAACCCACGAGTTAGATAGAGGAAAACACAATCAGGGCACTTGCTCCATCGGTAAACACTTCTGAAATTCTTCAGAGGTGGGGAATCATCTCCCATACAGCCAGCAGCCCACTCCTATGCAAGGAGCGTCCTCATTGCAAAGCGGGGGGCCATGCCGAGGCATCTGTGAGTAACCGTGAGCTGAGCCCCAGGCCAGCTGCTGTTGAACTTTTCCCACCCTTCCCAGGTAAAACACCTGAATATGTACAAGGGCTTGAAAGCCTAGAGGAAGGGCCGTGGAGCCACACCAGCGACAGCACGCAGGCCAACTTGGTGCCTGCAGGCCAGTCAGGATGGTCCTGGCCCTGGGCGCTCTTCTGGAAGCTTTCCATTGCCCTGCCTGAGATACCCCTCCTGTCCCGGCCCCCACTGCTTTTTTCCTTCCTCACCTCTGTCCGGAGAGAAATTCCAGCGGAAGGTATGGGTGACACATCCTCTTCATTACAGGTGGAAGCCTGGCAACTCCTGCAGAAAGTCCAGCAGAGACCCACTCACACCGGGCCACCCACAAAGCCGTGGCCCCTCACTCCCTCCCACCAGCACAGCCCCGACACTGCTGACCGGGCAGAGAATATGGAGTCAGGCACAGCTTCAGGGGCTATTGCTGCCTGCAGCGCTGTTTATATTGACCTCAACCCAGGCACACCTGGGGAGGGCCGGCCGGCAGGGTCAGGCTACCCAGGTCAGCTAATCCTCAGCCCTCAGGGAATCACATTGTTGAAAATGGACCTCGCTAAGGCAGAATAGAAGCCAAGGAATAAAAGGACACAATGCCATTTGTAGCACCGTAGGTGTGTCTAGAGGTAAGCACGTGAGTTGTTGTAAGTCAGAAAGTGAAAGACACATATCATATCATATCTCTTATAGGTGTGACCGAAAAATGGATACCAGGGCAGATATTTCCACGGAGAAGGGCAATCAGAGATTCATTCAACAAACTTATGGTTCACCAATGGAAAGGTGTGAGGATTGGTTTCATTATGATATTGGGGTTAACAGACATACACAAACACAGGTGACATATATAATCACCAAAGACCTACAGAATACCAAGAGAAGACTACTCAACATTCTGTCATAAGGTACATGGGAAAAGGATCCCAGGAAGAACAGACATATGTGTATGTGTAAAAGAACCACATCTTCCACACCTACAACAAGCCAAACATTGTAATCAAATTTGCTGTAATAAAAAATAAAAAAATTAAATTAAAAACACGAACAAGAAGTAGTGAGACAAACTTGAGGGGCTTTCTCCTGGCACATTCCATTCTAAATTCCAATCTAGAACACGACTTCCATTGAGGCTCTGTTGCCCCAGTAACCAGATTTGGTAAGGGAGACCTGCTGCCACCTTGTGGCCGTTTCACACAACAGCAGCTTTAATCCCAGCGCTAATGGTCAGTTGATATTCAAAATCATTGCAGGCCTGTAAATGACACCTGCCCTGAAAACAAATCCTGGGTTCATATATCGACCAAAAAATTCAAAGGACGTCCATATTTCAAAACGACAGTTTCAAAAGGCATATTTTACACACATTAGTGTTCTGCTTCTTTTCCTTTCTTTCTTTGTTAAAAAAACGGGAATGGCAAAAAGCATCCCTCAGAATGGGCGAAAATATTTGCAAACGAATCAATGGACAAAAGTTTAATCTCCAATATATATAAAGAGCTCATGCAGCTTAATATTAAAAAAACAAACAACCCAATACAAAAATGGGCAGAAGATCTAAAGAGACGTTTCTTCAAAGAAGACACAGAGATGGCCAAGACGCACATGGAAAGCTGCTCAACATCACTAATTATTAGAGAAATGCAAATCAAAACTACAATGAGGTATCACCTCACACCTGTTACAATTGGCATCATCAGAAAATCTACAAACAACGAATTCTGGGGAGGGTGTGGACAAAAGGATCCCTCTTCCACTAGTGGTGGAAATGTAAATTGATACAGTCACGATGGAGAACAGTATGGAGTTTCCTTAAAAAAACTAGAAATAGAATTACCATATGATCCAGCAATCCCACTTCTGGGCATATACCCAGATAAAACCATAAATCAAAAAGGCACATTCACCACAATGCTCATTTCAGCACTATTTACGATAGCCAGGTAATGGAAGTAACCTAAATACCCACAGACAGACGAATGGATAAAGATGTGGTACATATATAAAATGGAATATTACTCAGCCATAAGAAGGAATGAAACTGGGTCATTTGTAGAGACGTCGATGGATCTAGAGACTGTCATACAGAATGAAGTAAGTCAGAAAGAGACAAACAAATATTGTATATTAATGCATATATGTGGAACCTAGAAAAATGGTACAGATGAACTGGTTTGCAGGGAAGAAATAGAGACACAGAGGTAGAGAACCCACGTATGGACACCAAGTGTGGGAAGCCACGGGGAGGTGGTGTTGGGGTGAGTTGGGAGATTGGGATTGACCTGTATACATGTATATGCATAAAATACATAACTAATAATAACCTGCTGTATAAAAAATAAATAAAATTAAATTTCAAAATTTTAAAAAATAAAATTTAAAAATAAAACAGAAAAAAGTTCTTCCCTTCACACAGATATATTTATATGAATGAATTATTTCCATGCTTATATCTATAAATACATAAAAGAGGAATAAAATCTAACTTGAACTAAAAAAGAAAAAAAAAAAACCTGAACCCACGAGTTAGACAGAGGAAAACACAATCAGGGCACTTGCTCCATCGGTAAACACTTCTGAAATTTTTCAGAGGTGGGGAATCATCTCCCATACAGCCAGCAGCCCACTCCTACGCAAGGAGCGTCCTCATTGCAAAGCGGGGGGCCATGCCGAGGCATCTGTGAGTAACCGTGAGCTGAGCCCCAGGCCAGCTGCTGTTGAACTTTTCCCACCCTTCCCAGGTAAAACACCTGAATATGTACAAGGGCTTGAAAGCCTAGAGGAAGGGCCGTGGAGCCACACCAGCGACAGCACGCAGGCCAACTTGGTGCCTGCAGGCCAGTCAGGATGGTCCTGGCCCTGGGCGCTCTTCTGGAAGCTTTCCATTGCCCTGCCTGAGATACCCCTCCTGTCCCGGCCCCCACTGCTTTTTTCCTTCCTCACCTCTGTCCGGAGAGAAATTCCAGCGGAAGGTATGGGTGACACATCCTCTTCATTACAGGTGGAAGCCTGGCAACTCCTGCAGAAAGTCTAGCAGAGACCCACTCACACCGGGCCACCCACAAAGCCGTGGCCCCTCACTCCTTCCCACCAGCAAAGCCCCGACACTGCTGACCGGGTAGAGAATATGGAGTCAGGCACAGCTTCAGGGGCTATTGCTGCCTGCAGCGCTGTTTATATTGACCTCAACCCAGGCACACCTGGGGAGGGCCGGCCGGCAGGGTCAGGCTACCCAGGTCAGCTAATCCTCAGCCCTCAGGGAATCACATTGTTGAAAATGGACCTCGCTAAGGCAGAATAGAAGCCAAGGAATAAAAGGACACAATGCCATTTGTAGCACCGTAGGTGTGTCTAGAGGTAAGCACGTGAGTTGTTGTAAGTCAGAAAGTGAAAGACACATATCATATCATATCTCTTATAGGTGTGACCGAAAAATGGATACCAGGGCAGATATTTCCACGGAGAAGGTCAATCACAGATTCATTCAACAAACTTATGGTTCACCAATGGAAAGGTGTGAGGATTGGTTTCATTATGATATTGGGGTTAACAGACATATACAAACACAGGTGACATATATAATCACCAAAGACCTACAGAATACCAAGAGAAGACTACTCAACATTCTGTCATAAGGTACATGGGAAAAGGATCCCAGGAAGAACAGACATATGTGTATGTGTAAAAGAACCACATCTTCCACACCTACAACAAGCCAAACATTGTAATCAAATTTGCTGTAATAAAAAATAAAAAATTAAATTAAAAACACGAACAAGAAGTAGTGAGACAAACTTGAGGGGCTTTCTCCTGGCACATTCCATTCTAAATTCCAATCTAGAACACGACTTCCATTGAGGCTCTGTTGCCCCAGTAACCAGATTTGGTAAGGGAGACCTGCTGCCACCTTGTGGCCGTTTCACACAACAGCAGCTTTAATCCCAGCGCTAATGGTCAGTTGATATTCAAAATCATTGCAGGCCTGTAAATGACACCTGCCCTGAAAACAAATCCTGGGTTCATATATCGACCAAAAAATTCAAAGGACGTCCATATTTCAAAACGACAGTTTCAAAAGGCATATTTTACACACATTAGTGTTCTGCTTCTTTTCCTTTCTTTCTTTTTTTGTTAAAAAAACGGGAATGGCAAAAAGCATCCCTCAGAATGGGCGAAAATATTTGCAAACGAATCAATGGACAAAAGTTTAATCTCCAATATATATAAAGAGCACATGCAGCTTAATATTAAAAAAACAAACAACCCAATACAAAAATGGGCAGAAGATCTAAAGAGACGTTTCTTCAAAGAAGACACAGAGATGGCCAAGACGCCCATGAAAAGCTGCTCAATATCACTAATTATTAGAGAAATGCAAATCAAAACTACAATGAGGTATGACCTCACACCTGTTACAATTGGCATCATCAGAAAATCTACAAACAACGAATTCTGGGGAGGGTGTGGACAAAAGGATCCCTCTTCCACTAGTGGTGGAAATGTAAATTGATACAGTCACGATGGAGAACAGTATGGAGTTTCCTTAAAAAAACTAGAAATAGAATTACCATATGATCCAGCAATCCCACTTCTGGGCATATACCCAGATAAAACCATAAATCAAAAAGGCACATTCAGCACAATGCTCATTTCAGCACTATTTACGATAGCCAGGTAATGGAAGCAACCTAAATACCCACAGACAGACGAATGGATAAAGATGTGGTACATATATAAAATGGAATATTACTCAGCCATAAGAAGGAATGAAACTGGGTCATTTGTAGAGACGTCGATGGATCTAGAGACTGTCATACAGAATGAAGTAAGTCAGAAAGAGACAAACAAATATTGTATATTAATGCATATATGTGGAACCTAGAAAAATGGTACAGATGAACTGGTTTGCAGGGAAGAAATAGAGACACAGAGGTAGAGAACCCACGTATGGACACCAAGTGTGGGAAGCCATGGGGAGGTGGTGTTGGGGTGAGTTGGGAGATTGGGATTGACCTGTATACATGTATATGCATAAAATACATAACTAATAATAACCTGCTGTATAAAAAATAAATAAAATTAAATTTCAAAATTTTAAACAATAAAATTTAAAAATAAAACAGAAAAAAGTTCTTCCCTTCACACAGATGTATTTATATGAATGAATTATTCCCATGCTTATATCTATAAATACATAAAAGAGGAATAAAATCTAACTTGAACCAAAAAAGAAAAAAAAAACCTGAACCCACGAGTTAGATAGAGGAAAACACAATCAGGGCACTTGCTCCATCGGTAAACACTTCTGAAATTCTTCAGAGGTGGGGAATCATCTCCCATACAGCCAGCAGCCCACTCCTATGCAAGGAGCGTCCTCATTGCAAAGCGGGGGGCCATGCCGAGGCATCTGTGAGTAACCGTGAGCTGAGCCCCAGGCCAGCTGCTGTTGAACTTTTCCCACCCTTCCCAGGTAAAACACCTGAATATGTACAAGGGCTTGAAAGCCTAGAGGAAGGGCCGTGGAGCCACACCAGCGACAGCACGCAGGCCAACTTGGTGCCTGCAGGCCAGTCAGGATGGTCCTGGCCCTGGGCGCTCTTCTGGAAGCTTTCCATTGCCCTGCCTGAGATACCCCTCCTGTCCCGGCCCCCACTGCTTTTTTCCTTCCTCACCTCTGTCCGGAGAGAAATTCCAGCGGAAGGTATGGGTGACACATCCTCTTCATTACAGGTGGAAGCCTGGCAACTCCTGCAGAAAGTCCAGCAGAGACCCACTCACACCGGGCCACCCACAAAGCCGTGGCCCCTCACTCCCTCCCACCAGCACAGCCCCGACACTGCTGACCGGGCAGAGAATATGGAGTCAGGCACAGCTTCAGGGGCTATTGCTGCCTGCAGCGCTGTTTATATTGACCTCAACCCAGGCACACCTGGGGAGGGCCGGCCGGCAGGGTCAGGCTACCCAGGTCAGCTAATCCTCAGCCCTCAGGGAATCACATTGTTGAAAATGGACCTCGCTAAGGCAGAATAGAAGCCAAGGAATAAAAGGACACAATGCCATTTGTAGCACCGTAGGTGTGTCTAGAGGTAAGCACGTGAGTTGTTGTAAGTCAGAAAGTGAAAGACACATATCATATCATATCTCTTATAGGTGTGACCGAAAAATGGATACCAGGGCAGATATTTCCACGGAGAAGGGCAATCACAGATTCATTCAACAAACTTATGGCTCACCAATGGAAAGGTGTGAGGATTGGTTTCATTATGATATTGGGGTTAACAGACATATACAAACACAGGTGACATATATAATCACCAAAGACCTACTGAATACCAAGAGAAGACTACTCAACATTCTGTCATAAGGTACATGGGAAAAGGATCCCAGGAAGAGCAGACATATGTGTATGTGTAAAAGAACCACATCTTCCACACCTACGGCCAAACATTGTAATCAAATTTGCTGTAATAAAAAATAAAAAATTAAATTAAAAACACGAACAAGAAGTAGTGAGACAAACTTGAGGGGCTTTCTCCTGGCACATTCCATTCTAAATTCCAATCTAGAACACGACTTCCATTGAGGCTCTGTTGCCCCAGTAACCAGATTTGGTAAGGGAGACCTGCTGCCACCTTGTGGCCGTTTCACACAACAGCAGCTTTAATCCCAGCGCTAATGGTCAGTTGATATTCAAAATCATTGCAGGCCTGTAAATGACACCTGCCCTGAAAACAAATCCTGGGTTCATATATCGACCAAAAAATTCAAAGGACGTCCATATTTCAAAACGACAGTTTCAAAAGGCATATTTTACACACATTAGTGTTCTGCTTCTTTTTCTTTCTTTCTTTTTTTGTTAAAAAAACGGGAATGGCAAAAAGCATCCCTCAGAATGGGCGAAAATATTTGCAAACGAATCAATGGACAAAGGTTTAATCTCCAATATATATAAAGAGCTCATGCAGCTTAATATTAAAAAAACAAACAACCCAATACAAAAATGGGCAGAAGATCTAAAGAGACGTTTCTTCAAAGAAGACACAGAGATGGCCAAGACACACATGAAAAGCTGCTCAACATCACTAATTATTAGAGAAATGCAAATCAAATCTACAATGAGGTATCACCTCACACCTGTTACAACTGGCATCATCAGAAAATCTACAAACAACGAATTCTGGGGAGGGTGTGGACAAAAGGATCCCTCTTCCACTAGTGGTGGAAATGTAAATTGATACAGTCACGATGGAGAACAGTATGGAGTTTCCTTAATAAATCTAGTAATAATTACCATATGATCCAGCAATCCCACTTCTGGGCATATACCCAGATAAAACCATAAATCAAAAAGGCACATTCACCACAATGCTCATTTCAGCACTATTTACGATAGCCAGGTAATGGAAGCAACCTAAATACCCACAGACAGACGAATGGATAAAGATGTGGTACATATATAAAATGGAATATTACTCAACCATAAGAAGGAATGAAACTGGGTCATTTGTAGAGACGTCGATGGATCTAGAGACTGTCATACAGAATGAAGTAAGTCAGAAAGAGACAAACAAATATTGTATATTAATGCATATATGTGGAACCTAGAAAAATGGTACAGATGAACTGGTTTGCAGGGAAGAAATACAGACACAGAGGTAGAGAACCCACGTATGGACACCAAGTGTGGGAAGCCACGGGGAGGTGGTGTTGGGGTGAGTTGGGAGATTGGGATTGACCTGTATACATGTATATGCATAAAATACATAACTAATAATAACCTGCTGTATAAAAAATAAATAAAATTAAATTTCAAAATTTAAAAAAATAAAATTTAAAAATAAAACAGAAAAAAGTTCTTCCCTTCACACAGATGTATTTATATGAATGAATTATTCCCATGCTTATATCTATAAATACATAAAAGAGGAATAAAATCTAACTTGAACCAAAAAAGAAAAAAAAAAAACCTGAACCCACGATTTAGACAGAGGAAAACACAATCAGGGCACTTGCTCCATCGGTAAACAATTCTGAAATTGGTCAGAGGTGGGGAATCATCTCCCATAGAGCCAGCAGCCCACTCCTACGCAAGGAGCGTCCTCATTGCAAAGCGGGGGGCCATGCCGAGGCATCTGTGAGTAACCGTGAGCTGAGCCCCAGGCCAGCTGCTGTTGAACTTTTCCCACCCTTCCCAGGTAAAACACCTGAATATGTACAAGGGCTTGAAAGCCTAGAGGAAGGGCCGTGGAGCCACACCAGCGACAGCACGCAGGCCAACTTGGTGCCTGCAGGCCAGTCAGGATGGTCCTGGCCCTGGGCGCTCTTCTGGAAGCTTTCCATTGCCCTGCCTGAGATACCCCTCCTGTCCCGGCCCCCACTGCTTTTTTCCTTCCTCACCTCTGTCCGGAGAGAAATTCCAGCGGAAGGTATGGGTGACACATCCTCTTCATTACAGGTGGAAGCCTGGCAACTCCTGCAGAAAGTCCAGCAGAGACCCACTCACACCGGGCCACCCACAAAGCCGTGGCCCCTCACTCCCTCCCACCAGCACAGCCCCGACACTGCTGACGGGGCAGAGAATATGGAGTCAGGCACAGCTTCAGGGGCTATTGCTGCCTGCAGCGCTGTTTATATTGACCTCAACCCAGGCACACCTGGGGAGGGCCGGCCGGCAGGGTCAGGCTACCCAGGTCAGCTAATCCTCAGCCCTCAGGGAATCACATTGTTGAAAATGGACCTCGCTAAGGCAGAATAGAAGCCAAGGAATAAAAGGACACAATGCCATTTGTAGCACCGTAGGTGTGTCTAGAGGTAAGCACGTGAGTTGTTGTAAGTCAGAAAGTGAAAGACACATATCATATCATATCTCTTATAGGTGTGACCAAAAAATGGATACCAGGGCAGATATTTCCAAGGAGAAGGGCAATCACAGATTCATTCAACAAACTTATGGTTCACCAATGGAAAGGTGTGAGGATTGGTTTCATTATGATATTGGGGTTAACAGACATATACAAACACAGGTGACATATATAACCACCAAAGACCTACAGAATACCAAGAGAAGACTACTCAACATTCTGTCATAAGGTACATGGGAAAAGGATCCGAGGAAGAACAGACATATGTGTATGTGTAAAAGAACCACATCTTCCACACCTACAACAAGCCAAACATTGTAATCAAATTTGCTGTAATAAAAAATAAAAAATTAAATTAAAAACACGAACAAGAAGTAGTGAGACAAACTTGAGGGGCTTTCTCCTGGCACATTCCATTCTAAATTCCAATCTAGAACACGACTTCCATTGAGGCTCTGTTGCCCCAGTAACCAGATTTGGTAAGGGAGACCTGCTGCCACCTTGTGGCCGTTTCACACAACAGCAGCTTTAATCCCAGCGCTAATGGTCAGTTGATATTCAAAATCATTGCAGGCCTGTAAATGACACCTGCCCTGAAAACAAATCCTGGGTTCATATATCGACCAAAAAATTCAAAGGACGTCCATATTTCAAAACGACAGTTTCAAAAGGCATATTTTACACACATTAGTGTTCTGCTTCTTTTTCTTTCTTTCTTTTTTTTTTAAAAAAACGGGAATGGCAAAAAGCATCCCTCAGAATGGGCGAAAATATTTGCAAACGAATCAATGGACAAAGGTTTAATCTCCAATATATATAAAGAGCTCATGCAGCTTAATATTAAAAAAACAAACAACCCAATACAAAAATGGGCAGAAGATCTAAAGAGACGTTTCTTCAAAGAAGACACAGAGATGGCCAAGACACACATGAAAAGCTGCTCAACATCACTAATTATTAGAGAAATGCAAATCAAATCTACAATGAGGTATGACCTCACACCTGTTACAACTGGCATCATCAGAAAATCTACAAACAACGAATTCTGGGGAGGGTGTGGACAAAAGGATCCCTCTTCCACTAGTGGTGGAAATGTAAATTGATACAGTCACGATGGAGAACAGTATGGAGTTTCCTTAAAAAATCTAGTAATAATTACCATATGATCCAGCAATCCCACTTCTGGGCATATACCCAGAGAAAACCATAAATCAAAAAGGCACATTCAGCACAATGCTCATTTCAGCACTATTTACGATAGCCAGGTAATGCAAACAACCTAAATACCCACAGACAGACGAATGGATAAAGATGTGGTACATATATAAAAAGGAATATTACTCAGCCATAAGAAGGAATGAAACTGGGTCATTTGTAGAGACGTCGATGGATCTAGAGACTGTCATACAGAATGAAGTAAGTCAGAAAGAGACAAACAAATATTGTATATTAATGCATATATGTGGAACCTAGAAAAATGGTACAGATGAAATGGTTTGCAGGGAAGAAATAGAGACACAGAGGTAGAGAACACACGTATGGACACCAAGTGTGGGAAGCCATGGGGAGGTGGTGTTGGGGTGAGTTGGGAGATTGGGATTGACCTGTATACATGTATATGCATAAAATACATAACTAATAATAACCTGCTGTATAAAAAATAAATAAAATTAAATTTCAAAATTTTAAAAAATAAAATTTAAAAATAAAACAGAAAAAAGTTCTTCCCTTCACACAGATGTATTTATATGAATGAATTATTCCCATGCTTATATCTATAAATACATAAAAGAGGAATAAAATCTAACTTGAACCAAAAAAGAAAAAAAAAAAACCTGAACCCACGAGTTAGACAGAGGAAAACACAATCAGGGCACTTGCTCCATCGGTAAACAATTCTGAAATTGGTCAGAGGTGGGGAATCATCTCCCATAGAGCCAGCAGCCCACTCCTACGCAAGGAGCGTCCTCATTGCAAAGCGGGGGGCCATGCCGAGGCATCTGTGAGTAACCGTGAGCTGAGCCCCAGGCCAGCTGCTGTTGAACTTTTCCCACCCTTCCCAGGTAAAACACCTGAATATGTACAAGGGCTTGAAAGCCTAGAGGAAGGGCTGTGGAGCCACACCAGCGACAGCACGCAGGCCAACTTGGTGCCTGCAGGCCAGTCAGGATGGTCCTGGCCCTGGGCGCTCTTCTGGAAGCTTTCCATTGCCCTGCCTGAGATACCCCTCCTGTCCCGGCCCCCACTGCTTTTTTCCTTCCTCACCTCTGTCCGGAGAGAAATTCCAGCGGAAGGTATGGGTGACACATCCTCTTCATTACAGGTGGAAGCCTGGCAACTCCTGCAGAAAGTCCAGCAGAGACCCACTCACACCGGGCCACCCACAAAGCCGTGGCCCCTCACTCCCTCCCACCAGCACAGCCCCGACACTGCTGACGGGGCAGAGAATATGGAGTCAGGCACAGCTTCAGGGGCTATTGCTGCCTGCAGCGCTGTTTATATTGACCTCAACCCAGGCACACCTGGGGAGGGCCGGCCGGCAGGGTCAGGCTACCCAGGTCAGCTAATCCTCAGCCCTCAGGGAATCACATTGTTGAAAATGGACCTCGCTAAGGCAGAATAGAAGCCAAGGAATAAAAGGACACAATGCCATTTGTAGCACCGTAGGTGTGTCTAGAGGTAAGCACGTGAGTTGTTGTAAGTCAGAAAGTGAAAGACACATATCATATCATATCTCTTATAGGTGTGACCGAAAAATGGATACCAGGGCAGATATTTCCACGGAGAAGGGCAATCACAGATTCATTCAACAAACTTATGGCTCACCAATGGAAAGGTGTGAGGATTGGTTTCATTATGATATTGGGGTTAACAGACATATACAAACACAGGTGACATATATAATCACCAAAGACCTACAGAATACCAAGAGAAGACTACTCAACATTCTGTCATAAGGTACATGGGAAAAGGATCCCAGGAAGAGCAGACATATGTGTATGTGTAAAAGAACCACATCTTCCACACCTACAACAAGCCAAACATTGTAATCAAATTTGCTGTAATAAAAAATAAAAAATTAAATTAAAAACACGAACAAGAAGTAGTGAGACAAACTTGAGGGGCTTTCTCCTGGCACATTCCATTCTAAATTCCAATCTAGAACACGACTTCCATTGAGGCTCTGTTGCCCCAGTAACCAGATTTGGTAAGGGAGACCTGCTGCCACCTTGTGGCCGTTTCACACAACAGCAGCTTTAATCCCAGCGCTAATGGTCAGTTGATATTCAAAATCATTGCAGGCCTGTAAATGACACCTGCCCTGAAAACAAATCCTGGGTTCATATATCGACCAAAAAATTCAAAGGACGTCCATATTTCAAAACGACAGTTTCAAAAGGCATATTTTACTCACATTAGTGTTCTGCTTCTTTTTCTTTCTTTCTTTTTTTGTTAAAAAAACGGGAATGGCAAAAAGCATCCCTCAGAATGGGCGAAAATATTTTCAAACGAATCAATGGACAAAAGTTTAATCTCCAATATATATAAAGGGCCCATGCAGCTTAATATTAAAAAAACAAACAACCCAATACAAAAATGGGCAGAAGATCTAAAGAGACGTTTCTTCAAAGAAGACACAGAGATGGCCAAGACGCACATGGAAAGCTGCTCAACATCACTAATTATTAGAGAAATGCAAATCAAAACTACAATGAGGTATCACCTCACACCTGTTACAATTGGCATCATCAGAAAATCTACAAACAACGAATTCTGGGGAGGGTGTGGACAAAAGGATCCCTCTTCCACTAGTGGTGGAAATGTAAATTGATACAGTCACGATGGAGAACAGTATGGAGTTTCCTTAAAAAATCTAGTAATAATTACCATATGATCCAGCAATCCCACTTCTGGGCATATACCCAGATAAAACCATAAATCAAAAAGGCACATTCACCACAATGCTCATTTCAGCACTATTTACGATAGCCAGGTAATGGAAGCAACCTAAATACCCACAGACAGACGAATGGATAAAGATGTGGTACATATATAAAATGGAATATTACTCAGCCATAAGAAGGAATGAAACTGGGTCATTTGTAGAGACGTCGATGGATCTAGAGACTGTCATACAGAATGAAGTAAGTCAGAAAGAGACAAACAAATATTGTATATTAATGCATATATGTGGAACCTAGAAAAATGGTACAGATGAACTGGTTTGCAGGGAAGAAATACAGACACAGAGGTAGAGAATCCACGTATGGACACCAAGTTTGGGAAGCCACGGGGAGGTGGTGTTGGGGTGAGTTGGGAGATTGGGATTGACCTGTATACATGTATATGCATAAAATACATAACTAATAATAACCTGCTGTATAAAAAATAAATAAAATTAAATTTCAAAATTTAAAAAAATAAAATTTAAAAATAAAACAGAAAAAAGTTCTTCCCTTCACACAGATGTATTTATATGAATGAATTATTTCCATGCTTATATCTATAAATACATAAAAGAGGAATAAAATCTAACTTGAACCAAAAAAGAAAAAAAAAAACCTGAACCCACGAGTTAGACAGAGGAAAACACAATCAGGGCACTTGCTCCATCGGTAAACAATTCTGAAATTGGTCAGAGGTGGGGAATCATCTCCCATAGAGCCAGCAGCCCACTCCTACGCAAGGAGCGTCCTCATTGCAAAGCGGGGGGCCATGCCGAGGCATCTGTGAGTAACCGTGAGCTGAGCCCCAGGCCAGCTGCTGTTGAACTTTTCCCACCCTTCCCAGGTAAAACACCTGAATATGTACAAGGGCTTGAAAGCCTAGAGGAAGGGCCGTGGAGCCACACCAGCGACAGCACGCAGGCCAACTTGGTGCCTGCAGGCCAGTCAGGATGGTCCTGGCCCTGGGCGCTCTTCTGGAAGCTTTCCATTGCCCTGCCTGAGATACCCCTCCTGTCCCGGCCCCCACTGCTTTTTTCCTTCCTCACCTCTGTCCGGAGAGAAATTCCAGCGGAAGGTATGGGTGACACATCCTCTTCATTACAGGTGGAAGCCTGGCAACTCCTGCAGAAAGTCCAGCAGAGACCCACTCACACCGGGCCACCCACAAAGCCGTGGCCCCTCACTCCCTCCCACCAGCACAGCCCCGACACTGCTGACGGGGCAGAGAATATGGAGTCAGGCACAGCTTCAGGGGCTATTGCTGCCTGCAGCGCTGTTTATATTGACCTCAACCCAGGCACACCTGGGGAGGGCCGGCCGGCAGGGTCAGGCTACCCAGGTCAGCTAATCCTCAGCCCTCAGGGAATCACATTGTTGAAAATGGACCTCGCTAAGGCAGAATAGAAGCCAAGGAATAAAAGGACACAATGCCATTTGTAGCACCGTAGGGGTGTCTAGAGGTAAGCACGTGAGTTGTTGTAAGTCAGAAAGTGAAAGACACATATCATATCATATCTCTTATAGGTGTGACCGAAAAATGGATACCAGGGCAGATATTTCCACGGAGAAGGGCAATCACAGATTCATTCAACAAACTTATGGCTCACCAATGGAAAGGTGTGAGGATTGGTTTCATTATGATATTGGGGTTAACAGACATATACAAACACAGGTGACATATATAATCACCAAAGACCTACAGAATACCAAGAGAAGACTACTCAACATTCTGTCATAAGGTACATGGGAAAAGGATCCCAGGAAGAGCAGACATATGTGTATGTGTAAAAGAACCACATCTTCCACACCTACAACAAGCCAAACATTGTAATCAAATTTGCTGTAATAAAAAATAAAAAATTAAATTAAAAACACGAACAAGAAGTAGTGAGACAAACTTGAGGGGCTTTCTCCTGGCACATTCCATTCTAAATTCCAATCTAGAACACGACTTCCATTGAGGCTCTGTTGCCCCAGTAACCAGATTTGGTAAGGGAGACCTGCTGCCACCTTGTGGCCGTTTCACACAACAGCAGCTTTAATCCCAGCGCTAATGGTCAGTTGATATTCAAAATCATTGCAGGCCTGTAAATGACACCTGCCCTGAAAACAAATCCTGGGTTCATATATCGACCAAAAAATTCAAAGGACGTCCATATTTCAAAACGACAGTTTCAAAAGGCATATTTTACTCACATTAGTGTTCTGCTTCTTTTTCTTTCTTTCTTTTTTTGTTAAAAAAACGGGAATGGCAAAAAGCATCCCTCAGAATGGGCGAAAATATTTTCAAACGAATCAATGGACAAAAGTTTAATCTCCAATATATATAAAGAGCTCAAGCAGCTTAATATTAAAAAAACAAACAACCCAATACAAAAATGGGCAGAAGATCTAAAGAGACGTTTCTTCAAAGAAGACACAGAGATGGCCAAGACGCACATGGAAAGCTGCTCAACATCACTAATTATTAGAGAAATGCAAATCAAAACTACAATGAGGTATCACCTCACACCTGTTACAATTGGCATCATCAGAAAATTTAAAAACAACGAATTCTGGGGAGGGTGTGGACAAAAGGATCCCTCTTCCACTAGTGGTGGAAATGTAAATTGATACAGTCACGATGGAGAACAGTATGGAGTTTCCTTAAAAAAACTAGAAATAGAATTACCATATGATCCAGCAATCCCACTTCTGGGCATATACCCAGATAAAACCATAAATCAAAAAGGCACATTCACCACAATGCTCATTTCAGCACTATTTACGATAGCCAGGTAATGGAAGCAACCTAAATACCCACAGACAGACGAATGGATAAAGATGTGGTACATATATAAAATGGAATATTACTCAGCCATAAGAAGGAATGAAACTGGGTCATTTGTAGAGACGTCGATGGATCTAGAGACTGTCATACAGAATGAAGTAAGTCAGAAAGAGACAAACAAATATTGTATATTAATGCATATATGTGGAACCTAGAAAAATGGTACAGATGAACTGGTTTGCAGGGAAGAAATAGAGACACAGAGGTAGAGAACCCACGTATGGACACCAAGTGTGGGAAGCCACGGGGAGGTGGTGTTGGGGTGAGTTGGGAGATTGGGATTGACCTGTATACATGTATATGCATAAAATACATAACTAATAATAACCTTCTGTATAAAAAATAAATAAAATTAAATTTCAAAATTTAAAAAAATAAAATTTAAAAATAAAACAGAAAAAAGTTCTTCCCTTCACACAGATGTATTTATATGAATGAATTATTTCCATGCTTATATCTATAAATACATAAAAGAGGAATAAAATCTAACTTGAACCAAAAAAGAAAAAAAAAAACCTGAACCCACGAGTTAGACAGAGGAAAACACAATCAGGGCACTTGCTCCATCGGTAAACAATTCTGAAATTGGTCAGAGGTGGGGAATCATCTCCCATAGAGCCAGCAGCCCACTCCTACGCAAGGAGCGTCCTCATTGCAAAGCGGGGGGCCATGCCGAGGCATCTGTGAGTAACCGTGAGCTGAGCCCCAGGCCAGCTGCTGTTGAACTTTTCCCACCCTTCCCAGGTAAAACACCTGAATATGTACAAGGGCTTGAAAGCCTAGAGGAAGGGCCGTGGAGCCACACCAGCGACAGCACGCAGGCCAACTTGGTGCCTGCAGGCCAGTCAGGATGGTCCTGGCCCTGGGCGCTCTTCTGGAAGCTTTCCATTGCCCTGCCTGAGATACCCCTCCTGTCCCGGCCCCCACTGCTTTTTTCCTTCCTCACCTCTGTCCGGAGAGAAATTCCAGCGGAAGGTATGGGTGACACATCCTCTTCATTACAGGTGGAAGCCTGGCAACTCCTGCAGAAAGTCCAGCAGAGACCCACTCACACCGGGCCACCCACAAAGCCGTGGCCCCTCACTCCCTCCCACCAGCACAGCCCCGACACTGCTGACGGGGCAGAGAATATGGAGTCAGGCACAGCTTCAGGGGCTATTGCTGCCTGCAGCGCTGTTTATATTGACCTCAACCCAGGCACACCTGGGGAGGGCCGGCCGGCAGGGTCAGGCTACCCAGGTCAGCTAATCCTCAGCCCTCAGGGAATCACATTGTTGAAAATGGACCTCGCTAAGGCAGAATAGAAGCCAAGGAATAAAAGGACACAATGCCATTTGTAGCACCGTAGGTGTGTCTAGAGGTAAGCACGTGAGTTGTTGTAAGTCAGAAAGTTAAAGACACATATCATATCATATCTCTTATAGGTGTGACCGAAAAATGGATACCAGGGCAGATATTTCCACGGAGAAGGGCAATCACAGATTCATTCAACAAACTTATGGTTCACCAATGGAAAGGTGTGAGGATTGGTTTCATTATGATATTGGGGTTAACAGACATATACAAACACAGGTGACATATATAATCACCAAAGACCTACAGAATACCAAGAGAAGACTACTCAACATTCTGTCATAAGGTACATGGGAAAAGGATCCCAGGAAGAACAGACATATGTGTATGTGTAAAAGAACCACATCTTCCACACCTACAACAAGCCAAACATTGTAATCAAATTTGCTGTAATAAAAAATAAAAAATTAAATTAAAAACACGAACAAGAAGTAGTGAGACAAACTTGAGGGGCTTTCTCCTGGCACATTCCATTCTAAATTCCAATCTAGAACACGACTTCCATTGAGGCTCTGTTGCCCCAGTAACCAGATTTGGTAAGGGAGACCTGCTGCCACCTTGTGGCCGTTTCACACAACAGCAGCTTTAATCCCAGCGCTAATGGTCATTTGATATTCAAAATCATTGCAGGCCTGTAAATGACACCTGCCCTGAAAACAAATCCTGGGTTCATATATCGACCAAAAAATTCAAAGGACGTCCATATTTCAAAACGACAGTTTCAAAAGGCATATTTTACTCACATTAGTGTTCTGCTTCTTTTTCTTTCTTTCTTTTTTTGTTAAAAAAACGGGAATGGCAAAAAGCATCCCTCAGAATGGGCGAAAATATTTTCAAACGAATCAATGGACAAAAGTTTAATCTCCAATATATATAAAGGGCCCATGCAGCTTAATATTAAAAAAACAAACAACCCAATACAAAAATGGGCAGAAGATCTAAAGAGACGTTTCTTCAAAGAAGACACAGAGATGGCCAAGACGCACATGGAAAGCTGCTCAACATCACTAATTATTAGAGAAATGCAAATCAAAACTACAATGAGGTATCACCTCACACCTGTTACAATTGGCATCATCAGAAAATCTACAAACAACGAATTCTGGGGAGGGTGTGGACAAAAGGATCCCTCTTCCACTAGTGGTGGAAATGTAAATTGATACAGTCACGATGGAGAACAGTATGGAGTTTCCTTAAAAAAACTAGAAATAGAATTACCATATGATCCAGCAATCCCACTTCTGGGCATATACCCAGAGAAAACCATAAATCAAAAAGGCACATTCACCACAATGCTCATTTCAGCACTATTTACGATAGCCAGGTAATGGAAGCAACCTAAATACCCACAGACAGACGAATGGATAAAGATGTGGTACATATATAAAATGGAATATTACTCAGCCATAAGAAGGAATGAAATTGGGTCATTTATAGAGACGTCGATGGATCTAGAGACTGTCATACAGAATGAAGTAAGTCAGAAAGAGACAAACAAATATTGTATATTAATGCATATATGTGGAACCTAGAAAAATGGTACAGATGAACTGGTTTGCAGGGAAGAAATAGAGACACAGAGGTAGAGAACCCACGTATGGACACCAAGTGTGGGAAGCCACGGGGAGGTGGTGTTGGGGTGAGTTGGGAGATTGGGATTGACCTGTATACATGTATATGCATAAAATACATAACTAATAATAACCTTCTGTATAAAAAATAAATAAAATTAAATTTCAAAATTTAAAAAAATAAAATTTAAAAATAAAACAGAAAAAAGTTCTTCCCTTCACACAGATGTATTTATATGAATGAATTATTTCCATGCTTATATCTATAAATACATAAAAGAGGAATAAAATCTAACTTGAACCAAAAAAGAAAAAAAAAACCTGAACCCACGAGTTAGACAGAGGAAAACACAATCAGGGCACTTGCTCCATCGGTAAACAATTCTGAAATTGGTCAGAGGTGGGGAATCATCTCCCATAGAGCCAGCAGCCCACTCCTACGCAAGGAGCGTCCTCATTGCAAAGCGGGGGGCCATGCCGAGGCATCTGTGAGTAACCGTGAGCTGAGCCCCAGGCCAGCTGCTGTTGAACTTTTCCCACCCTTCCCAGGTAAAACACCTGAATATGTACAAGGGCTTGAAAGCCTAGAGGAAGGGCCGTGGAGCCACACCAGCGACAGCACGCAGGCCATCTTGCTGCCTGCAGGCCAGTCAGGATGGTCCTGGCCCTGGGCGCTCTTCTGGAAGCTTTCCATTGCCCTGCCTGAGATACCCCTCCTGTCCCGGCCCCCACTGCTTTTTTCCTTCCTCACCTCTGTCCGGAGAGAAATTCCAGCGGAAGGTATGGGTGACACATCCTCTTCATTACAGGTGGAAGCCTGGCAACTCCTGCAGAAAGTCCAGCAGAGACCCACTCACACCGGGCCACCCACAAAGCCGTGGCCCCTCACTCCCTCCCACCAGCACAGCCCCGACACTGCTGACGGGGCAGAGAATATGGAGTCAGGCACAGCTTCAGGGGCTATTGCTGCCTGCAGCGCTGTTTATATTGACCTCAACCCAGGCACACCTGGGGAGGGCCGGCCGGCAGGGTCAGGCTACCCAGGTCAGCTAATCCTCAGCCCTCAGGGAATCACATTGTTGAAAATGGACCTCACTATGGCAGAATAGAAGCCAAGGAATAAAAGGACACAATGCCATTTGTAGCGCCATAGGTGTGTCTAGAGGTAAGCACGTGAGTTGTTGTAAGTCAGAAAGTGAAAGACACATATCATATCATATCTCTTATAGGTGTGACCAAAAAATGGATACCAGGGCAGATATTTCCAAGGAGAAGGGCAATCACAGATTCATTCAACAAACTTATGGTTCACCAATGGAAAGGTGTGAGGATTGGTTTCATTATGATATTGGGGTTAACAGACATATACAAACACAGGTGACATATATAATCACCAAAGACCTACAGAATACCAAGAGAAGACTACTCAACATTCTGTCATAAGGTACATGGGAAAAGGATCCCAGGAAGAACAGACATATGTGTATGTGTAAAAGAACCACATCTTCCACACCTACAACAAGCCAAACATTGTAATCAAATTTGCTGTAATAAAAAATAAAAAATTAAATTAAAAACACGAACAAGAAGTAGTGAGACAAACTTGAGGGGCTTTCTCCTGGCACATTCCATTCTAAATTCCAATCTAGAACACGACTTCCATTGAGGCTCTGTTGCCCCAGTAACCAGATTTGGTAAGGGAGACCTGCTGCCACCTTGTGGCCGTTTCACACAACAGCAGCTTTAATCCCAGCGCTAATGGTCAGTTGATATTCAAAATCATTGCAGGCCTGTAAATGACACCTGCCCTGAAAACAAATCCTGGGTTCATATATCGACCAAAAAATTCAAAGGACGTCCATATTTCAAAACGACAGTTTCAAAAGGCATATTTTACTCACATTAGTGTTCTGCTTCTTTTTCTTTCTTTCTTTTTTTGTTAAAAAAACGGGAATGGCAAAAAGCATCCCTCAGAATGGGCGAAAATATTTTCAAATGAATCAATGGACAAAAGTTTAATCTCCAATATATATAAAGAGCTCATGCAGCTTAATATTAAAAAAACAAACAACCCAATACAAAAATGGGCAGAAGATCTAAAGAGACGTTTCTTCAAAGAAGACACAGAGATGGCCAAGACACACATGAAAAGCTGCTCAACATCACTAATTATTAGAGAAATGCAAATCAAATCTACAATGAGGTATCACCTCACACCTGTTACAACTGGCATCATCAGAAAATCTACAAACAACGAATTCTGGGGAGGGTGTGGACAAAAGGATCCCTCTTCCACTAGTGGTGGAAATGTAAATTGATACAGTCACGATGGAGAACAGTATGGAGTTTCCTTAAAAAATCTAGTAATAATTACCATATGATCCAGCAATCCCACTTCTGGGCATATACCCAGATAAAACCATAAATCAAAAAGGCACATTCACCACAATGCTCATTTCAGCACTATTTACGATAGCCAGGTAATGGAAGCAACCTAAATACCCACAGACAGACGAATGGATAAAGATGTGGTACATATATAAAATGGAATATTACTCAGCCATAAGAAGGAATGAAACTGGGTCATTTGTAGAGACGTCGATGGATCTAGAGACTGTCATACAGAATGAAGTAAGTCAGAAAGAGACAAACAAATATTGTATATTAATGCATATATGTGGAACCTAGAAAAATGGTACAGATGAACTGGTTTGCAGGGAAGAAATACAGACACAGAGGTAGAGAATCCACGTATGGACACCAAGTTTGGGAAGCCACGGGGAGGTGGTGTTGGGGTGAGTTGGGAGATTGGGATTGACCTGTATACATGTATATGCATAAAATACATAACTAATAATAACCTGCTGTATAAAAAATAAATAAAATTAAATTTCAAAATTTAAAAAAATAAAATTTAAAAATAAAACAGAAAAAAGTTCTTCCCTTCACACAGATGTATTTATATGAATGAATTATTTCCATGCTTATATCTATAAATACATAAAAGAGGAATAAAATCTAACTTGAACCAAAAAAGAAAAAAAAAAAACCTGAACCCACGAGTTAGACAGAGGAAAACACAATCAGGGCACTTGCTCCATCGGTAAACAATTCTGAAATTGGTCAGAGGTGGGGAATCATCTCCCATAGAGCCAGCAGCCCACTCCTACGCAAGGAGCGTCCTCATTGCAAAGCGGGGGGCCATGCCGAGGCATCTGTGAGTAACCGTGAGCTGAGCCCCAGGCCAGCTGCTGTTGAACTTTTCCCACCCTTCCCAGGTAAAACACCTGAATATGTACAAGGGCTTGAAAGCCTAGAGGAAGGGCCGTGGAGCCACACCAGCGACAGCACGCAGGCCAACTTGGTGCCTGCAGGCCAGTCAGGATGGTCCTGGCCCTGGGCGCTCTTCTGGAAGCTTTCCATTGCCCTGCCTGAGATACCCCTCCTGTCCCGGCCCCCACTGCTTTTTTCCTTCCTCACCTCTGTCCGGAGAGAAATTCCAGCGGAAGGTATGGGTGACACATCCTCTTCATTACAGGTGGAAGCCTGGCAACTCCTGCAGAAAGTCCAGCAGAGACCCACTCACACCGGGCCACCCACAAAGCCGTGGCCCCTCACTCCCTCCCACCAGCACAGCCCCGACACTGCTGACGGGGCAGAGAATATGGAGTCAGGCACAGCTTCAGGGGCTATTGCTGCCTGCAGCGCTGTTTATATTGACCTCAACCCAGGCACACCTGGGGAGGGCCGGCCGGCAGGGTCAGGCTACCCAGGTCAGCTAATCCTCAGCCCTCAGGGAATCACATTGTTGAAAATGGACCTCGCTAAGGCAGAATAGAAGCCAAGGAATAAAAGGACACAATGCCATTTGTAGCACCGTAGGTGTGTCTAGAGGTAAGCACGTGAGTTGTTGTAAGTCAGAAAGTGAAAGACACATATCATATCATATCTCTTATAGGTGTGACCGAAAAATGGATACCAGGGCAGATATTTCCAAGGAGAAGGGCAATCACAGATTCATTCAACAAACTTATGGTTCACCAATGGAAAGGTGTGAGGATTGGTTTCATTATGATATTGGGGTTAACAGACATATACAAACACAGGTGACATATATAATCACCAAAGACCTACAGAATACCAAGAGAAGACTACTCAACATTCTGTCATAAGGTACATGGGAAAAGGATCACAGGAAGAACAGACATATGTGTATGTGTAAAAGAACCACATCTTCCACACCTACAACAAGCCAAACATTGTAATCAAATTTGCTGTAATAAAAAATAAAAAATTAAATTAAAAACACGAACAAGAAGTAGTGAGACAAACTTGAGGGGCTTTCTCCTGGCACATTCCATTCTAAATTCCAATCTAGAACACGACTTCCATTGAGGCTCTGTTGCCCCAGTAACCAGATTTGGTAAGGGAGACCTGCTGCCACCTTGTGGCCGTTTCACACAACAGCAGCTTTAATCCCAGCGCTAATGGTCAGTTGATATTCAAAATCATTGCAGGCCTGTAAATGACACCTGCCCTGAAAACAAATCCTGGGTTCATATATCGACCAAAAAATTCAAAGGACGTCCATATTTCAAAACGACAGTTTCAAAAGGCATATTTTACACACATTAGTGTTCTGCTTCTTTTTCTTTCTTTCTTTTTTTGTTAAAAAAACGGGAATGGCAAAAAGCATCCCTCAGAATGGGCGAAAATATTTGCAAACGAATCAATGGACAAAGGTTTAATCTCCAATATATATAAAGAGCTCATGCAGCTTAATATTAAAAAAACAAACAACCCAATACAAAAATGGGCAGAAGATCTAAAGAGACGTTTCTTCAAAGAAGACACAGAGATGGCCAAGACACACATGAAAAGCTGCTCAACATCACTAATTATTAGAGAAATGCAAATCAAATCTACAATGAGGTATGACCTCACACCTGTTACAACTGGCATCATCAGAAAATCTACAAACAACGAATTCTGGGGAGGGTGTGGACAAAAGGATCCCTCTTCCACTAGTGGTGGAAATGTAAATTGATACAGTCACGATGGAGAACAGTATGGAGTTTCCTTAAAAAATCTAGTAATAATTACCATATGATCCAGCAATCCCACTTCTGGGCATATACCCAGAGAAAACCATAAATCAAAAAGGCACATTCACCACAATGCTCATTTCAGCACTATTTACGATAGCCAGGTAATGCAAACAACCTAAATACCCACAGACAGACGAATGGATAAAGATGTGGTACATATATAAAATGGAATATTACTCAGCCATAAGAAGGAATGAAACTGGGTCATTTGTAGAGACGTCGATGGATCTAGAGACTGTCATACAGAATGAAGTAAGTCAGAAAGAGACAAACAAATATTGTATATTAATGCATATATGTGGAACCTAGAAAAATGGTACAGATGAAATGGTTTGCAGGGAAGAAATAGAGACACAGAGGTAGAGAACACACGTATGGACACCAAGTGTGGGAAGCCATGGGGAGGTGGTGTTGGGGTGAGTTGGGAGATTGGGATTGACCTGTATACATGTATATGCATAAAATACATAACTAATAATAACCTGCTGTATAAAAAATAAATAAAATTAAATTTCAAAATTTTAAAAAATAAAATTTAAAAATAAAACAGAAAAAAGTTCTTCCCTTCACACAGATGTATTTATATGAATGAATTATTCCCATGCTTATATCTATAAATACATAAAAGAGGAATACAATCTAACTTGAACCAAAAAAGAAAAAAAAAAACCTGAACCCACGAGTTAGACAGAGGAAAACACAATCAGGGCACTTGCTCCATCGGTAAACAATTCTGAAATTGGTCAGAGGTGGGGAATCATCTCCCATAGAGCCAGCAGCCCACTCCTACGCAAGGAGCGTCCTCATTGCAAAGCGGGGGGCCATGCCGAGGCATCTGTGAGTAACCGTGAGCTGAGCCCCAGGCCAGCTGCTGTTGAACTTTTCCCACCCTTCCCAGGTAAAACACCTGAATATGTACAAGGGCTTGAAAGCCTAGAGGAAGGGCCGTGGAGCCACACCAGCGACAGCACGCAGGCCAACTTGGTGCCTGCAGGCCATTCAGGATGGTCCTGGCCCTGGGCGCTCTTCTGGAAGCTTTCCATTGCCCTGCCTGTGATACCCCTCTTGTCCCGGCCCCCACTGCTTTTTTCCTTTCTCACCTCTGTCCGGAGAGAAATTCCAGCGGAAGGTATGGGTGACACATCCTCTTCATTACAGGTGGAAGCCTGGCAACTCCTGCAGAAAGTCCAGCAGAGACCCACTCACACTGGGCCACCCACAAAGCCGTGGCCCCTCACTCCTTCCCACCAGCAAAGCCCCGACACTGCTGACCGGGCAGAGAATATGGAGTCAGGCACAGCTTCAGGGGCTATTGCTGCCTGCAGCGCTGTTTATATTGACCTCAACCCAGGCACACCTGGGGAGGGCCGGCCGGCAGGGTCAGGCTACCCAGGTCAGCTAATCCTCAGCCCTCAGGGAATCACATTGTTGAAAATGGACCTCGCTAAGGCAGAATAGAAGCCAAGGAATAAAAGGACACAATGCCATTTGTAGCACCGTAGGTGTGTCTAGAGGTAAGCAC
Organism: Hyperoodon ampullatus; assembly: GCF_949752795.1. NCBI lineage: Eukaryota > Metazoa > Chordata > Mammalia > Artiodactyla > Ziphiidae > Hyperoodon > Hyperoodon ampullatus. The sequence goes on from NW_027640767.1 coordinate 91,962, forward strand.
GTGAGTTGTTGTAAGTCAGAAAGTGAAAGACACATATCATATCATATCTCTTATAGGTGTGACCGAAAAATGGATACCAGGGCAGATATTTCCACGGAGAAGGGCAATCACAGATTCATTCAACAAACTTATGGTTCACCAATGGAAAGGTGTGAGGATTGGTTTCATTATGATATTGGGGTTAACAGACATATACAAACACAGGTGACATATATAATCACCAAAGACCTACAGAATACCAAGAGAAGACTACTCAACATTCTGTCATAAGGTACATGGGAAAAGGATCCCAGGAAGAACAGACATATGTGTATGTGTAAAAGAACCACATCTTCCACACCTACAACAAGCCAAACATTGTAATCAAATTTGCTGTAATAAAAAATAAAAAATTAAATTAAAAACACGAACAAGAAGTAGTGAGACAAACTTGAGGGGCTTTCTCCTGGCACATTCCATTCTAAATTCCAATCTAGAACACGACTTCCATTGAGGCTCTGTTGCCCCAGTAACCAGATTTGGTAAGGGAGACCTGCTGCCACCTTGTGGCCGTTTCACACAACAGCAGCTTTAATCCCAGCGCTAATGGTCAGTTGATATTCAAAATCATTGCAGGCCTGTAAATGACACCTGCCCTGAAAACAAATCCTGGGTTCATATATCGACCAAAAAATTCAAAGGACGTCCATATTTCAAAACGACAGTTTCAAAAGGCATATTTTACACACATTAGTGTTCTGCTTCTTTTCCTTTCTTTCTTTTTTTGTTAAAAAAACGGGAATGGCAAAAAGCATCCCTCAGAATGGGCGAAAATATTTGCAAACGAATCAATGGACAAAAGTTTAATCTCCAATATATATAAAGAGCACATGCAGCTTAATATTAAAAAAACAAACAACCCAATACAAAAATGGGCAGAAGATCTAAAGAGACGTTTCTTCAAAGAAGACACAGAGATGGCCAAGACGCCCATGAAAAGCTGCTCAATATCACTAATTATTAGAGAAATGCAAATCAAAACTACAATGAGGTATGACCTCACACCTGTTACAATTGGTATCATCAGAAAATCTACAAACAACGAATTCTCGGGAGGGTGTGGACAAAAGGATCCCTCTTCCACTAGTGGTGGAAATGTAAATTGATACAGTCACGATGGAGAACAGTATGGAGTTTCCTTAAAAAAACTAGAAATAGAATTACCATATGATCCAGCAATCCCACTTCTGGGCATATACCCAGATAAAACCATAAATCAAAAAGGCACATTCAGCACAATGCTCATTTCAGCACTATTTACGATAGCCAGGTAATGGAAGCAACCTAAATACCCACAGACAGACGAATGGATAAAGATGTTGTACATATATAAAATGGAATATTACTCAGCCATAAGAAGGAATGAAACTGGGTCATTTGTAGAGACGTCGATGGATCTAGAGACTGTCATACAGAATGAAGTAAGTCAGAAAGAGACAAACAAATATTGTATATTAATGCATATATGTGGAACCTAGAAAAATGGTACAGATGAACTGGTTTGCAGGGAAGAAATAGAGACACAGAGGTAGAGAACCCACGTATGGACACCAAGTGTGGGAAGCCATGGGGAGGTGGTGTTGGGGTGAGTTGGGAGATTGGGATTGACCTGTATACATGTATATGCATAAAATACATAACTAATAATAACCTGCTGTATAAAAAATAAATAAAATTAAATTTCAAAATTTTAAACAATAAAATTTAAAAATAAAACAGAAAAAAGTTCTTCCCTTCACACAGATGTATTTATATGAATGAATTATTCCCATGCTTATATCTATAAATACATAAAAGAGGAATAAAATCTAACTTGAACCAAAAAAGAAAAAAAAAACCTGAACCCACGAGTTAGACAGAGGAAAACACAATCAGGGCACTTGCTCCATCGGTAAACACTTCTGAAATTCTTCAGAGGGGGGGAATCATCTCCCATACAGCCAGCAGCCCACTCCTATGCAAGGAGCGTCCTCATTGCAAAGCGGGGGGCCATGCCGAGGCATCTGTGAGTAACCGTGAGCTGAGCCCCAGGCCAGCTGCTGTTGAACTTTTCCCACCCTTCCCAGGTAAAACACCTGAATATGTACAAGGGCTTGAAAGCCTAGAGGAAGGGCCGTGGAGCCACACCAGCGACAGCACGCAGGCCAACTTGGTGCCTGCAGGCCAGTCAGGATGGTCCTGGCCCTGGGCGCTCTTCTGGAAGCTTTCCATTGCCCTGCCTGAGATACCCCTCCTGTCCCGGCCCCCACTGCTTTTTTCCTTCCTCACCTCTGTCCGGAGAGAAATTCCAGCGGAAGGTATGGGTGACACATCCTCTTCATTACAGGTGGAAGCCTGGCAACTCCTGCAGAAAGTCCAGCAGAGACCCACTCACACCGGGCCACCCACAAAGCCGTGGCCCCTCACTCCCTCCCACGAGCACAGCCCCGACACTGCTGACGGGGCAGAGAATATGGAGTCAGGCACAGCTTCAGGGGCTATTGCTGCCTGCAGCGCTGTTTATATTGACCTCAACCCAGGCACACCTGGGGAGGGCCGGCCGGCAGGGTCAGGCTACCCAGGTCAGCTAATCCTCAGCCCTCAGGGAATCACATTGTTGAAAATGGACCTCGCTAAGGCAGAATAGAAGCCAAGGAATAAAAGGACACAATGCCATTTGTAGCACCGTAGGTGTGTCTAGAGGTAAGCACGTGAGTTGTTGTAAGTCAGAAAGTGAAAGACACATATCATATCATATCTCTTATAGGTGTGACCGAAAAATGGATACCAGGGCAGATATTTCCACGGAGAAGGGCAATCACAGATTCATTCAACAAACTTATGGCTCACCAATGGAAAGGTGTGAGGATTGGTTTCATTATGATATTGGGGTTAACAGACATATACAAACACAGGTGACTTATATAATCACCAAAGACCTACAGAATACCAAGAGAAGACTACTCAACATTCTGTCATAAGGTACATGGGAAAAGGATCCCAGGAAGAGCAGACATATGTGTATGTGTAAAAGAACCACATCTTCCACACCTACAACAAGCCAAACATTGTAATCAAATTTGCTGTAATAAAAAATAAAAAATTAAATTAAAAACACGAACAAGAAGTAGTGAGACAAACTTGAGGGGCTTTCTCCTGGCACATTCCATTCTAAATTCCAATCTAGAACACGACTTCCATTGAGGCTCTGTTGCCCCAGTAACCAGATTTGGTAAGGGAGACCTGCTGCCACCTTGTGGCCGTTTCACACAACAGCAGCTTTAATCCCAGCGCTAATGGTCAGTTGATATTCAAAATCATTGCAGGCCTGTAAATGACACCTGCCCTGAAAACAAATCCTGGGTTCATATATCGACCAAAAAATTCAAAGGACGTCCATATTTCAAAACGACAGTTTCAAAAGGCATATTTTACTCACATTAGTGTTCTGCTTCTTTTTCTTTCTTTCTTTTTTTGTTAAAAAAACGGGAATGGCAAAAAGCATCCCTCAGAATGGGCGAAAATATTTGCAAACGAATCAATGGACAAAAGTTTAATCTCCAATATATATAAAGAGCTCATGCAGCTTAATATTAAAAAAACAAACAACCCAATACAAAAATGGGCAGAAGATCTAAAGAGACGTTTCTTCAAAGAAGACACAGAGATGGCCAAGACGCACATGGAAAGCTGCTCAACATCACTAATTATTAGAGAAATGCAAATCAAAACTACAATGAGGTATCACCTCACACCTGTTACAATTGGCATCATCAGAAAATCTACAAACAACGAATTCTGGGGAGGGTGTGGACAAAAGGATCCCTCTTCCACTAGTGGTGGAAATGTAAATTGATACAGTCACGATGGAGAACAGTATGGAGTTTCCTTAAAAAAACTAGAAATAGAATTACCATATGATCCAGCAATCCCACTTCTGGGCATATACCCAGATAAAACCATAAATCAAAAAGGCACATTCACCACAATGCTCATTTCAGCACTATTTACGATAGCCAGGTAATGGAAGCAACCTAAATACCCACAGACAGACGAATGGATAAAGATGTGGTACATATATAAAATGGAATATTACTCAGCCATAAGAAGGAATGAAACTGGGTCATTTGTAGAGACGTCGATGGATCTAGAGACTGTCATACAGAATGAAGTATGTCAGAAAGAGACAAACAAATATTGTATATTAATGCATATATGTGGAACCTAGAAAAATGGTACAGATGAACTGGTTTGCAGGGAAGAAATAGAGACACAGAGGTAGAGAACCCACGTATGGACACCAAGTGTGGGAAGCCACGGGGAGGTGGTGTTGGGGTGAGTTGGGAGATTGGGATTGATCTGTATACATGTATATGCATAAAATACATAACTAATAATAACCTTCTGTATAAAAAATAAATAAAATTAAATTTCAAAATTTAAAAAAATAAAATTTAAAAATAAAACAGAAAAAAGTTCTTCCCTTCACACAGATGTATTTATATGAATGAATTATTTCCATGCTTATATCTATAAATACATAAAAGAGGAATAAAATCTAACTTGAACCAAAAGAGAAAAAAAAAAACCTGAACCCACGAGTTAGACAGAGGAAAACACAATCAGGGCACTTGCTCCATCGGTAAACAATTCTGAAATTGGTCAGAGGTGGGGAATCATCTCCCATAGAGCCAGCAGCCCACTCCTACGCAAGGAGCGTCCTCATTGCAAAGCGGGGGGCCATGCCGAGGCATCTGTGAGTAACCGTGAGCTGAGCCCCAGGCCAGCTGCTGTTGAACTTTTCCCACCCTTCCCAGGTAAAACACCTGAATATGTACAAGGGCTTGAAAGCCTAGAGGAAGGGCGTGGAGCCACACCAGCGACAGCACGCAGGCCATCTTGCTGCCTGCAGGCCAGTCAGGATGGTCCTGGCCCTGGGCGCTCTTCTGGAAGCTTTCCATTGCCCTGCCTGAGATACCCCTCCTGTCCCGGCCCCCACTGCTTTTTTCCTTCCTCACCTCTGTCCGGAGAGAAATTCCAGCGGAATGTATGGGTGACACATCCTCTTCATTACAGGTGGAAGCCTGGCAACTCCTGCAGAAAGTCCAGCAGAGACCCACTCACACCGGGCCACCCACAAAGCCGTGGCCCCTCACTCCCTCCCACCAGCACAGCCCCGACACTGCTGACGGGGCAGAGAATATGGAGTCAGGCACAGCTTCAGGGGCTATTGCTGCCTGCAGCGCTGTTTATATTGACCTCAACCCAGGCACACCTGGGGAGGGCCGGCCGGCAGGGTCAGGCTACCCAAGTCAGCTAATCCTCAGCCCTCAGGGAATCACATTGTTGAAAATGGACCTCGCTAAGGCAGAATAGAAGCCAAGGAATAAAAGGACACAATGCCATTTGTAGCACCGTAGGTGTGTCTAGAGGTAAGCACGTGAGTTGTTGTAAGTCAGAAAGTGAAAGACACATATCATATCATATCTCTTATAGGTGTGACCAAAAAATGGATACCAGGGCAGATATTTCCAAGGAGAAGGGCAATCACAGATTCATTCAACAAACTTATGGTTCACCAATGGAAAGGTGTGAGGATTGGTTTCATTATGATATTGGGGTTAACAGACATATACAAACACAGGTGACATATATAATCACCAAAGACCTACAGAATACCAAGAGAAGACTACTCAACATTCTGTCATAAGGTACATGGGAAAAGGATCCCAGGAAGAACAGACATATGTGTATGTGTAAAAGAACCACATCTTCCACACCTACAACAAGCCAAACATTGTAATCAAATTTGCTGTAATAAAAAATAAAAAATTAAATTAAAAACACGAACAAGAAGTAGTGAGACAAACTTGAGGGGCTTTCTCCTGGCACATTCCATTCTAAATTCCAATCTAGAACACGACTTCCATTGAGGCTCTGTTGCCCCAGTAACCAGATTTGGTAAGGGAGACCTGCTGCCACCTTGTGGCCGTTTCACACAACAGCAGCTTTAATCCCAGCGCTAATGGTCAGTTGATATTCAAAATCATTGCAGGCCTGTAAATGACACCTGCCCTGAAAACAAATCCTGGGTTCATATATCGACCAAAAAATTCAAAGGACGTCCATATTTCAAAACGACAGTTTCAAAAGGCATATTTTACACACATTAGTGTTCTGCTTCTTTTTCTTTCTTTCTTTTTTTGTTAAAAAAACGGGAATGGCAAAAAGCATCCCTCAGAATGGGCGAAAATATTTGCAAACGAATCAATGGACAAAGGTTTAATCTCCAATATATATAAAGAGCTCATGCAGCTTAATATTAAAAAAACAAACAACCCAATACAAAAATGGGCAGAAGATCTAAAGAGACGTTTCTTCAAAGAAGACACAGAGATGGCCAAGACACACATGAAAAGCTGCTCAACATCACTAATTATTAGAGAAATGCAAATCAAATCTACAATGAGGTATCACCTCACACCTGTTACAACTGGCATCATCAGAAAATCTACAAACAACGAATTCTGGGGAGGGTGTGGACAAAAGGATCCCTCTTCCACTAGTGGTGGAAATGTAAATTGATACAGTCACGATGGAGAACAGTATGGAGTTTCCTTAAAAAATCTAGTAATAATTACCATATGATCCAGCAATCCCACTTCTGGGCATATACCCAGATAAAACCATAAATCAAAAAGGCACATTCACCACAATGCTCATTTCAGCACTATTTACGATAGCCAGGTAATGGAAGCAACCTAAATACCCACAGACAGACGAATGGATAAAGATGTGGTACATATATAAAATGGAATATTACTCAGCCATAAGAAGGAATGAAACTGGGTCATTTGTAGAGACGTCGATGGATCTAGAGACTGTCATACAGAATGAAGTAAGTCAGAAAGAGACAAACAAATATTGTATATTAATGCATATATGTGGAACCTAGAAAAATGGTACAGATGAACTGGTTTGCAGGGAAGAAATAGAGACACAGAGGTAGAGAACCCACGTATGGACACCAAGTGTGGGAAGCCATGGGGAGGTGGTGTTGGGGTGAGTTGGGAGATTGGGATTGACCTGTATACATGTATATGCATAAAATACATAACTAATAATAACCTGCTGTATAAAAAATAAATAAAATTAAATTTCAAAATTTTAAACAATAAAATTTAAAAATAAAACAGAAAAAAGTTCTTCCCTTCACACAGATGTATTTATATGAATGAATTATTCCCATGCTTATATCTATAAATACATAAAAGAGGAATAAAATCTAACTTGAACCAAAAAAGAAAAAAAAAACCTGAACCCACGAGTTAGACAGAGGAAAACACAATCAGGGCACTTGCTCCATCGGTAAACACTTCTGAAATTCTTCAGAGGTGGGGAATCATCTCCCATAGAGCCAGCAGCCCACTCCTACGCAAGGAGCGTCCTCATTGCAAAGCGGGAGGCCATGCCGAGGCATCTGTGAGTAACCGTGAGCTGAGCCCCAGGCCAGCTGCTGTTGAACTTTTCCCACCCTTCCCAGGTAAAACACCTGAATATGTACAAGGGCTTGAAAGCCTAGAGGAAGGGCCGTGGAGCCACACCAGCGACAGCATGCAGGCCAACTTGGTGCCTGCAGGCCAGTCAGGATGGTCCTGGCCCTGGGCGCTCTTCTGGAAGATTTCCATTGCCCTGCCTGAGATACCCCTCCTGTCCCAGCCCCCACTGCTTTTTTCCTTCCTCACCTCTGTCCGGAGAGAAATTCCAGCGGAAGGTATGGGTGACACATCCTCTTCATTACAGGTGGAAGCCTGGCAACTCCTGCAGAAAGTCCAGCAGAGACCCACTCACACCGGGCCACCCACAAAGCCGTGGCCCCTCACTCCCTCCCACCAGCACAGCCCCGACACTGCTGACCGGGCAGAGAATATGGAGTCAGGCACAGCTTCAGGGGCTATTGCTGCCTGCAGCGCTGTTTATATTGACCTCAACCCAGGCACACCTGGGGAGGGCCGGCCGGCAGGGTCAGGCTACCCAGGTCAGCTAATCCTCAGCCCTCAGGGAATCACATTGTTGAAAATGGACCTCGCTAAGGCAGAATAGAAGCCAAGGAATAAAAGGACACAATGCCATTTGTAGCACCGTAGGTGTGTCTAGAGGTAAGCACGTGAGTTGTTGTAAGTCAGAAAGTGAAAGACACATATCATATCATATCTCTTATAGGTGTGACCGAAAAATGGATACCAGGGCAGATATTTCCACGGAGAAGGGCAATCACAGATTCATTCAACAAACTTATGGCTCACCAATGGAAAGGTGTGAGGATTGGTTTCATTATGATATTGGGGTTAACAGACATATACAAACACAGGTGACATATATAATCACCAAAGACCTACAGAATACCAAGAGAAGACTACTCAACATTCTGTCATAAGGTACATGGGAAAAGGATCCCAGGAAGAACAGACATATGTGTATGTGTAAAAGAACCACATCTTCCACACCTACAACAAGCCAAACATTGTAATCAAATTTGCTGTAATAAAAAATAAAAAATTAAATTAAAAACACGAACAAGAAGTAGTGAGACAAACTTGAGGGGCTTTCTCCTGGCACATTCCATTCTAAATTCCAATCTAGAACACGACTTCCATTGAGGCTCTGTTGCCCCAGTAACCAGATTTGGTAAGGGAGACCTGCTGCCACCTTGTGGCCGTTTCACACAACAGCAGCTTTAATCCCAGCGCTAATGGTCAGTTGATATTCAAAATCATTGCAGGCCTGTAAATGACACCTGCCCTGAAAACAAATCCTGGGTTCATATATCGACCAAAAAATTCAAAGGACGTCCATATTTCAAAACGACAGTTTCAAAAGGCATATTTTACTCACATTAGTGTTCTGCTTCTTTTTCTTTCTTTCTTTTTTTGTTAAAAAAACGGGAATGGCAAAAAGCATCCCTCAGAATGGGCGAAAATATTTTCAAACGAATCAATGGACAAAAGTTTAATCTCCAATATATATAAAGAGCTCATGCAGCTTAATATTAAAAAAACAAACAACCCAATACAAAAATGGGCAGAAGATCTAAAGAGACGTTTCTTCAAAGAAGACACAGAGATGGCCAAGACGCACATGGAAAGCTGCTCAACATCACTAATTATTAGAGAAATGCAAATCAAAACTACAATGAGGTATCACCTCACACCTGTTACAATTGGCATCATCAGAAAATCTACAAACAACGAATTCTGGGGAGGGTGTGGACAAAAGGATCCCTCTTCCACTAGTGGTGGAAATGTAAATTGATACAGTCACGATGGAGAACAGTATGGAGTTTCCTTAAAAAAACTAGAAATAGAATTACCATATGATCCAGCAATCCCACTTCTGGGCATATACCCAGATAAAACCATAAATCAAAAAGGCACATTCACCACAATGCTCATTTCAGCACTATTTACGATAGCCAGGTAATGGAAGCAACCTAAATACCCACAGACAGACGAATGGATAAAGATGTGGTACATATATAAAATGGAATATTACTCAGCCATAAGAAGGAATGAAACTGGGTCATTTGTAGAGACGTCGATGGATCTAGAGACTGTCATACAGAATGAAGTAAGTCAGAAAGAGACAAACAAATATTGTATATTAATGCATATATGTGGAACCTAGAAAAATGGTACAGATGAACTGGTTTGCAGGGAAGAAATAGAGACACAGAGGTAGAGAACCCACGTATGGACACCAAGTGTGGGAAGCCACGGGGAGGTGGTGTTGGGGTGAGTTGGGAGATTGGGATTGACCTGTATACATGTATATGCATAAAATACATAACTAATAATAACCTGCTGTATAAAAAATAAATAAAATTAAATTTCAAAATTTTAAAAAATAAAATTTAAAAATAAAACAGAAAAAAGTTCTTCCCTTCACACAGATGTATTTATATGAATGAATTATTTCCATGCTTATATCTATAAATACATAAAAGAGGAATAAAATCTAACTTGAACCAAAAACGAAAAAAAAAAACCTGAACCCACGAGTTAGACAGAGGAAAACACAATCAGGGCACTTGCTCCATCGGTAAACAATTCTGAAATTGGTCAGAGGTGGGGAATCATCTCCCATAGAGCCAGCAGCCCACTCCTATGCAAGGAGCGTCCTCATTGCAAAGCGGGGGGCCATGCCGAGGCATCTGTGAGTAACCGTGAGCTGAGCCCCAGGCCAGCTGCTGTTGAACGTTTCCCACCCTTCCCAGGTAAAACACCTGAATATGTACAAGGGCTTGAAAGCCTAGAGGAAGGGCCGTGGAGCCACACCAGCGACAGCACGCAGGCCAACTTGGTGCCTGCAGGCCAGTCAGGATGGTCCTGGCCCTGGGCGCTCTTCTGGAAGCTTTCCATTGCCCTGCCTGAGATACCCCTCCTGTCCCGGCCCCCAGTGCTTTTTTCCTTCCTCACCTCTGTCCGGAGAGAAATTCCAGCGGAAGGTATGGGTGACACATCCTCTTCATTACAGGTGGAAGCCTGGCAACTCCTGCAGAAAGTCCAGCAGAGACCCACTCACACCGGGCCACCCACAAAGCCGTGGCCCCTCACTCCCTCCCACCAGCACAGCCCCGACACTGCTGACGGGGCAGAGAATATGGAGTCAGGCACAGCTTCAGGGGCTATTGCTGCCTGCAGCGCTGTTTATATTGACCTCAACCCAGGCACACCTTGGGAGGGCCGGCCGGCAGGGTCAGGCTACCCAGGTCAGCTAAACCTCAGGCCTTAGGGAATCACATTGTTGAAAATGGACCTCGCTAAGGCAGAATAGAAGCCAAGGAATAAAAGGACACAATGCCATTTGTAGCACCGTAGGTGTGTCTAGAGGTAAGCACGTGAGTTGTTGTAAGTCAGAAAGTGAAAGACACATATCATATCATATCTCTTATAGGTGTGACCGAAAAATGGATACCAGGGCAGATATTTCCACGGAGAAGGGCAATCAGAGATTCATTCAACAAACTTATGGTTCACCAATGGAAAGGTGTGAGGATTGGTTTCATTATGATATTGGGGTTAACAGACATACACAAACACAGGTGACATATATAATCACCAAAGACCTACAGAATACCAAGAGAAGACTACTCAACATTCTGTCATAAGGTACATGGGAAAAGGATCCCAGGAAGAACAGACATATGTGTATGTGTAAAAGAACCACATCTTCCACACCTACAACAAGCCAAACATTGTAATCAAATTTGCTGTAATAAAAAATAAAAAAATTAAATTAAAAACACGAACAAGAAGTAGTGAGACAAACTTGAGGGGCTTTCTCCTGGCACATTCCATTCTAAATTCCAATCTAGAACACGACTTCCATTGAGGCTCTGTTGCCCCAGTAACCAGATTTGGTAAGGGAGACCTGCTGCCACCTTGTGGCCGTTTCACACAACAGCAGCTTTAATCCCAGCGCTAATGGTCAGTTGATATTCAAAATCATTGCAGGCCTGTAAATGACACCTGCCCTGAAAACAAATCCTGGGTTCATATATCGACCAAAAAATTCAAAGGACGTCCATATTTCAAAACGACAGTTTCAAAAGGCATATTTTACACACATTAGTGTTCTGCTTCTTTTCCTTTCTTTCTTTGTTAAAAAAACGGGAATGGCAAAAAGCATCCCTCAGAATGGGCGAAATTATTTGCAAACGAATCAATGGACAAAAGTTTAATCTCCAATATATATAAAGAGCTCATGCAGCTTAATATTAAAAAAACAAACAACCCAATACAAAAATGGGCAGAAGATCTAAAGAGACGTTTCTTCAAAGAAGACACAGAGATGGCCAAGACGCACATGGAAAGCTGCTCAACATCACTAATTATTAGAGAAATGCAAATCAAAACTACAATGAGGTATCACCTCACACCTGTTACAATTGGCATCATCAGAAAATCTACAAACAACGAATTCTGGGGAGGGTGTGGACAAAAGGATCCCTCTTCCACTAGTGGTGGAAATGTAAATTGATACAGTCACGATGGAGAACAGTATGGAGTTTCCTTAAAAAAACTAGAAATAGAATTACCATATGATCCAGCAATCCCACTTCTGGGCATATACCCAGATAAAACCATAAATCAAAAAGGCACATTCAGCACAATGCTCATTTCAGCACTATTTACGATAGCCAGGTAATGGAAGCAACCTAAATACCCACAGACAGACGAATGGATAAAGATGTGGTACATATATAAAATGGAATATTACTCAGCCATAAGAAGGAATGAAACTGGGTCATTTGTAGAGACGTCGATGGATCTAGAGACTGTCATACAGAATGAAGTAAGTCAGAAAGAGACAAACAAATATTGTATATTAATGCATATATGTGGAACCTAGAAAAATGGTACAGATGAACTGGTTTGCAGGGAAGAAATAGAGACACAGAGGTAGAGAACCCACATATGGACACCAAGTGTGGGAAGCCACGGGGAGGTGGTGTTGGGGTGAGTTGGGAGATTGGGATTGACCTGTATACATGTATATGCATAAAATACATAACTAATAATAACCTGCTGTATAAAAAATAAATAAAATTAAATTTCAAAATTTTAAAAAATAAAATTTAAAAATAAAACAGAAAAAAGTTCTTCCCTTCACACAGATGTATTTATATGAATGAATTATTTCCATGCTTATATCTATAAATACATAAAAGAGGAATAAAATCTAACTTGAACCAAAAAAGAAAAAAAAAAACCTGAACCCACGAGTTAGACAGAGGAAAACACAATCAGGGCACTTGCTCCATCGGTAAACACTTCTGAAATTCTTCAGAGGTGGGGAATCATCTCCCATACAGCCAGCAGCCCACTCCTACGCAAGGAGCGTCCTCATTGCAAAGCGGGGGGCCATGCCGAGGCATCTGTGAGTAACCGTGAGCTGAGCCCCAGGCCAGCTGCTGTTGAACTTTTCCCACCCTTCCCAGGTAAAACACCTGAATATGTACAAGGGCTTGAAAGCCTAGAGGAAGGGCCGTGGAGCCACACCAGCGACAGCACGCAGGCCAACTTGGTGCCTGCAGGCCAGTCAGGATGGTCCTGGCCCTGGGCGCTCTTCTGGAAGCTTTCCATTGCCCTGCCTGAGATACCCCTCCTGTCCCGGCCCCCACTGCTTTTTTCCTTCCTCACCTCTGTCCGGAGAGAAATTCCAGCGGAAGGTATGGGTGACACATCCTCTTCATTACAGGTGGAAGCCTGGCAACTCCTGCAGAAAGTCCAGCAGAGACCCACTCACACCGGGCCACCCACAAAGCCATGGCCCCTCACTCCCTCCCACCAGCACAGCCCCGACACTGCTGACGGGGCAGAGAATATGGAGTCAGGCACAGCTTCAGGGGCTATTGCTGCCTGCAGCGCTGTTTATATTGACCTCAACCCAGGCACACCTGGGGAGGGCCGGCCGGCAGGGTCAGGCTACCCAGGTCAGCTAATCCTCAGCCCTCAGGGAATCACATTGTTGAAAATGGACCTCGCTAAGGCAGAATAGAAGCCAAGGAATAAAAGGACACAATGCCATTTGTAGCACCGTAGGTGTGTCTAGAGGTAAGCACGTGAGTTGTTGTAAGTCAGAAAGTGAAAGACACATATCATATCATATCTCTTATAGGTGTGACCAAAAAATGGATACCAGGGCAGATATTTCCAAGGAGAAGGGCAATCACAGATTCATTCAACAAACTTATGGTTCACCAATGGAAAGGTGTGAGGATTGGTTTCATTATGATATTGGGGTTAACAGACATATACAAACACAGGTGACATATATAATCACCAAAGACCTACAGAATACCAAGAGAAGACTACTCAACATTCTGTCATAAGGTACATGGGAAAAGGATCCGAGGAAGAACAGACATATGTGTATGTGTAAAAGAACCACATCTTCCACACCTACAACAAGCCAAACATTGTAATCAAATTTGCTGTAATAAAAAATAAAAAATTAAATTAAAAACACGAACAAGAAGTAGTGAGACAAACTTGAGGGGCTTTCTCCTGGCACATTCCATTCTAAATTCCAATCTAGAACACGACTTCCATTGAGGCTCTGTTGCCCCAGTAACCAGATTTGGTAAGGGAGACCTGCTGCCACCTTGTGGCCGTTTCACACAACAGCAGCTTTAATCCCAGCGCTAATGGTCAGTTGATATTCAAAATCATTGCAGGCCTGTAAATGACACCTGCCCTGAAAACAAATCCTGGGTTCATATATCGACCAAAAAATTCAAAGGACGTCCATATTTCAAAACGACAGTTTCAAAAGGCATATTTTACACACATTAGTGTTCTGCTTCTTTTTCTTTCTTTCTTTTTTTGTTAAAAAAACGGGAATGGCAAAAAGCATCCCTCAGAATGGGCGAAAATATTTTCAAACGAATCAATGGACAAAGGTTTAATCTCCAATATATATAAAGAGCTCATGCAGCTTAATATTAAAAAAACAAACAACCCAATACAAAAATGGGCAGAAGATCTAAAGAGACGTTTCTTCAAAGAAGACACAGAGATGGCCAAGACACACATGAAAAGCTGCTCAACATCACTAATTATTAGAGAAATGCAAATCAAATCTACAATGAGGTATCACCTCACACCTGTTACAACTGGCATCATCAGAAAATCTACAAACAACGAATTCTGGGGAGGGTGTGGACAAAAGGATCCCTCTTCCACTAGTGGTGGAAATGTAAATTGATACAGTCACGATGGAGAACAGTATGGAGTTTCCTTAAAAAATCTAGTAATAATTACCATATGATCCAGCAATCCCACTTCTGGGCATATACCCAGATAAAACCATAAATCAAAAAGGCACATTCACCACAATGCTCATTTCAGCACTATTTACGATAGCCAGGTAATGGAAGCAACCTAAATACCCACAGACAGACGAATGGATAAAGATGTGGTACATATATAAAATGGAATATTACTCAACCATAAGAAGGAATGAAACTGGGTCATTTGTAGAGACGTCGATGGATCTAGAGACTGTCATACAGAATGAAGTAAGTCAGAAAGAGACAAACAAATATTGTATATTAATGCATATATGTGGAACCTAGAAAAATGGTACAGATGAACTGGTTTGCAGAGAAGAAATACAGACACAGAGGTAGAGAACCCACGTATGGACACCAAGTGTGGGAAGCCACGGGGAGGTGGTGTTGGGGTGAGTTGGGAGATTGGGATTGACCTGTATACATGTATATGCATAAAATACATAACTAATAATAACCTGCTGTATAAAAAATAAATAAAATTAAATTTCAAAATTTAAAAAAATAAAATTTAAAAATAAAACAGAAAAAAGTTCTTCCCTTCACACAGATGTATTTATATGAATGAATTATTTCCATGCTTATATCTATAAATACATAAAAGAGGAATAAAATCTAACTTGAACCAAAAAAGAAAAAAAAAACCTGAACCCACGAGTTAGACAGAGGAAAACACAATCAGGGCACTTGCTCCATCGGTAAACAATTCTGAAATTGGTCAGAGGTGGGGAATCATCTCCCATAGAGCCAGCAGCCCACTCCTACGCAAGGAGCGTCCTCATTGCAAAGCTGGGGGCCATGCCGAGGCATCTGTGAGTAACCGTGAGCTGAGCCCCAGGCCAGCTGCTGTTGAACTTTTCCCACCCTTCCCAGGTAAAACACCTGAATATGTACAAGGGCTTGAAAGCCTAGAGGAAGGGCCGTGGAGCCACACCAGCGACAGCACGCAGGCCAACTTGGTGCCTGCAGGCCAGTCAGGATGGTCCTGGCCCTGGGCGCTCTTCTGGAAGCTTTCCATTGCCCTGCCTGAGATACCCCTCCTGTCCCGGCCCCCACTGCTTTTTTCCTTCCTCACCTCTGTCCGGAGAGAAATTCCAGCGGAAGGTATGGGTGACATATCCTCTTCATTACAGGTGGAAGCCTGGCAACTCCTGCAGAAAGTCCAGCATAGACCCACTCACACCGGGCCACCCACAAAGCCGTGGCCCCTCACTCCCTCCCACCAGCACAGCCCCGACACTGCTGACGGGGCAGAGAATATGGAGTCAGGCACAGCTTCAGGGGCTATTGCTGCCTGCAGCGCTGTTTATATTGACCTCAACCCAGGCTCACCTGCGGAGGGCCGGCCGGCAGGGTCAGGCTACCCAGGTCAGCTAATCCTCAGCCCTCAGGGAATCACATTGTTGAAAATGGACCTCGCTAAGGCAGAATAGAAGCCAAGGAATAAAAGGACACAATGCCATTTGTAGCACCGTAGGTGTGTCTAGAGGTAAGCACGTGAGTTGTTGTAAGTCAGAAAGTGAAAGACACATATCATATCATATCTCTTATAGGTGTGACCGAAAAATGGATACCAGGGCAGATATTTCCACGGAGAAGGGCAATCACAGATTCATTCAACAAACTTATGGTTCACCAATGGAAAGGTGTGAGGATTGGTTTCATTATGATATTGGGGTTAACAGACATATACAAACACAGGTGACATATATAATCACCAAAGACCTACAGAATACCAAGAGAAGACTACTCAACATTCTGTCATAAGGTACATGGGAAAAGGATCCCAGGAAGAGCAGACATATGTGTATGTGTAAAAGAACCACATCTTCCACACCTACAACAAGCCAAACATTGTAATCAAATTTGCTGTAATAAAAAATAAAAAATTAAATTAAAAACACGAACAAGAAGTAGTGAGACAAACTTGAGGGGCTTTCTCCTGGCACATTCCATTCTAAATTCCAATCTAGAACACGACTTCCATTGAGGCTCTGTTGCCCCAGTAACCAGATTTGGTAAGGGAGACCTGCTGCCACCTTGTGGCCGTTTCACACAACAGCAGCTTTAATCCCAGCGCTAATGGTCAGTTGATATTCAAAATCATTGCAGGCCTGTAAATGACACCTGCCCTGAAAACAAATCCTGGGTTCATATATCGACCAAAAAATTCAAAGGACGTCCATATTTCAAAACGACAGTTTCAAAAGGCATATTTTACTCACATTAGTGTTCTGCTTCTTTTTCTTTCTTTCTTTTTTTGTTAAAAAAACGGGAATGGCAAAAAGCATCCCTCAGAATGGGCGAAAATATTTTCAAACGAATCAATGGACAAAAGTTTAATCTCCAATATATATAAAGAGCTCATGCAGCTTAATATTAAAAAAACAAACAACCCAATACAAAAATGGGCAGAAGATCTAAAGAGACGTTTCTTCAAAGAAGACACAGAGATGGCCAAGACGCACATGGAAAGCTGCTCAACATCACTAATTATTAGAGAAATGCAAATCAAAACTACAATGAGGTATCACCTCACACCTGTTACAATTGGCATCATCAGAAAATCTACAAACAACGAATTCTGGGGAGGGTGTGGACAAAAGGATCCCTCTTCCACTAGTGGTGGAAATGTAAATTGATACAGTCACGATGGAGAACAGTATGGAGTTTCCTTAAAAAAACTAGAAATAGAATTACCATATGATCCAGCAATCCCACTTCTGGGCATATACCCAGATAAAACCATAAATCAAAAAGGCACATTCACCACAATGCTCATTTCAGCACTATTTACGATAGCCAGGTAATGGAAGCAACCTAAATACCCACAGACAGACGAATGGATAAAGATGTGGTACATATATAAAATGGAATATTACTCAGCCATAAGAAGGAATGAAACTGGGTCATTTGTAGAGACGTCGATGGATCTAGAGACTGTCATACAGAATGAAGTAAGTCAGAAAGAGACAAACAAATATTGTATATTAATGCATATATGTGGAACCTAGAAAAATGGTACAGATGAACTGGTTTGCAGGGAAGAAATAGAGACACAGAGGTAGAGAACCCACGTATGGACACCAAGTGTGGGAAGCCACGGGGAGGTGGTGTTGGGGTGAGTTGGGAGATTGGGATTGACCTGTATACATGTATATGCATAAAATACATAACTAATAATAACCTTCTGTATAAAAAATAAATAAAATTAAATTTCAAAATTTAAAAAAATAAAATTTAAAAATAAAACAGAAAAAAGTTCTTCCCTTCACACAGATGTATTTATATGAATGAATTATTTCCATGCTTATATCTATAAATACATAAAAGAGGAATAAAATCTAACTTGAACCAAAAAAGAAAAAAAAAAACCTGAACCCACGAGTTAGACAGAGGAAAACACAATCAGGGCACTTGCTCCATCGGTAAACAATTCTGAAATTGGTCAGAGGTGGGGAATCATCTCCCATAGAGCCAGCAGCCCACTCCTACGCAAGGAGCGTCCTCATTGCAAAGCGGGGGGTCATGCCGAGGCATCTGTGAGTAACCGTGAGCTGAGCCCCAGGCCAGCTGCTGTTGAACTTTTCCCACCCTTCCCAGGTAAAACACCTGAATATGTACAAGGGCTTGAAAGCCTAGAGGAAGGGCCGTGGAGCCACACCAGCGACAGCACGCAGGCCATCTTGCTGCCTGCAGGCCAGTCAGGATGGTCCTGGCCCTGGGCGCTCTTCTGGAAGCTTTCCATTGCCCTGCCTGAGATACCCCTCCTGTCCCGGCCCCCACTGCTTTTTTCCTTCCTCACCTCTGTCCGGAGAGAAATTCCAGCGGAAGGTATGGGTGACACATCCTCTTCATTACAGGTGGAAGCCTGGCAACTCCTGCAGAAAGTCCAGCAGAGACCCACTCACACCGGGCCACCCACAAAGCCGTGGCCCCTCACTCCCTCCCACCAGCACAGCCCCGACACTGCTGACGGGGCAGAGAATATGGAGTCAGGCACAGCTTCAGGGGCTATTGCTGCCTGCAGCGCTGTTTATATTGACCTCAACCCAGGCACACCTGGGGAGGGCCGGCCGGCAGGGTCAGGCTACCCAGGTCAGCTAATCCTCAGCCCTCAGGGAATCACATTGTTGAAAATGGACCTCACTAAGGCAGAATAGAAGCCAAGGAATAAAAGGACACAATGCCATTTGTAGCACCGTAGGTGTGTCTAGAGGTAAGCACGTGAGTTGTTGTAAGTCAGAAAGTGAAAGACACATATCATATCATATCTCTTATAGGTGTGACCAAAAAATGGATACCAGGGCAGATATTTCCAAGGAGAAGGGCAATCACAGATTCATTCAACAAACTTATGGTTCACCAATGGAAAGGTGTGAGGATTGGTTTCATTATGATATTGGGGTTAACAGACATATACAAACACAGGTGACATATATAATCACCAAAGACCTACAGAATACCAAGGGAAGACTACTCAACATTCTGTCATAAGGTACATGGGAAAAGGATCCCAGGAAGAACAGACATATGTGTATGTGTAAAAGAACCACATCTTCCACACCTACAACAAGCCAAACATTGTAATCAAATTTGCTGTAATAAAAAATAAAAAATTAAATTAAAAACACGAACAAGAAGTAGTGAGACAAACTTGAGGGGCTTTCTCCTGGCACATTCCATTCTAAATTCCAATCTAGAACACGACTTCCATTGAGGCTCTGTTGCCCCAGTAACCAGATTTGGTAAGGGAGACCTGCTGCCACCTTGTGGCCGTTTCACACAACAGCAGCTTTAATCCCAGCGCTAATGGTCAGTTGATATTCAAAATCATTGCAGGCCTGTAAATGACACCTGCCCTGAAAACAAATCCTGGGTTCATATATCGACCAAAAAATTCAAAGGACGTCCATATTTCAAAACGACAGTTTCAAAAGGCATATTTTACTCACATTAGTGTTCTGCTTCTTTTTCTTTCTTTCTTTTTTTGTTAAAAAAACGGGAATGGCAAAAAGCATCCCTCAGAATGGGCGAAAATATTTTCAAACGAATCAATGGACAAAAGTTTAATCTCCAATATATATAAAGAGCTCATGCAGCTTAATATTAAAAAAACAAACAACCCAATACAAAAATGGGCAGAAGATCTAAAGAGACGTTTCTTCAAAGAAGACACAGAGATGGCCAAGACGCACATGAAAAGCTGCTCAACATCACTAATTATTAGAGAAATGCAAATCAAAACTACAATGAGGTATCACCTCACACCTGTTACAATTGGCATCATCAGAAAATCTACAAACAACGAATTCTGGGGAGGGTGTGGACAAAAGGATCCCTCTTCCACTAGTGGTGGAAATGTAAATTGATACAGTCACGATGGAGAACAGTATGGAGTTTCCTTAAAAAAACTAGAAATAGAATTACCATATGATCCAGCAATCCCACTTCTGGGCATATACCCAGATAAAACCATAAATCAAAAAGGCACATTCACCACAATGCTCATTTCAGCACTATTTACGATAGCCAGGTAATGGAAGCAACCTAAATACCCACAGACAGACGAATGGATAAAGATGTGGTACATATATAAAATGGAATATTACTCAACCATAAGAAGGAATGAAACTGGGTCATTTGTAGAGACGTCGATGGATCTAGAGACTGTCATACAGAATGAAGTAAGTCAGAAAGAGACAAACAAATATTGTATATTAATGCATATATGTGGAACCTAGAAAAATGGTACAGATGAACTGGTTTGCAGGGAAGAAATACAGACACAGAGGTAGAGAACCCACGTATGGACACCAAGTGTGGGAAGCCACGGGGAGGTGGTGTTGGGGTGAGTTGGGAGATTGGGATTGACCTGTATACATGTATATGCATAAAATACATAACTAATAATAACCTGCTGTATAAAAAATAAATAAAATTAAATTTCAAAATTTAAAAAAATAAAACAGAAAAAAGTTCTTCCCTTCACACAGATGTATTTATATGAATGAATTATTTCCATGCTTATATCTATAAATACATAAAAGAGGAATAAAATCTAACTTGAACCAAAAAAGAAAAAAAAAAAACCTGAACCCACGAGTTAGACAGAGGAAAACACAATCAGGGCACTTGCTCCATCGGTAAACAATTCTGAAATTGGTCAGAGGTGGGGAATCATCTCCCATAGAGCCAGCAGCCCACTCCTACGCAAGGAGCGTCCTCATTGCAAAGCGGGGGGCCATGCCGAGGCATCTGTGAGTAACCGTGAGCTGAGCCCCAGGCCAGCTGCTGTTGAACTTTTCCCACCCTTCCCAGGTAAAACACCTGAATATGTACAAGGGCTTGAAAGCCTAGAGGAAGGGCCGTGGAGCCACACCAGCGACAGCACGCAGGCCAACTTGGTGCCTGCAGGCCAGTCAGGATGGTCCTGGCCCTGGGCGCTCTTCTGGAAGCTTTCCATTGCCCTGCCTGAGATACCCCTCCTGTCCCGGCCCCCACTGCTTTTTTCCTTCCTCACCTCTGTCCGGAGAGAAATTCCAGCGGAAGGTATGGGTGACACATCCTCTTCATTACAGGTGGAAGCCTGGCAACTCCTGCAGAAAGTCCAGCAGAGACCCACTCACACCGGGCCACCCACAAAGCCGTGGCCCCTCACTCCCTCCCACCAGCACAGCCCCGACACTGCTGACGGGGCAGAGAATATGGAGTCAGGCACAGCTTCAGGGGCTATTGCTGCCTGCAGCGCTGTTTATATTGACCTCAACCCAGGCACACCTGGGGAGGGCCGGCCGGCAGGGTCAGGCTACCCAGGTCAGCTAATCCTCAGCCCTCAGGGAATCACATTGTTGAAAATGGACCTCACTAAGGCAGAATAGAAGCCAAGGAATAAAAGGACACAATGCCATTTGTAGCACCGTAGGTGTGTCTAGAGGTAAGCACGTGAGTTGTTGTAAGTCAGAAAGTGAAAGACACATATCATATCATATCTCTTATAGGTGTGACCGAAAAATGGATACCAGGGCAGATATTTCCAAGGAGAAGGGCAATCACAGATTCATTCAACAAACTTATGGTTCACCAATGGAAAGGTGTGAGGATTGGTTTCATTATGATATTGGGGTTAACAGACATATACAAACACAGGTGACATATATAATCACCAAAGACCTACAGAATACCAAGAGAAGACTACTCAACATTCTGTCATAAGGTACATGGGAAAAGGATCCCAGGAAGAACAGACATATGTGTATGTGTAAAAGAACCACATCTTCCACACCTACAACAAGCCAAACATTGTAATCAAATTTGCTGTAATAAAAAATAAAAAATTAAATTAAAAACACGAACAAGAAGTAGTGAGACAAACTTGAGGGGCTTTCTCCTGGCACATTCCATTCTAAATTCCAATCTAGAACACGACTTCCATTGAGGCTCTGTTGCCCCAGTAACCAGATTTGGTAAGGGAGACCTGCTGCCACCTTGTGGCCGTTTCACACAACAGCAGCTTTAATCCCAGCGCTAATGGTCAGTTGATATTCAAAATCATTGCAGGCCTGTAAATGACACCTGCCCTGAAAACAAATCCTGGGTTCATATATCGACCAAAAAATTCAAAGGACGTCCATATTTCAAAACGACAGTTTCAAAAGGCATATTTTACACACATTAGTGTTCTGCTTCTTTTTCTTTCTTTCTTTTTTTGTTAAAAAAACGGGAATGGCAAAAAGCATCCCTCAGAATGGGCGAAAATATTTGCAAACGAATCAATGGACAAAGGTTTAATCTCCAATATATATAAAGAGCTCATGCAGCTTAATATTAAAAAAACAAACAACCCAATACAAAAATGGGCAGAAGATCTAAAGAGACGTTTCTTCAAAGAAGACACAGAGATGGCCAAGACGCACATGGAAAGCTGCTCAACATCACTAATTATTAGAGAAATGCAAATCAAAACTACAATGAGGTATCACCTCACACCTGTTACAATTGGCATCATCAGAAAATCTACAAACAACGAATTCTGGGGAGGGTGTGGACAAAAGGATCCCTCTTCCACTAGTGGTGGAAATGTAAATTGATACAGTCACGATGGAGAACAGTATGGAGTTTCCTTAAAAAAACTAGAAATAGAATTACCATATGATCCAGCAATCCCACTTCTGGGCATATACCCAGATAAAACCATAAATCAAAAAGGCACATTCACCACAATGCTCATTTCAGCACTATTTACGATAGCCAGGTAATGGAAGCAACCTAAATACCCACAGACAGACGAATGGATAAAGATGTGGTACATATATAAAATGGAATATTACTCAGCCATAAGAAGGAATGAAACTGGGTCATTTGTAGAGACGTCGATGGATCTAGAGACTGTCATACAGAATGAAGTATGTCAGAAAGAGACAAACAAATATTGTATATTAATGCATATATGTGGAACCTAGAAAAATGGTACAGATGAACTGGTTTGCAGGGAAGAAATAGAGACACAGAGGTAGAGAACCCACGTATGGACACCAAGTGTGGGAAGCCACGGGGAGGTGGTGTTGGGGTGAGTTGGGAGGTTGGGATTGATCTGTATACATGTATATGCATAAAATACATAACTAATAATAACCTTCTGTATAAAAAATAAATAAAATTAAATTTCAAAATTTAAAAAAATAAAATTTAAAAATAAAACAGAAAAAAGTTCTTCCCTTCACACAGATGTATTTATATGAATGAATTATTTCCATGCTTATATCTATAAATACATAAAAGAGGAATAAAATCTAACTTGAACCAAAAAAGAAAAAAAAAAACCTGAACCCACGAGTTAGACAGAGGAAAACACAATCAGGGCACTTGCTCCATCGGTAAACAATTCTGAAATTGGTCAGAGGTGGGGAATCATCTCCCATAGAGCCAGCAGCCCACTCCTACGCAAGGAGCGTCCTCATTGCAAAGCGGGGGGCCATGCCGAGGCATCTGTGAGTAACCGTGAGCTGAGCCCCAGGCCAGCTGCTGTTGAACTTTTCCCACCCTTCCCAGGTAAAACACCTGAATATGTACAAGGGCTTGAAAGCCTAGAGGAAGGGCCGTGGAGCCACACCAGCGACAGCACGCAGGCCATCTTGCTGCCTGCAGGCCAGTCAGGATGGTCCTGGCCCTGGGCGCTCTTCTGGAAGCTTTCCATTGCCCTGCCTGAGATACCCCTCCTGTCCCGGCCCCCACTGCTTTTTTCCTTCCTCACCTCTGTCCGGAGAGAAATTCCAGCGGAAGGTATGGGTGACACATCCTCTTCATTACAGGTGGAAGCCTGGCAACTCCTGCAGAAAGTCCAGCAGAGACCCACTCACACCGGGCCACCCACAAAGCCGTGGCCCCTCACTCCCTCCCACCAGCACAGCCCCGACACTGCTGACGGGGCAGAGAATATGGAGTCAGGCACAGCTTCAGGGGCTATTGCTGCCTGCAGCGCTGTTTATATTGACCTCAACCCAGGCACACCTGGGGAGGGCCGGCCGGCAGGGTCAGGCTACCCAGGTCAGCTAATCCTCAGCCCTCAGGGAATCACATTGTTGAAAATGGACCTCGCTAAGGCAGAATAGAAGCCAAGGAATAAAAGGACACAATGCCATTTGTAGCACCGTAGGTGTGTCTAGAGGTAAGCACGTGAGTTGTTGTAAGTCAGAAAGTGAAAGACACATATCATATCATATCTCTTATAGGTGTGACCGAAAAATGGATACCAGGGCAGATATTTCCAAGGAGAAGGGCAATCACAGATTCATTCAACAAACTTATGGTTCACCAATGGAAAGGTGTGAGGATTGGTTTCATTATGATATTGGGGTTAACAGACATATACAAACACAGGTGACATATATAATCACCAAAGACCTACAGAATACCAAGAGAAGACTACTCAACATTCTGTCATAAGGTACATGGGAAAAGGATCCCAGGAAGAACAGACATATGTGTATGTGTAAAAGAACCACATCTTCCACACCTACAACAAGCCAAACATTGTAATCAAATTTGCTGTAATAAAAAATAAAATATTAAATTAAAAACACGAACAAGAAGTAGTGAGACAAACTTGAGGGGCTTTCTCCTGGCACATTCCATTCTAAATTCCAATCTAGAACACGACTTCCATTGAGGCTCTGTTGCCCCAGTAACCAGATTTGGTAAGGGAGACCTGCTGCCACCTTGTGGCCGTTTCACACAACAGCAGCTTTAATCCCAGCGCTAATGGTCAGTTGATATTCAAAATCATTGCAGGCCTGTAAATGACACCTGCCCTGAAAACAAATCCTGGGTTCATATATCGACCAAAAAATTCAAAGGACGTCCATATTTCAAAACGACAGTTTCAAAAGGCATATTTTACACACATTAGTGTTCTGCTTCTTTTTCTTTCTTTCTTTTTTTGTTAAAAAAACGGGAATGGCAAAAAGCATCCCTCAGAATGGGCGAAAATATTTGCAAACGAATCAATGGACAAAGGTTTAATCTCCAATATATATAAAGAGCTCATGCAGCTTAATATTAAAAAAACAAACAACCCAATACAAAAATGGGCAGAAGATCTAAAGAGACGTTTCTTCAAAGAAGACACAGAGATGGCCAAGACACACATGAAAAGCTGCTCAACATCACTAATTATTAGAGAAATGCAAATCAAATCTACAATGAGGTATCACCTCACACCTGTTACAACTGGCATCATCAGGAAATCTACAAACAACGAATTCTGGGGAGGGTGTGGACAAAAGGATCCCTCTTCCACTAGTGGTGGAAATGTAAATTGATACAGTCACGATGGAGAACAGTATGGAGTTTCCTTAAAAAATCTAGTAATAATTACCATATGATCCAGCAATCCCACTTCTGGGCATATACCCAGATAAAACCATAAATCAAAAAGGCACATTCACCACAATGCTCATTTCAGCACTATTTACGATAGCCAGGTAATGGAAGCAACCTAAATACCCACAGACAGACGAATGGATAA
Organism: Hyperoodon ampullatus; assembly: GCF_949752795.1. Lineage (NCBI taxonomy): Eukaryota > Metazoa > Chordata > Mammalia > Artiodactyla > Ziphiidae > Hyperoodon > Hyperoodon ampullatus. Next base: position 117,860 of record NW_027640767.1, read on the forward strand.
AGATGTGGTACATATATAAAATGGAATATTACTCAGCCATAAGAAGGAATGAAACTGGGTCATTTGTAGAGACGTCGATGGATCTAGAGACTGTCATACAGAATGAAGTAAGTCAGAAAGAGACAAACAAATATTGTATATTAATGCATATATGTGGAACCTAGAAAAATGGTACAGATGAACTGGTTTGCAGGGAAGAAATAGAGACACAGAGGTAGAGAACCCACGTATGGACACCAAGTGTGGGAAGCCATGGGGAGGTGGTGTTGGGGTGAGTTGGGAGATTGGGATTGACCTGTATACATGTATATGCATAAAATACATAACTAATAATAACCTGCTGTATAAAAAATAAATAAAATTAAATTTCAAAATTTTAAACAATAAAATTTAAAAATAAAACAGAAAAAAGTTCTTCCCTTCACACAGATGTATTTATATGAATGAATTATTCCCATGCTTATATCTATAAATACATAAAAGAGGAATAAAATCTAACTTGAACCAAAAAAGAAAAAAAAAACCTGAACCCACGAGTTAGACAGAGGAAAACACAATCAGGGCACTTGCTCCATCGGTAAACACTTCTGAAATTCTTCAGAGGTGGGGAATCATCTCCCATAGAGCCAGCAGCCCACTCCTACGCAAGGAGCGTCCTCATTGCAAAGCGGGGGGCCATGCCGAGGCATCTGTGAGTAACCGTGAGCTGAGCCCCAGGCCAGCTGCTGTTGAACTTTTCCCACCCTTCCCAGGTAAAACACCTGAATATGTACAAGGGCTTGAAAGCCTAGAGGAAGGGCCGTGGAGCCACACCAGCGACAGCACGCAGGCCAACTTGGTGCCTGCAGGCCAGTCAGGATGGTCCTGGCCCTGGGCGCTCTTCTGGAAGCTTTCCATTGCCCTGCCTGAGATACCCCTCCTGTCCCGGCCCCCACTGCTTTTTTCCTTCCTCACCTCTGTCCGGAGAGAAATTCCAGCGGAAGGTATGGGTGACACATCCTCTTCATTACAGGTGGAAGCCTGGCAACTCCTGCAGAAAGTCCAGCAGAGACCCACTCACACCGGGCCACCCACAAAGCCGTGGCCCCTCACTCCCTCCCACCAGCACAGCCCCGACACTGCTGACCGGGCAGAGAATATGGAGTCAGGCACAGCTTCAGGGGCTATTGCTGCCTGCAGCGCTGTTTATATTGACCTCAACCCAGGCACACCTGGGGAGGGCCGGCCGGCAGGGTCAGGCTACCCAGGTCAGCTAATCCTCAGCCCTCAGGGAATCACATTGTTGAAAATGGACCTCGCTAAGGCAGAATAGAAGCCAAGGAATAAAAGGACACAATGCCATTTGTAGCACCGTAGGTGTGTCTAGAGGTAAGCACGTGAGTTGTTGTAAGTCAGAAAGTGAAAGACACATATCATATCATATCTCTTATAGGTGTGACCGAAAAATGGATACCAGGGCAGATATTTCCACGGAGAAGGGCAATCACAGATTCATTCAACAAACTTATGGCTCACCAATGGAAAGGTGTGAGGATTGGTTTCATTATGATATTGGGGTTAACAGATATATACAAACACAGGTGACATATATAATCACCAAAGACCTACAGAATACCAAGAGAAGACTACTCAACATTCTGTCATAAGGTACATGGGAAAAGGATCCCAGGAAGAACAGACATATGTGTATGTGTAAAAGAACCACATCTTCCACACCTACAACAAGCCAAACATTGTAATCAAATTTGCTGTAATAAAAAATAAAAAATTAAATTAAAAACACGAACAAGAAGTAGTGAGACAAACTTGAGGGGCTTTCTCCTGGCACATTCCATTCTAAATTCCAATCTAGAACACGACTTCCATTGAGGCTCTGTTGCCCCAGTAACCAGATTTGGTAAGGGAGACCTGCTGCCACCTTGTGGCCGTTTCACACAACAGCAGCTTTAATCCCAGCGCTAATGGTCAGTTGATATTCAAAATCATTGCAGGCCTGTAAATGACACCTGCCCTGAAAACAAATCCTGGGTTCATATATCGACCAAAAAATTCAAAGGACGTCCATATTTCAAAACGACAGTTTCAAAAGGCATATTTTACTCACATTAGTGTTCTGCTTCTTTTTCTTTCTTTCTTTTTTTGTTAAAAAAACGGGAATGGCAAAAAGCATCCCTCAGAATGGGCGAAAATATTTTCAAACGAATCAATGGACAAAAGTTTAATCTCCAATATATATAAAGAGCTCATGCAGCTTAATATTAAAAAAACAAACAACCCAATACAAAAATGGGCAGAAGATCTAAAGAGACGTTTCTTCAAAGAAGACACAGAGATGGCCAAGACGCACATGGAAAGCTGCTCAACATCACTAATTATTAGAGAAATGCAAATCAAAACTACAATGAGGTATCACCTCACACCTGTTACAATTGGCATCATCAGAAAATCTACAAACAACGAATTCTGGGGAGGGTGTGGACAAAAGGATCCCTCTTCCACTAGTGGTGGAAATGTAAATTGATACAGTCACGATGGAGAACAGTATGGAGTTTCCTTAAAAAAACTAGAAATAGAATTACCATATGATCCAGCAATCCCACTTCTGGGCATATACCCAGATAAAACCATAAATCAAAAAGGCACATTCACCACAATGCTCATTTCAGCACTATTTACGATAGCCAGGTAATGGAAGCAACCTAAATACCCACAGACAGACGAATGGATAAAGATGTGGTACATATATAAAATGGAATATTACTCAGCCATAAGAAGGAATGAAACTGGGTCATTTGTAGAGACGTCGATGGATCTAGAGACTGTCATACAGAATGAAGTAAGTCAGAAAGAGACAAACAAATATTGTATATTAATGCATATATGTGGAACCTAGAAAAATGGTACAGATGAACTGGTTTGCAGAGAAGAAATAGAGACACAGAGGTAGAGAACCCACGTATGGACACCAAGTGTGGGAAGCCACGGGGAGGTGGTGTTGGGGTGAGTTGGGAGATTGGGATTGACCTGTATACATGTATATGCATAAAATACATAACTAATAATAACCTGCTGTATAAAAAATAAATAAAATTAAATTTCAAAATTTTAAAAAATAAAATTTAAAAATAAAACAGAAAAAAGTTCTTCCCTTCACACAGATGTATTTATATGAATGAATTATTTCCATGCTTATATCTATAAATACATAAAAGAGGAATAAAATCTAACTTGAACCAAAAACGAAAAAAAAAAACCTGAACCCACGAGTTAGACAGAGGAAAACACAATCAGGGCACTTGCTCCATCGGTAAACAATTCTGAAATTGGTCAGAGGTGGGGAATCATCTCCCATAGAGCCAGCAGCTCACTCCTATGCAAGGAGCGTCCTCAATGCAAAGCGGGGGGCCATGCTGAGGCATCTGTGAGTAACCGTGAGCTGAGCCCCAGGCCAGCTGCTGTTGAACTTTTCCCACCCTTCCCAGGTAAAACACCTAAATATGTACAAGGGCTTGAAAGCCTAGAGGAAGGGCCGTGGAGCCACAACAGCGACAGCATGCAGGCCAACTTGGTGCCTGCAGGCCAGTCAGGATGGTCCTGGCCCTGGGCGCTCTTCTGGAAGCTTTCCATTGCCCTGCCTGAGATACCCCTCCTGTCCCGGCCCCCACTGCTTTTTTCCTTCCTCACCTCTGTCCGGAGAGAAATTCCAGCGGAAGGTATGGGTGACACATCCTCTTCATTACAGGTGGAAGCCTGGCAACTCCTGCAGAAAGTCCAGCAGAGACCCACTCACACCGGGCCACCCACAAAGCCGTGGCCCCTCACTCCCTCCCACGAGCACAGCCCCGACACTGCTGACGGGGCAGAGAATATGGAGTCAGGCACAGCTTCAGGGGCTATTGCTGCCTGCAGCGCTGTTTATATTGACCTCAACCCAGGCACACCTTGGGAGGGCCGGCCGGCAGGGTCAGGCTACCCAGGTCAGCTAAACCTCAGGCCTTAGGGAATCACATTGTTGAAAATGGACCTCGCTAAGGCAGAATAGAAGCCAAGGAATAAAAGGACACAATGCCATTTGTAGCACCGTAGGTGTGTCTAGAGGTAAGCACGTGAGTTGTTGTAAGTCAGAAAGTGAAAGACACATATCATATCATATCTCTTATAGGTGTGACCGAAAAATGGATACCAGGGCAGATATTTCCACGGAGAAGGGCAATCAGAGATTCATTCAACAAACTTATGGTTCACCAATGGAAAGGTGTGAGGATTGGTTTCATTATGATATTGGGGTTAACAGACATACACAAACACAGGTGACATATATAATCACCAAAGACCTACAGAATACCAAGAGAAGACTACTCAACATTCTGTCATAAGGTACATGGGAAAAGGATCCCAGGAAGAACAGACATATGTGTATGTGTAAAAGAACCACATCTTCCACACCTACAACAAGCCAAACATTGTAATCAAATTTGCTGTAATAAAAAATAAAAAATTAAATTAAAAACACGAACAAGAAGTAGTGAGACAAACTTGAGGGGCTTTCTCCTGGCACATTCCATTCTAAATTCCAATCTAGAACACGACTTCCATTGAGGCTCTGTTGCCCCAGTAACCAGATTTGGTAAGGGAGACCTGCTGCCACCTTGTGGCCGTTTCACACAACAGCAGCTTTAATCCCAGCGCTAATGGTCAGTTGATATTCAAAATCATTGCAGGCCTGTAAATGACACCTGCCCTGAAAACAAATCCTGGGTTCATATATCGACCAAAAAATTCAAAGGACGTCCATATTTCAAAACGACAGTTTCAAAAGGCATATTTTACACACATTAGTGTTCTGCTTCTTTTCCTTTCTTTCTTTGTTAAAAAAACGGGAATGGCAAAAAGCATCCCTCAGAATGGGCGAAATTATTTGCAAACGAATCAATGGACAAAAGTTTAATCTCCAATATATATAAAGAGCTCATGCAGCTTAATATTAAAAAAACAAACAACCCAATACAAAAATGGGCAGAAGATCTAAAGAGACGTTTCTTCAAAGAAGACACAGAGATGGCCAAGACGCACATGGAAAGCTGCTCAACATCACTAATTATTAGAGAAATGCAAATCAAAACTACAATGAGGTATCACCTCACACCTGTTACAATTGGCATCATCAGAAAATCTACAAACAACGAATTCTGGGGAGGGTGTGGACAAAAGGATCCCTCTTCCACTAGTGGTGGAAATGTAAATTGATACAGTCACGATGGAGAACAGTATGGAGTTTCCTTAAAAAAACTAGAAATAGAATTACCATATGATCCAGCAATCCCACTTCTGGGCATATACCCAGATAAAACCATAAATCAAAAAGGCACATTCACCACAATGCTCATTTCAGCACTATTTACGATAGCCAGGTAATGGAAGCAACCTAAATACCCACAGACAGACGAATGGATAAAGATGTGGTACATATATAAAATGGAATATTACTCAGCCATAAGAAGGAATGAAACTGGGTCATTTGTAGAGACGTCGATGGATCTAGAGACTGTCATACAGAATGAAGTAAGTCAGAAAGAGACAAACAAATATTGTATATTAATGCATATATGTGGAACCTAGAAAAATGGTACAGATGAAATGGTTTGCAGGGAAGAAATAGAGACACAGAGGTAGAGAACCCACGTATGGACACCAAGTGTGGGAAGCCACGGGGAGGTGGTGTTGGGGTGAGTTGGGAGATTGGGATTGACCTGTATACATGTATATGCATAAAATACATAACTAATAATAACCTGCTGTATAAAAAATAAATAAAATTAAATTTCAAAATTTAAAAAAATAAAATTTAAAAATAAAACAGAAAAAAGTTCTTCCCTTCACACAGATGTATTTATATGAATGAATTATTCCCATGCTTATATCTATAAATACATAAAAGAGGAATAAAATCTAACTTGAACCAAAAAAGAAAAAAAAAACCTGAACCCACGAGTTAGACAGAGGAAAACACAATCAGGGCACCTGCTCCATCGGTAAACACTTCTGAAATTCTTCAGAGGTGGGGAATCATCTCCCATACAGCCAGCAGCCCACTCCTACGCAAGGAGCGTCCTCATTGCAAAGCGGGGGGCCATGCCGAGGCATCTGTGAGTAACCGTGAGCTGAGTCCCAGGCCAGCTGCTGTTGAACTTTTCCCACCCTTCCCAGGTAAAACACCTGAATATGTACAAGGGCTTGAAAGCCTAGAGGAAGGGCCGTGGAGCCGCACCAGCGACAGCACGCAGGCCAACTTGGTGCCTGCAGGCCAGTCAGGATGGTCCTGGCCCTGGGCGCTCTTCTGGAAGCTTTCCATTGCCCTGCCTGAGATACCCCTCCTGTCCCGGCCCCCACTGCTTTTTTCCTTCCTCACCTCTGTCCGGAGAGAAATTCCAGCGGAAGGTATGGGTGACACATCCTCTTCATTACAGGTGGAAGCCTGGCAACTCCTGCAGAAAGTCCAGCAGAGACCCACTCACACCGGGCCACCCACAAAGCCGTGGCCCCTCACTCCCTCCCACCAGCACAGCCCCGACACTGCTGACCGGGCAGAGAATATGGAGTCAGGCACAGCTTCAGGGGCTATTGCTGCCTGCAGCGCTGTTTATATTGACCTCAACCCAGGCACACCTGGGGAGGGCCGGCCGGCAGGGTCAGGCTACCCAGGTCAGCTAATCCTCAGCCCTCAGGGAATCACATTGTTGAAAATGGACCTCGCTAAGGCAGAATAGAAGCCAAGGAATAAAAGGACACAATGCCATTTGTAGCACCGTAGGTGTGTCTAGAGGTAAGCACGTGAGTTGTTGTAAGTCAGAAAGTGAAAGACACATATCATATCATATCTCTTATAGGTGTGACCGAAAAATGGATACCAGGGCAGATATTTCCACGGAGAAGGGCAATCACAGATTCATTCAACAAACTTATGGTTCACCAATGGAAAGGTGTGAGGATTGGTTTCATTATGATATTGGGGTTAACAGACATATACAAACACAGGTGACATATATAATCACCAAAGACCTACAGAATACCAAGAGAAGACTACTCAACATTCTGTCATAAGGTACATGGGAAAAGGATCCCAGGAAGAACAGACATATGTGTATGTGTAAAAGAACCACATCTTCCACACCTACAACAAGCCAAACATTGTAATCAAATTTGCTGTAATAAAAAATAAAAAATTAAATTAAAAACACGAACAAGAAGTAGTGAGACAAACTTGAGGGGCTTTCTCCTGGCACATTCCATTCTAAATTCCAATCTAGAACACGACTTCCATTGAGGCTCTGTTGCCCCAGTAACCAGATTTGGTAAGGGAGACCTGCTGCCACCTTGTGGCCGTTTCACACAACAGCAGCTTTAATCCCAGCGCTAATGGTCAGTTGATATTCAAAATCATTGCAGGCCTGTAAATGACACCTGCCCTGAAAACAAATCCTGGGTTCATATATCGACCAAAAAATTCAAAGGACGTCCATATTTCAAAACGACAGTTTCAAAAGGCATATTTTACTCACATTAGTGTTCTGCTTCTTTTTCTTTCTTTCTTTTTTTGTTAAAAAAACGGGAATGGCAAAAAGCATCCCTCAGAATGGGCGAAAATATTTGCAAATGAATCAATGGACAAAGGTTTAATCTCCAATATATATAAAGAGCTCATGCAGCTTAATATTAAAAAAACAAACAACCCAATACAAAAATGGGCAGAAGATCTAAAGAGACGTTTCTTCAAAGAAGACACAGAGATGGCCAAGACGCACATGGAAAGCTGCTCAACATCACTAATTATTAGAGAAATGCAAATCAAAACTACAATGAGGTATCACCTCACACCTGTTACAATTGGCATCATCAGAAAATCTACAAACAACGAATTCTGGGGAGGGTGTGGACAAAAGGATCCCTCTTCCACTAGTGGTGGAAATGTAAATTGATACAGTCACGATGGAGAACAGTATGGAGTTTCCTTAAAAAAACTAGAAATAGAATTACCATATGATCCAGCAATCCCACTTCTGGGCATATACCCAGATAAAACCATAAATCAAAAAGGCACATTCACCACAATGCTCATTTCAGCACTATTTACGATAGCCAGGTAATGGAAGCAACCTAAATACCCACAGACAGACGAATGGATAAAGATGTGGTACATATATAAAATGGAATATTACTCAGCCATAAGAAGGAATGAAACTGGGTCATTTGTAGAGACGTCGATGGATCTAGAGACTGTCATACAGAATGAAGTAAGTCAGAAAGAGACAAACAAATATTGTATATTAATGCATATATGTGGAACCTAGAAAAATGGTACAGATGAACTGGTTTGCAGGGAAGAAATAGAGACACAGAGGTAGAGAACCCACGTATGGACACCAAGTGTGGGAAGCCACGGGGAGGTGGTGTTGGGGTGAGTTGGGAGATTGGGATTGACCTGTATACATGTATATGCATAAAATACATAACTAATAATAACCTGCTGTATAAAAAATAAATAAAATTAAATTTCAAAATTTTAAAAAATAAAATTTAAAAATAAAACAGAAAAAAGTTCTTCCCTTCACACAGATGTATTTATATGAATGAATTATTCCCATGCTTATATCTATAAATACATAAAAGAGGAATAAAATCTAACTTGAACCAAAAAAGAAAAAAAAAAACCTGAACCCACGAGTTAGACAGAGGAAAACACAATCAGGGCACTTGCTCCATCGGTAAACAATTCTGAAATTGGTCAGAGGTGGGGAATCATCTCCCATAGAGCCAGCAGCCCACTCCTACGCAAGGAGCGTCCTCATTGCAAAGCGGGGGGCCATGCCGAGGCATCTGTGAGTAACCGTGAGCTGAGCCCCAGGCCAGCTGCTGTTGAACTTTTCCCACCCTTCCCAGGTAAAACACCTGAATATGTACAAGGGCTTGAAAGCCTAGAGGAAGGGCCGTGGAGCCACACCAGCGACAGCACGCAGGCCAACTTGGTGCCTGCAGGCCAGTCAGGATGGTCCTGGCCCTGGGCGCTCTTCTGGAAGCTTTCCATTGCCCTGCCTGAGATACCCCTCCTGTCCCGGCCCCCACTGCTTTTTTCCTTCCTCACCTCTGTCCGGAGAGAAATTCCAGCGGAAGGTATGGGTGACACATCCTCTTCATTACAGGTGGAAGCCTGGCAACTCCTGCAGAAAGTCCAGCAGAGACCCACTCACACCGGGCCACCCACAAAGCCGTGGCCCCTCACTCCCTCCCACCAGCACAGCCCCGACACTGCTGACGGGGCAGAGAATATGGAGTCAGGCACAGTTTCAGGGGCTATTGCTGCCTGCAGCGCTGTTTATATTGACCTCAACCCAGGCACACCTGGGGAGGGCCGGCCGGCAGGGTCAGGCTACCCAGGTCAGCTAATCCTCAGCCCTCAGGGAATCACATTGTTGAAAATGGACCTCGCTAAGGCAGAATAGAAGCCAAGGAATAAAAGGACACAATGCCATTTGCAGCACCGTAGGTGTGTCTAGAGGTAATCACGTGACTTGTAGTAAGTCAGAAAGTGAAAGACACATATCATATCATATCTCTTATAGGTGTGACCGAAAAATGGATACCAGGGCAGATATTTCCACGGAGAAGGGCAATCACAGATTCATTCAACAAACTTATGGTTCACCAATGGAAAGGTGTGAGGATTGGTTTCATTATGATATTGGGGTTAACAGACATATACAAACACAGGTGACATATATAATCACCAAAGACCTACAGAATACCAAGAGAAGACTACTCAACATTCTGTCATAAGGTACATGGGAAAAGGATCCCAGGAAGAGCAGACATATGTGTATGTGTAAAAGAACCACATCTTCCACACCTACAACAAGCCAAACATTGTAATCAAATTTGCTGTAATAAAAAATAAAAAATTAAATTAAAAACACGAACAAGAAGTAGTGAGGCAAACTTGAGGGGCTTTCTCCTGGCACATTCCATTCTAAATTCCAATCTAGAACACGACTTCCATTGAGGCTCTGTTGCCCCAGTAACCAGATTTGGTAAGGGAGACCTGCTGCCACCTTGTGGCCGTTTCACACAACAGCAGCTTTATTCCCAGCGCTAATGGTCAGTTGGTATTCAAAATCATTGCAGGCCTGTAAATGACACCTGCCCTGAAAACAAATCCTGGGTTCATATATCGACCAAAAAATTCAAAGGACGTCCATATTTCAAAACGACAGTTTCAAAAGGCATATTTTACACACATTAGTGTTCTGCTTCGTTTTCTTTCTTTCTTTGTTAAAAAAACGGGAATGGCAAAAAGCATCCCTCAGAATGGGCGAAAATATTTGCAAACGAATCAATGGACAAAAGTTTAATCTCCAATATATATAAAGAGCTCATGCAGCTTAATATTAAAAAAACAAACAACCCAATACAAAAATGGGCAGAAGATCTAAAGAGACGTTTCTTCAAAGAAGACACAGAGATGGCCAAGACGCACATGAAAAGCTGCTCAACATCACTAATTATTAGAGAAATGCAAATCAAAACTACAATGAGGTATCACCTCACACCTGTTAGAATCGGCATCATCAGAAAATCTACAAACAACGAATTCTGGGGAGGGTGTGGACAAAAGGATCCCTCTTCCACTAGTGGTGGAAATGTAAATTGATACAGTCACGATGGAGAACAGTATGGAGTTTCCTTAAAAAAACTAGAAATAGAATTACCATATGATCCAGCAATCCCACTTCATGGCATATACCCAGATAAAACCATAAATCAAAAAGGCACATTCACCACAATGCTCATTTCAGCACTATTTACGATAGCCAGGTAATGGAAGCAACCTAAATACCCACAGACAGACGAATGGATAAAGATGTGGTACATATATAAAATGGAATATTACTCAGCCATAAGAAGGAATGAAACTGGGTCATTTGTAGAGACGTCGATGGATCTAGAGACTGTCATACAGAATGAAGTAAGTCAGAAAGAGACAAACAAATATTGTATATTAATGCATATATGTGGAACCTAGAAAAATGGTACAGATGAACTGGTTTGCAGGGAAGAAATAGAGACACAGAGGTAGAGAACACACGTATGGACACCAAGTGTGGGAAGCCATGGGGAGGTGGTGTTGGGGTGAGTTGGGAGATTGGGATTGACCTGTATACATGTATATGCATAAAATACATAACTAATAATAACCTGCTGTATAAAAAATAAATAAAATTAAATTTCAAAATTTTAAAAAATAAAATTTAAAAATAAAACAGAAAAAAGTTCTTCCCTTCACACAGATGTATTTATATGAATGAATTATTCCCATGCTTATATCTATAAATACATAAAAGAGGAATAAAATCTAACTTGAACCAAAAAAGAAAAAAAAAAACCTGAACCCACGAGTTAGACAGAGGAAAACACAATCAGGGCCCTTGCTCCATCGGTAAACAATTCTGAAATTGGTCAGAGGTGGGGAATCATCTCCCATAGAGCCAGCAGCCCACTCCTACGCAAGGAGCGTCCTCATTGCAAAGCGGGGGGCCATGCCGAGGCATCTGTGAGTAACCGTGAGCTGAGCCCCAGGCCAGCTGCTGTTGAACTTTTCCCACCCTTCCCAGGTAAAACACCTGAATATGTACAAGGGCTTGAAAGCCTAGAGGAAGGGCCGTGGAGCCGCACCAGCGACAGCACGCAGGCCAACTTGGTGCCTGCAGGCCAGTCAGGATGGTCCTGGCCCTGGGCGCTCTTCTGGAAGCTTTCCATTGCCCTGCCTGAGATACCCCTCCTGTCCCGGCCCCCACTGCTTTTTTCCTTCCTCACCTCTGTCCGGAGAGAAATTCCAGCGGAAGGTATGGGTGACACATCCTCTTCATTACAGGTGGAAGCCTGGCAACTCCTGCAGAAAGTCCAGCAGAGACCCACTCACACCGGGCCACCCACAAAGCCGTGGCCCCTCACTCCCTCCCACCAGCACAGCCCCGACACTGCTGACGGGGCAGAGAATATGGAGTCAGGCACAGCTTCAGGGGCTATTGCTGCCTGCAGCGCTGTTTATATTGACCTCAACCCAGGCACACCTTGGGAGGGCCGGCCGGCAGGGTCAGGCTACCCAGGTCAGCTAAACCTCAGGCCTTAGGGAATCACATTGTTGAAAATGGACCTCGCTAAGGCAGAATAGAAGCCAAGGAATAAAAGGACACAATGCCATTTGTAGCACCGTAGGTGTGTCTAGAGGTAAGCACGTGAGTTGTTGTAAGTCAGAAAGTGAAAGACACATATCATATCATATCTCTTATAGGTGTGACCGAAAAATGGATACCAGGGCAGATATTTCCACGGAGAAGGGCAATCACAGATTCATTCAACAAACTTATGGTTCACCAATGGAAAGGTGTGAGGATTGGTTTCATTATGATATTGGGGTTAACAGACATATACAAACACAGGTGACATATATAATCACCAAAGACCTACAGAATACCAAGAGAAGACTACTCAACATTCTGTCATAAGGTACATGGGAAAAGGATCCCAGGAAGAACAGACATATGTGTATGTGTAAAAGAACCACATCTTCCACACCTACAACAAGCCAAACATTGTAATCAAATTTGCTGTAATAAAAAATAAAAAAATTAAATTAAAAACACGAACAAGAAGTAGTGAGACAAACTTGAGGGGCTTTCTCCTGGCACATTCCATTCTAAATTCCAATCTAGAACACGACTTCCATTGAGGCTCTGTTGCCCCAGTAACCAGATTTGGTAAGGGAGACCTGCTGCCACCTTGTGGCCGTTTCACACAACAGCAGCTTTAATCCCAGCGCTAATGGTCAGTTGATATTCAAAATCATTGCAGGCCTGTAAATGACACCTGCCCTGAAAACAAATCCTGGGTTCATATATCGACCAAAAAATTCAAAGGACGTCCATATTTCAAAACGACAGTTTCAAAAGGCATATTTTACACACATTAGTGTTCTGCTTCTTTTCCTTTCTTTCTTTGTTAAAAAAACGGGAATGGCAAAAAGCATCCCTCAGAATGGGCGAAAATATTTGCAAACGAATCAATGGACAAAAGTTTAATCTCCAATATATATAAAGAGCTCATGCAGCTTAATATTAAAAAAACAAACAACCCAATACAAAAATGGGCAGAAGATCTAAAGAGACGTTTCTTCAAAGAAGACACAGAGATGGCCAAGACGCACATGGAAAGCTGCTCAACATCACTAATTATTAGAGAAATGCAAATCAAAACTACAATGAGGTATCACCTCACACCTGTTACAATTGGCATCATCAGAAAATCTACAAACAACGAATTCTGGGGAGGGTGTGGACAAAAGGATCCCTCTTCCACTAGTGGTGGAAATGTAAATTGATACAGTCACGATGGAGAACAGTATGGAGTTTCCTTAAAAAAACTAGAAATAGAATTACCATATGATCCAGCAATCCCACTTCTGGGCATATACCCAGATAAAACCATAAATCAAAAAGGCACATTCACCACAATGCTCATTTCAGCACCATTTACGATAGCCAGGTAATGGAAGCAACCTAAATACCCACAGACAGACGAATGGATAAAGATGTGGTACATATATAAAATGGAATATTACTCAGCCATAAGAAGGAATGAAACTGGGTCATTTGTAGAGACGTCGATGGATCTAGAGACTGTCATACAGAATGAAGTAAGTCAGAAAGAGACAAACAAATATTGTATATTAATGCATATATGTGGAACCTAGAAAAAGGGTACAGATGAACTGGTTTGCAGGGAAGAAATAGAGACACAGAGGTAGAGAACCCACGTATGGACACCAAGTGTGGGAAGCCACGGGGAGGTGGTGTTGGGGTGAGTTGGGAGATTGGGATTGACCTGTATACATGTATATGCATAAAATACATAACTAATAATAACCTGCTGTATAAAAAATAAATAAAATTAAATTTCAAAATTTTAAAAAATAAAATTTAAAAATAAAACAGAAAAAAGTTCTTCCCTTCACACAGATGTATTTATATGAATGAATTATTCCCATGCTTATATCTATAAATACATAAAAGAGGAATAAAATCTAACTTGAACCAAAAAAGAAAAAAAAAAAACCTGAACCCACGAGTTAGACAGAGGAAAAAACAATCAGGGCACTTGCTCCATCGGTAAACAATTCTGAAATTGGTCAGAGGTGGGGAATCATCTCCCATAGAGCCAGCAGCCCACTCCTACGCAAGGAGCGTCCTCATTGCAAAGCGGGGGGCCATGCCGAGGCATCTGTGAGTAACCGTGAGCTGAGCCCCAGGCCAGCTGCTGTTGAACTTTTCCCACCCTTCTCAGGTAAAACACCTGAATATGTACAAGGGCTTGAAAGCCTAGAGGAAGGGCCGTGGAGCCACACCAGCGACAGCACGCAGGCCAACTTGGTGCCTGCAGGCCAGCCAGGATGGGCCTGGCCTTGGGCGCTCTTCTAGAAGCTTTCCATTGCCCGGTCTGAGATACCCCTCCTGTCCCGGCCCCCACTGCTTTTTTCCTTCCTCACCTCTGTCCGGAGAGAAATTCCAGTGGATGGTAGAGGTGACACATCCTCTTCTTTACAGGTGGAAGCCTGGCAACTCCTGCAGAAAGTCCAGCAGAGACCCACTCACACCGGGCCACCCACAAAGCCGTGGCCGCTCCCACCCTCCCACCAGCACAGCCCCGACACTGCTGACGGGGCAGAGAATATGGAGTCAGGCACAGCTTCAGGGGCTATTGCTGCCTGCAGCGCTGTTTATATTGACCTCAACCCAGGCACACCTGGGGAGGGCCGGCCGGCAGGGTCAGGCTACCCAGGTCAGCTAATCCTCAGCCCTCAGGGAATCACATTGTTGAAAATGGACCTCGCTAAGGCAGAATAGAAGCCAAGGAATAAAAGGACACAATGCCATTTGTAGCACCGTAGGTGTGTCTAGAGGTAAGCACGTGAGTTGTTGTAAGTCAGAAAGTGAAAGACACATATCATATCATATCTCTTATAGGTGTGACCGAAAAATGGATACCAGGGCAGATATTTCCACGGAGAAGGGCAATCAGAGATTCATTCAACAAACTTATGGTTCACCAATGGAAAGGTGTGAGGATTGGTTTCATTATGATATTGGGGTTAACAGACATATACAAACACAGGTGACATATATAATCACCAAAGACCTACAGAATACCAAGAGAAGACTACTCAACATTCTGTCATAAGGTACATGGGAAAAGGATCCCAGGAAGAACAGACATATGTGTATGTGTAAAAGAACCACATCTTCCACACCTACAACAAGCCAAACATTGTAATCAAATTTGCTGTAATAAAAAATAAAAAATTAAATTAAAAACACGAACAAGAAGTAGTGAGACAAACTTGAGGGGCTTTCTCCTGGCACATTCCATTCTAAATTCCAATCTAGAACACGACTTCCATTGAGGCTCTGTTGCCCCAGTAACCAGATTTGGTAAGGGAGACCTGCTGCCACCTTGTGGCCGTTTCACACAACAGCAGCTTTAATCCCAGCGCTAATGGTCAGTTGATATTCAAAATCATTGCAGGCCTGTAAATGACACCTGCCCTGAAAACAAATCCTGGGTTCATATATCGACCAAAAAATTCAAAGGACGTCCATATTTCAAAACGACAGTTTCAAAAGGCATATTTTACACACATTAGTGTTCTGCTTCTTTTTCTTTCTTTCTTTTTTTGTTAAAAAAACGGGAATGGCAAAAAGCATCCCTCAGAATGGGCGAAAATATTTGCAAATGAATCAATGGACAAAGGTTTAATCTCCAATATATATAAAGAGCTCATGCAGCTTAATATTAAAAAAAACAAACAACCCAATACAAAAATGGGCAGAAGATCTAAAGAGACGTTTCTTCAAAGAAGACACAGAGATGGCCAAGACGCACATGAAAAGCTGCTCAACATCACTAATTATTAGAGAAATGCAAATCAAAAGTACAATGAGGTATCACCTCACACCTGTTAGAATCGGCATCATCAGAAAATCTACAAACAACGAATTCTGGGGAGGGTGTGGACAAAAGGATCCCTCTTCCACTAGTGGTGGAAATGTACATTGATACAGTCACGATGGAGAACAGTATGGAGTTTCCTTAAAAAAACTAGAAATAGAATTACCATATGATCCAGCAATCCCACTTCTGGGCATATACCCAGAGAAAACCATAAATCAAAAAGGCACATTCACCACAATGCTCATTTCAGCACTATTTACGATAGCCAGGTAATGGAAGCAACCTAAATACCCACAGACAGACGAATGGATAAAGATGTGGTACATATATAAAATGGAATATTACTCAGCCATAAGAAGGAATGAAACTGGGTCATTTGTAGAGACGTCGATGGATCTAGAGACTGTCATACAGAATGAAGTAAGTCAGAAAGAGAAAAACAAATATTGTATATTAATGCATATATGTGGAACCTAGAAAAATGGTACAGATGAACTGGTTTGCAGGGAAGAAATAGAGACACAGAGGTAGAGAACACACGTATGGACACCAAGTGTGGGAAGCCACGGGGAGGTGGTGTTGGGGTGAGTTGGGAGATTGGGATTGACCTGTATACATGTATATGCATAAAATACATAACTAATAATAACCTGCTGTATAAAAAATAAATAAAATTAAATTTCAAAATTTTAAACAATAAAATTTAAAAATAAAACAGAAAAAAGTTCTTCCCTTCACACAGATGTATTTATATGAATGAATTATTTCCATGCTTATATCTATAAATGCATAAAAGAGGAATAAAATCTAACTTGAACCAGAAAAGAAAAAAAAAACCTGAACACACGAGTTAGACAGAGGAAAACACAATCAGGGCACTTGCTGCATCGGTAAACAATTCTGAAATTGGTCAGAGGTGGGGAATCATCTCCCATAGAGCCAGCAGCCCACTCCTACGCAACGATCGTCCTCATTGCAAAGCAGGGGGCCATGCCGAGGCATCTTTGAGTAACCGTGAGCTGAGCCCCAGGCCAGCTGCTGTTGAACTTTTCCCACCCTTCCCAGGTAAAACACCTGAATATGTACAAGGGCTTGAAAGCCTAGAGCAAGGGCCGTGGAGCCACACCAGTGACAGCACGCAGGCCAACTTGGTGCCTGCAGGCCAGTCAGGATGCTCCTGGCCCTGGGCGCTCTTCTGGAAGCTTTCCATTGTCCTGCCTGGGATACCCCTCCTGTCCCGGCCCCCACTGCTTTTTTCCTTCCTCACCTCTGTCCGGAGAGAAATTCCAGCGGAAGGTATGGGTGACACATCCTCTTCATTACAGGTGGAAGCCTGGCAACTCCTGCAGAAAGTCCAGCAGAGACCCACTCACACCGGGCCACCCACAAAGCCGTGGCCCCTCACTCCCTCCCACCAGCACAGCCCCGACACTGCTGACGGGGCAGAGAATATGGAGTCAGGCACAGTTTCAGGGGCTATTGCTGCCTGCAGCGCTGTTTATATTGACCTCAACCCAGGCACACCTGGGGAGGGCCGGCCGGCAGGGTCAGGCTACCCAGGTCAGCTAAACCTCAGGCCTTAGGGAATCACATTGTTGAAAATGGACCTCGCTAAGGCAGAATAGAAGCCAAGGAATAAAAGGACACAATGCCATTTGTAGCACCGTAGGTGTGTCTAGAGGTAAGCACGTGAGTTGTTGTAAGTCAGAAAGTGAAAGACACATATCATATCATATCTCTTATAGGTGTGACCGAAAAATGGATACCAGGGCAGATATTTCCACGGAGAAGGGCAATCACAGATTCATTCAACAAACTTATGGTTCACCAATGGAAAGGTGTGAGGATTGGTTTCATTATGATATTGGGGTTAACAGACATATACAAACACAGGTGACATATATAATCACCAAAGACCTACAGAATACCAAGAGAAGACTACTCAACATTCTGTCATAAGGTACATGGGAAAAGGATCCCAGGAAGAACAGACATATGTGTATGTGTAAAAGAACCACATCTTCCACACCTACAACAAGCCAAACATTGTAATCAAATTTGCTGTAATAAAAAATAAAAAAATTAAATTAAAAACACGAACAAGAAGTAGTGAGACAAACTTGAGGGGCTTTCTCCTGGCACATTCCATTCTAAATTCCAATCTAGAACACGACTTCCATTGAGGCTCTGTTGCCCCAGTAACCAGATTTGGTAAGGGAGACCTGCTGCCACCTTGTGGCCGTTTCACACAACAGCAGCTTTAATCCCAGCGCTAATGGTCAGTTGATATTCAAAATCATTGCAGGCCTGTAAATGACACCTGCCCTGAAAACAAATCCTGGGTTCATATATCGACCAAAAAATTCAAAGGACGTCCATATTTCAAAACGACAGTTTCAAAAGGCATATTTTACACACATTAGTGTTCTGCTTCTTTTTCTTTCTTTCTTTTTTTGTTAAAAAAACGGGAATGGCAAAAAGCATCCCTCAGAATGGGCGAAAATATTTGCAAACGAATCAATGGACAAAGGTTTAATCTAAAATATATATAAAGAGCTCATGCAGCTTAATATTAAAAAAACAAACAACGCAATACAAAAATGGGCAGAAGATCTAAAGAGACGTTTCTTCAAAGAAGAAACAGAGATGGCCAAGACGCACATGAAAAGCTGCTCAACATCACTAATTATTAGAGAAATGCAAATCAAAACTACAATGAGGTATCACCTCACACCTGTTACAACTGACATCATCAGAAAATCTACAAACAACGAATTCCGGGGAGGGTGTGGACAAAAGGATCCCTCTTCCACTAGTGGTGGAAATGTAAATTGATACAGTCACGATGGAGAACAGTATGGAGTTTCCTTAAACAAACTAGAAATAGAATTACCATATGATCCAGCAATCCCACTTCTGGGCATATACCCAGATAAAACCATAAATCAAAAAGGCACATTCACCACAATGTTCATTTCAGCACTATTTACGATAGCCAGGTAATGGAAGCAACCTAAATACCCACAGACAGACGAATGGATAAAGATGTGGTACATATATAAAATGGAATATTACTCAGCCATAAGAAGGAATGAAACTGGGTCATTTGTAGAGACATCGATGGATCTAGAGACTGTCATACAGAATGAAGTAAGTCAGAAAGAGACAAACAAATATTGTATATTAATGCATATATGTGGAACCTAGAAAAATGGTACAGATGAACTGGTTTGCAGGGAAGAAATAGAGACACAGAGGTAGAGAACACACGTATGGACACCAAGTGTGGGAAGCCATGGGGAGGTGGTGTTGGGGTGAGTTGGGAGATTGGGATTGACCTGTATACATGTATATGCATAAAATACATAACTAATAATAACCTGCTGTATAAAAAATAAATAAAATTAAATTTCAAAATTTTAAAAAATAAAATTTAAAAATAAAACAGAAAAAAGTTCTTCCCTTCACACAGATGTATTTATATGAATGAATTATTCCCATGCTTATATCTATAAATACATAAAAGAGGAATAAAATCTAACTTGAACCAAAAAAGAAAAAAAAAAAACCTGAACCCACGAGTTAGACAGAGGAAAAAACAATCAGGGCACTTGCTCCATCGGTAAACAATTCTGAAATTGGTCAGAGGTGGGGAATCATCTCCCATAGAGCCAGCAGCCCACTCCTATGCAAGGAGCGTCCTCATTGCAAAGCGGGGGGCCATGCCGAGGCATCTGTGAGTAACCGTGAGCTGAGCCCCAGGCCAGCTGCTGTTGAACTTTTCCCACCCTTCCCAGGTAAAACACCTGAATATGTACAAGGGCTTGAAAGCCTAGAGGAAGGGCCGTGGAGCCACACCAGCGACAGCACGCAGGCCAACTTGGTGCCTGCAGGCCAGCCAGGATGGGCCTGGCCTTGGGCGCTCTTCTAGAAGCTTTCCATTGCCCGGTCTGAGATACCCCTCTTGTCCCGGCCCCCACTGCTTTTTTCCTTCCTCACCTCTGTCCGGAGAGAAATTCCAGTGAATGGTAGAGGTGACACATCCTCTTCTTTACAGGTGGAAGCCTGGCAACTCCTGCAGAAAGTCCAGCAGAGACCCACTCACACCGGGCCACCCACAAAGCCGTGGCCGCTCACTCCCTCCCACCAGCACAGCCCCGACACTGCTGACGGGGCAGAGAATATGGAGTCAGGCACAGCTTCAGGAGCTATTGCTGCCTGCAGCACTGTTTATATTGACCTCAACCCAGGCACACCTGGGGAGGGCCGGCCGGCAGGGTCAGGCTACCCAGGTCAGCTAATCCTCAGCCCTCAGGGAATCACATTGTTGAAAATGGACCTCGCTAAGGCAGAATAGAAGCCAAGGAATAAAAGGACACAATGCCATTTGTAGCACCGTAGGTGTGTCTAGAGGTAAGCACGTGAGTTGTTGTAAGTCAGAAAGTGAAAGACACATATCATATCATATCTCTTATAGGTGTGACCGAAAAATGGATACCAGGGCAGATATTTCCACGGAGAAGGGCAATCAGAGATTCATTCAACAAACTTATGGTTCACCAATGGAAAGGTGTGAGGATTGGTTTCATTATGATATTGGGGTTAACAGACATATACAAACACAGGTGACATATATAATCACCAAAGACCTACAGAATACCAAGAGAAGACTACTCAACATTCTGTCATAAGGTACATGGGAAAAGGATCCCAGGAAGAACAGACATATGTGTATGTGTAAAAGAACCACATCTTCCACACCTACAACAAGCCAAACATTGTAATCAAATTTGCTGTAATAAAAAATAAAAAAAATTAAATTAAAAACACGAACAAGAAGTAGTGAGACAAACTTGAGGGGCTTTCTCCTGGCACATTCCATTCTAAATTCCAATCTAGAACACGACTTCCATTGAGGCTCTGTTGCCCCAGTAACCAGATTTGGTAAGGGAGACCTGCTGCCACCTTGTGGCCGTTTCACACAACAGCAGCTTTAATCCCAGCGCTAATGGTCAGTTGATATTCAAAATCATTGCAGGCCTGTAAATGACACCTGCCCTGAAAACAAATCCTGGGTTCATATATCGACCAAAAAATTCAAAGGACGTCCATATTTCAAAACGACAGTTTCAAAAGGCATATTTTACACACATTAGTGTTCTGCTTCTTTTCCTTTCTTTCTTTGTTAAAAAAACGGGAATGGCAAAAAGCATCCCTCAGAATGGGCGAAAATATTTGCAAACGAATCAATGGACAAAAGTTTAATCTCCAATATATATAAAGAGCTCATGCAGCTTAATATTAAAAAAACAAACAACCCAATACAAAAATGGGCAGAAGATCTAAAGAGACGTTTCTTCAAAGAAGACACAGAGATGGCCAAGACGCACATGGAAAGCTGCTCAACATCACTAATTATTAGAGAAATGCAAATCAAAACTACAATGAGGTATCACCTCACACCTGTTACAATTGGCATCATCAGAAAATCTACAAACAACGAATTCTGGGGAGGGTGTGGACAAAAGGATCCCTCTTCCACTAGTGGTGGAAATGTAAATTGATACAGTCACGATGGAGAACAGTATGGAGTTTCCTTAAAAAAACTAGAAATAGAATTACCATATGATCCAGCAATCCCACTTCTGGGCATATACCCAGATAAAACCATAAATCAAAAGGCACATTCACCACAATGCTCATTTCAGCACTATTTACGATAGCCAGGTAATGGAAGCAACCTAAATACCCACAGACAGACGAATGGATAAAGATGTGGTACATATATAAAATGGAATATTACTCAGCCATAAGAAGGAATGAAACTGGGTCATTTGTAGAGACGTCGATGGATCTAGAGACTGTCATACAGAATGAAGTAAGTCAGAAAGAGACAAACAAATATTGTATATTAATGCATATATGTGGAACCTAGAAAAATGGTACAGATGAACTGGTTTGCAGGGAAGAAATAGAGACACAGAGGTAGAGAACCCACGTATGGACACCAAGTGTGGGAAGCCACGGGGAGGTGGTGTTGGGGTGAGTTGGGAGATTGGGATTGACCTGTATACATGTATATGCATAAAATACATAACTAATAATAACCTGCTGTATAAAAAATAAATAAAATTAAATTTCAAAATTTTAAAAAATAAAATTTATAAATAAAACAGAAAAAAGTTCTTCCCTTCACACAGATGTATTTATATGAATGAATTATTCCCATGCTTATATCTATAAATACATAAAAGAGGAATAAAATCTAACTTGAACCAAAAAAGAAAAAAAAAACCTGAACCCACGAGTTAGACAGAGGAAAACACAATCAGGGCACCTGCTCCATCGGTAAACACTTCTGAAATTCTTCAGAGGTGGGGAATCATCTCCCATACAGCCAGCAGCCCACTCCTACGCAAGGAGCGTCCTCATTGCAAAGCGGGGGGCCATGCCGAGGCATCTGTGAGTAACCGTGAGCTGAGCCCCAGGCCAGCTGCTGTTGAACTTTTCCCACCCTTCCCAGGTAAAACACCTGAATATGTACAAGGGCTTGAAAGCCTAGAGGAAGGGCCGTGGAGCCGCACCAGCGACAGCACGCAGGCCAACTTGGTGCCTGCAGGCCAGTCAGGATGGTCCTGGCCCTGGGTGCTCTTCTGGAAGCTTTCCATTGCCCTGCCTGAGATACCCCTCCTGTCCCGGCCCCCACTGCTTTTTTCCTTCCTCACCTCTGTCCGGAGAGAAATTCCAGCGGAAGGTATGGGTGACACATCCTCTTCATTACAGGTGGAAGCCTGGCAACTCCTGCAGAAAGTCCAGCAGAGACCCACTCACACCGGGCCACCCACAAAGCCGTGGCCCCTCACTCCCTCCCACCAGCACAGCCCCGACACTGCTGACCGGGCAGAGAATATGGAGTCAGGCACAGCTTCAGGGGCTATTGCTGCCTGCAGCGCTGTTTATATTGACCTCAACCCAGGCACACCTGGGGAGGGCCGGCCGGCAGGGTCAGGCTACCCAGGTCAGCTAATCCTCAACCCTCAGGGAATCACATTGTTGAAAATGGACCTCGCTAAGGCAGAATAGAAGCCAAGGAATAAAAGGACACAATGCCATTTGTAGCACCGTAGGTGTGTCTAGAGGTAAGCACGTGAGTTGTTGTAAGTCAGAAAGTGAAAGACACATATCATATCATATCTCTTATAGGTGTGACCGAAAAATGGATACCAGGGCAGATATTTCCACGGAGAAGGGCAATCACAGATTCATTCAACAAACTTATGGTTCACCAATGGAAAGGTGTGAGGATTGGTTTCATTATGATATTGGGGTTAACAGACATATACAAACACAGGTGACATATATAATCACCAAAGACCTACAGAATACCAAGAGAAGACTACTCAACATTCTGTCATAAGGTACATGGGAAAAGGATCCCAGGAAGAACAGACATATGTGTATGTGTAAAAGAACCACATCTTCCACACCTACAACAAGCCAAACATTGTAATCAAATTTGCTGTAATAAAAAATAAAAAATTAAATTAAAAACACGAACAAGAAGTAGTGAGACAAACTTGAGGGGCTTTCTCCTGGCACATTCCATTCTAAATTCCAATCTAGAACACGACTTCCATTGAGGCTCTGTTGCCCCAGTAACCAGATTTGGTAAGGGAGACCTGCTGCCACCTTGTGGCCGTTTCACACAACAGCAGCTTTAATCCCAGCGCTAATGGTCAGTTGATATTCAAAATCATTGCAGGCCTGTAAATGACACCTGCCCTGAAAACAAATCCTGGGTTCATATATCGACCAAAAAATTCAAAGGACGTCCATATTTCAAAACGACAGTTTCAAAAGGCATATTTTACACACATTAGTGTTCTGCTTCTTTTTCTTTCTTTCTTTTTTTGTTAAAAAAACGGGAATGGCAAAAAGCATCCCTCAGAATGGGCGAAAATATTTGCAAACGAATCAATGGACAAAAGTTTAATCTCCAATATATATAAAGAGCTCATGCAGCTTAATATTAAAAAAACAAACAACCCAATACAAAAATGGGCAGAAGATCTAAAGAGACGTTTCTTCAAAGAAGACACAGAGATGGCCAAGACGCACATGGAAAGCTGCTCAACATCACTAATTATTAGAGAAATGCAAATCAAAACTACAATGAGGTATCACCTCACACCTGTTACAATTGGCATCATCAGAAAATCTACAAACAACGAATTCTGGGGAGGGTGTGGACAAAAGGATCCCTCTTCCACTAGTGGTGGAAATGTAAATTGATACAGTCACGATGGAGAACAGTATGGAGTTTCCTTAAAAAAACTAGAAATAGAATTACCATATGATCCAGCAATCCCACTTCTGGGCATATACCCAGATAAAACCATAAATCAAAAAGGCACATTCACCACAATGCTCATTTCAGCACCATTTACGATAGCCAGGTAATGGAAGCAACCTAAATACCCACAGACAGACGAATGGATAAAGATGTGGTACATATATAAAATGGAATATTACTCAGCCATAAGAAGGAATGAAACTGGGTCATTTGTAGAGACGTCGATGGATCTAGAGACTGTCATACAGAATGAAGTAAGTCAGAAAGAGACAAACAAATATTGTATATTAATGCATATATGTGGAACCTAGAAAAAGGGTACAGATGAACTGGTTTGCAGGGAAGAAATAGAGACACAGAGGTAGAGAACCCACGTATGGACACCAAGTGTGGGAAGCCATGGGGAGGTGCTGTTGGGGTGAGTTGGGAGATTGGGATTGACCTGTATACATGTATATGCATAAAATACATAACTAATAATAACCTGCTGTATAAAAAATAAATAAAATTAAATTTCAAAATTTTAAAAAATAAAATTTAAAAATAAAACAGAAAAAAGTTCTTCCCTTCACACAGATGTATTTATATGAATGAATTATTCCCATGCTTATATCTATAAATACATAAAAGAGGAATAAAATCTAACTTGAACCAAAAAAGAAAAAAAAAAACCTGAACCCACGAGTTAGACAGAGGAAAAAACAATCAGGGCACTTGCTCCATCGGTAAACAATTCTGAAATTGGTCAGAGGTGGGGAATCATCTCCCATAGAGCCAGCAGCCCACTCCTACGCAAGGAGCGTCCTCATTGCAAAGCGGGGGGCCATGCCGAGGCATCTGTGAGTAACCGTGAGCTGAGCCCCAGGCCAGCTGCTGTTGAACTTTTCCCACCCTTCTCAGGTAAAACACCTGAATATGTACAAGGGCTTGAAAGCCTAGAGGAAGGGCCGTGGAGCCACACCAGCGACAGCACGCAGGCCAACTTGGTGCCTGCAGGCCAGCCAGGATGGGCCTGGCCTTGGGCGCTCTTCTAGAAGCTTTCCATTGCCCGGTCTGAGATACCCCTCCTGTCCCGGCCCCCACTGCTTTTTTCCTTCCTCACCTCTGTCCGGAGAGAAATTCCAGTGGATGGTAGAGGTGACACATCCTCTTCTTTAGAGGTGGAAGCCTGGCAACTCCTGCAGAAAGTCCAGCAGAGACCCACTCACACCGGGCCACCCACAAAGCCGTGGCCGCTCCCACCCTCCCACCAGCACAGCCCCGACACTGCTGACGGGGCAGAGAATATGGAGTCAGGCACAGCTTCAGGGGCTATTGCTGCCTGCAGCGCTGTTTATATTGACCTCAACCCAGGCACACCTGGGGAGGGCCGGCCGGCAGGGTCAGGCTACCCAGGTCAGCTAATCCTCAGCCCTCAGGGAATCACATTGCTGAAAATGGACCTCGCTAAGGCAGAATAGAAGCCAAGGAATAAAAGGACACAATGCCATTTGTAGCACCGTAGGTGTGTCTAGAGGTAAGCACGTGAGTTGTTGTAAGTCAGAAAGTGAAAGACACATATCATATCATATCTCTTATAGGTGTGACCGAAAAATGGATACCAGGGCAGATATTTCCACGGAGAAGGGCAATCACAGATTCATTCAACAAACTTATGGTTCACCAATGGAAAGGTGTGAGGATTGGTTTCATTATGATATTGGGGTTAACAGACATATACAAACACAGGTGACATATATAATCACCAAAGACCTACAGAATACCAAGAGAAGACTACTCAACATTCTGTCATAAGGTACATGGGAAAAGGATCCCAGGAAGAACAGACATATGTGTATGTGTAAAAGAACCACATCTTCCACACCTACAACAAGCCAAACATTGTAATCAAATTTGCTGTAATAAAAAATAAAAAATTAAATTAAAAACACGAACAAGAAGTAGTGAGGCAAACTTGAGGGGCTTTCTCCTGGCACATTCCATTCTAAATTCCAATCTAGAACACGACTTCCATTGAGGCTCTGTTGCCCCAGTAACCAGATTTGGTAAGGGAGACCTGCTGCCACCTTGTGGCCGTTTCACACAACAGCAGCTTTAATCCCAGCGCTAATGGTCAGTTGATATTCAAAATCATTGCAGGCCTGTAAATGACACCTGCCCTGAAAACAAATCCTGGGTTCATATATCGACCAAAAAATTCAAAGGACGTCCATATTTCAAAACGACAGTTTCAAAAGGCATATTTTACACACATTAGTGTTCTGCTTCTTTTTCTTTCTTTCTTTTTTTGTTAAAAAAACGGGAATGGCAAAAAGCATCCCTCAGAATGGGCGAAAATATTTGCAAATGAATCAATGGACAAAGGTTTAATCTCCAATATATATAAAGAGCTCATGCAGCTTAATATTAAAAAAAACAAACAACCCAATACAAAAATGGGCAGAAGATCTAAAGAGACGTTTCTTCAAAGAAGACACAGAGATGGCCAAGACGCACATGAAAAGCTGCTCAACATCACTAATTATTAGAGAAATGCAAATCAAAACTCCACTGAGGTATCACCTCACACCTGTTACAACTGACATCATCAGAAAATCTACAAACAACGAATTCTGGGGAGGGTGTGGACAAAAGGATCCCTCTTCCACTAGTGGTGGAAATGTAAATTGATACAGTCACGATGGAGAACAGTATGGAGTTTCCTTAAAAAAACTAGAAATAGACTTACCATATGATCCAGCAATCCCACTTCTGGGCATATACCCAGATAAAACCATAAATCAAAAAGGCACATTCACCACAATGCTCATTTCAGCACTATTTACGATAGCCAGGTAATGGAAGCAACCTAAATACCCACAGACAGACGAATGGATAAAGATGTGGTACATATATAAAATGGAATATTACTCAGCCATAAGAAGGAATGAAACTGGGTCATTTGTAGAGACGTCGATGGATCTAGAGACTGTCATACAGAATGAAGTAAGTCAGAAAGAGAAAAACAAATATTGTATATTAATGCATATATGTGGAACCTAGAAAAATGGTACAGATGAACTGGTTTGCAGGGAAGAAATAGAGACACAGAGGTAGAGAACACACGTATGGACACCAAGTGTGGGAAGCCATGGGGAGGTGGTGTTGGGGTGAGTTGGGAGATTGGGATTGACCTGTATACATGTATATGCATAAAATACATAACTAATAATAACCTGCTGTATAAAAAATAAATAAAATTAAATTTCAAAATTTTAAAAAATAAAATTTAAAAATAAAACAGAAAAAAGTTCTTCCCTTCACACAGATGTATTTATATGAATGAATTATTCCCATGCTTATATCTATAAATACATAAAAGAGGAATAAAATCTAACTTGAACCAAAAAAGAAAAAAAAAAAACCTGAACCCACGAGTTAGACAGAGGAAAACACAATCAGGGCACTTGCTCCATCGGTAAACAATTCTGAAATTGGTCAGAGGTGGGGAATCATCTCCCATAGAGCCAGCAGCCCACTCCTACGCAAGGAGCGTCCTCATTGCAAAGCGGGGGGCCATGCCGAGGCATCTGTGAGTAACCGTGAGCTGAGCCCCAGGCCAGCTGCTGTTGAACTTTTCCCACCCTTCCCAGGTAAAACACCTGAATATGTACAAGGGCTTGAAAGCCTAGAGGAAGGGCCGTGGAGCCGCACCAGCGACAGCACGCAGGCCAACTTGGTGCCTGCAGGCCAGTCAGGATGGTCCTGGCCCTGGGCGCTCTTCTGGAAGCTTTCCATTGCCCTGCCTGAGATACCCCTCCTGTCCCGGCCCCCACTGCTTTTTTCCTTCCTCACCTCTGTCCGGAGAGAAATTCCAGCGGAAGGTATGGGTGACACATCCTCTTCATTACAGGTGGAAGCCTGGCAACTCCTGCAGAAAGTCCAGCAGAGACCCACTCACACCGGGCCACCCACAAAGCCGTGGCCCCTCACTCCCTCCCACCAGCACAGCCCCGAAACTGCTGACGGGGCAGAGAATATGGAGTCAGGCAAAGCTTCAGGGGCTATTGCTGCCTGCAGCGCTGTTTATATTGACCTCAACCCAGGCACACCTGGGGAGGGCCGGCCGGCAGGGTCAGGCTACCCAGGTCAGCTAATCCTCAGCCCTCAGGGAATCACATTGTTGAAAATGGACCTCGCTAAGGCAGAATAGAAGCCAAGGAATAAAAGGACACAATGCCATTTGTAGCACCGTAGGTGTGTCTAGAGGTAAGCACGTGAGTTGTTGTAAGTCAGAAAGTGAAAGACACATATCATATCATATCTCTTATAGGTGTGACCGAAAAATGGATACCAGGGCAGATATTTCCACGGAGAAGGGCAATCACAGATTCATTCAACAAACTTAGGGTTCACCAATGGAAAGGTGTGAGGATTGGTTTCATTATGATATTGGGGTTAACAGACATATACAAACACAGGTGACATATATAATCACCAAAGACCTACAGAATACCAAGAGAAGACTACTCAACATTCTGTCATAAGGTACATGGGAAAAGGATCCCAGGAAGAGCAGACATATGTGTATGTGTAAAAGAACCACATCTTCCACACCTACAACAAGCCAAACATTGTAATCAAATTTGCTGTAATAAAAAATAAAAAATTAAATTAAAAACACGAACAAGAAGTAGTGAGGCAAACTTGAGGGGCTTTCTCCTGGCACATTCCATTCTAAATTCCAATCTAGAACACGACTTCCATTGAGGCTCTGTTGCCCCAGTAACCAGATTTGGTAAGGGAGACCTGCTGCCACCTTGTGGCCGTTTCACACAACAGCAGCTTTAATCCCAGCGCTAATGGTCAGTTGATATTCAAAATCATTGCAGGCCTGTAAATGACACCTGCCCTGAAAACAAATCCTGGGTTCATATATCGACCAAAAAATTCAAAGGACGTCCATATTTCAAAACGACAGTTTCAAAAGGCATATTTTACACACATTAGTGTTCTGCTTCTTTTCCTTTCTTTCTTTGTTAAAAAAACGGGAATGGCAAAAAGCATCCCTAAGAATGGGCGAAAATATTTGCAAACGAATCAATGGACAAAAGTTTAATCTCCAATATATATAAAGAGCTCATGCAGCTTAATATTAAAAAAACAAACAACCCAATACAAAAATGGGCAGAAGATCTAAAGAGACGTTTCTTCAAAGAAGACACAGAGATGGCCAAGACGCACATGGAAAGCTGCTCAACATCACTAATTATTAGAGAAATGCAAATCAAAACTACAATGAGGTATCACCTCACACCTGTTACAATTGGCATCATCAGAAAATCTACAAACAACGAATTCTGGGGAGGGTGTGGACAAAAGGATCCCTCTTCCACTAGTGGTGGAAATGTAAATTGATACAGTCACGATGGAGAACAGTATGGAGTTTCCTTAAAAAAACTAGAAATAGAATTACCATATGATCCAGCAATCCCACTTCTGGGCATATACCCAGATAAAACCATAAATCAAAAAGGCACATTCACCACAATGCTCATTTCAGCACTATTTACGATAGCCAGGTAATGGAAGCAACCTAAATACCCACAGACAGACGAATGGATAAAGATGTGGTACATATATAAAATGGAATATTACTCAGCCATAAGAAGGAATGAAACTGGGTCATTTGTAGAGACGTCGATGGATCTAGAGACTGTCATACAGAATGAAGTAAGTCAGAAAGAGACAAACAAATATTGTATATTAATGCATATATGTGGAACCTAGAAAAATGGTACAGATGAACTGGTTTGCAGGGAAGAAATAGAGACACAGAGGTAGAGAACCCACGTATGGACACCAAGTGTGGGAAGCCACGGGGAGGTGGTGTTGGGGTGAGTTGGGAGATTGGGATTGACCTGTATACATGTATATGCATAAAATACATAACTAATAATAACCTGCTGTATAAAAAATAAATAAAATTAAATTTCAAAATTTTAAAAAATAAAATTTAAAAATAAAACAGAAAAAAGTTCTTCCCTTCACACAGATGTATTTATATGAATGAATTATTCCCATGCTTATATCTATAAATACATAAAAGAGGAATAAAATCTAACTTGAACCAAAAAAGAAAAAAAAAACCTGAACCCACGAGTTAGACAGAGGAAAACACAATCAGGGCACCTGCTCCATTGGTAAACACTTCTGAAATTCTTCTGAGGTGGGGAATCATCTCCCATACAGCCAGCAGCCCACTCCTACGCAAGGAGCGTCCTCATTGCAAAGCGGGGGGCCATGCCGAGGCATCTGTGAGTAACCGTGAGCTGAGCCCCAGGCCAGCTGCTGTTGAACTTTTCCCACCCTTCCCAGGTAAAACACCTGAATATGTACAAGGGCTTGAAAGCCTAGAGGAAGGGCCGTGGAGCCGCACCAGCGACAGCACGCAGGCCAACTTGGTGCCTGCAGGCCAGTCAGGATGGTCCTGGCCCTGGGTGCTCTTCTGGAAGCTTTCCATTGCCCTGCCTGAGATACCCCTCCTGTCCCGGCCCCCACTGCTTTTTTCCTTCCTCACCTCTGTCCGGAGAGAAATTCCAGCGGAAGGTATGGGTGACACATCCTCTTCATTACAGGTGGAAGCCTGGCAACTCCTGCAGAAAGTCCAGCAGAGACCCACTCACACCGGGCCACCCACAAAGCCGTGGCCCCTCACTCCCTCCCACCAGCACAGCCCCGACACTGCTGACCGGGCAGAGAATATGGAGTCAGGCACAGCTTCAGGGGCTATTGCTGCCTGCAGCGCTGTTTATATTGACCTCAACCCAGGCACACCTGGGGAGGGCCGGCCGGCAGGGTCAGGCTACCCAGGTCAGCTAATCCTCAGCCCTCAGGGAATCACATTGTTGAAAATGGACCTCGCTAAGGCAGAATAGAAGCCAAGGAATAAAAGGACACAATGCCATTTGTAGCACCGTAGGTGTGTCTAGAGGTAAGCACGTGAGTTGTTGTAAGTCAGAAAGTGAAAGACACATATCATATCATATCTCTTATAGGTGTGACCGAAAAATGGATACCAGGGCAGATATTTCCACGGAGAAGGGCAATCACAGATTCATTCAACAAACTTATGGTTCACCAATGGAAAGGTGTGAGGATTGGTTTCATTATGATATTGGGGTTAACAGACATATACAAACACAGGTGACATATATAATCACCAAAGACCTACAGAATACCAAGAGAAGACTACTCAACATTCTGTCATAAGGTACATGGGAAAAGGATCCCAGGAAGAACAGACATATGTGTATGTGTAAAAGAACCACATCTTCCACACCTACAACAAGCCAAACATTGTAATCAAATTTGCTGTAATAAAAAATAAAAAATTAAATTAAAAACACGAACAAGAAGTAGTGAGACAAACTTGAGGGGCTTTCTCCTGGCACATTCCATTCTAAATTCCAATCTAGAACACGACTTCCATTGAGGCTCTGTTGCCCCAGTAACCAGATTTGGTAAGGGAGACCTGCTGCCACCTTGTGGCCGTTTCACACAACAGCAGCTTTAATCCCAGCGCTAATGGTCAGTTGATATTCAAAATCATTGCAGGCCTGTAAATGACACCTGCCCTGAAAACAAATCCTGGGTTCATATATCGACCAAAAAATTCAAAGGACGTCCATATTTCAAAACGACAGTTTCAAAAGGCATATTTTACTCACATTAGTGTTCTGCTTCTTTTTCTTTCTTTCTTTTTTTGTTAAAAAAACGGGAATGGCAAAAAGCATCCCTCAGAATGGGCGAAAATATTTGCAAACGAATCAATGGACAAAAGTTTAATCTCCAATATATATAAAGAGCTCATGCAGCTTAATATTAAAAAAACAAACAACCCAATACAAAAATGGGCAGAAGATCTAAAGAGACGTTTCTTCAAAGAAGACACAGAGATGGCCAAGACGCACATGGAAAGCTGCTCAACATCACTAATTATTAGAGAAATGCAAATCAAAACTACAATGAGGTATCACCTCACACCTGTTACAATTGGCATCATCAGAAAATCTACAAACAACGAATTCTGGGGAGGGTGTGGACAAAAGGATCCCTCTTCCACTAGTGGTGGAAATGTAAATTGATACAGTCACGATGGAGAACAGTATGGAGTTTCCTTAAAAAAACTAGAAATAGAATTACCATATGATCCAGCAATTCCACTTCTGGGCATATACCCAGATAAAACCATAAATCAAAAAGGCACAT
This sequence comes from Hyperoodon ampullatus, assembly GCF_949752795.1. Lineage (NCBI taxonomy): Eukaryota > Metazoa > Chordata > Mammalia > Artiodactyla > Ziphiidae > Hyperoodon > Hyperoodon ampullatus. The sequence continues at coordinate 150,519 of NW_027640767.1, forward strand.
TCACCACAATGCTCATTTCAGCACCATTTACGATAGCCAGGTAATGGAAGCAACCTAAATACCCACAGACAGACGAATGGATAAAGATGTGGTACATATATAAAATGGAATATTACTCAGCCATAAGAAGGAATGAAACTGGGTCATTTGTAGAGACGTCGATGGATCTAGAGACTGTCATACAGAATGAAGTAAGTCAGAAAGAGACAAACAAATATTGTATATTAATGCATATATGTGGAACCTAGAAAAAGGGTACAGATGAACTGGTTTGCAGGGAAGAAATAGAGACACAGAGGTAGAGAACCCACGTATGGACACCAAGTGTGGGAAGCCACGGGGAGGTGGTGTTGGGGTGAGTTGGGAGATTGGGATTGACCTGTATACATGTATATGCATAAAATACATAACTAATAATAACCTGCTGTATAAAAAATAAATAAAATTAAATTTCAAAATTTTAAAAAATAAAATTTAAAAATAAAACAGAAAAAAGTTCTTCCCTTCACACAGATGTATTTATATGAATGAATTATTCCCATGCTTATATCTATAAATACATAAAAGAGGAATAAAATCTAACTTGAACCAAAAAAGAAAAAAAAAAAACCTGAACCCACGAGTTAGACAGAGGAAAAAACAATCAGGGCACTTGCTCCATCGGTAAACAATTCTGAAATTGGTCAGAGGTGGGGAATCATCTCCCATAGAGCCAGCAGCCCACTCCTACGCAAGGAGCGTCCTCATTGCAAAGCGGGGGGCCATGCCGAGGCATCTGTGAGTAACCGTGAGCTGAGCCCCAGGCCAGCTGCTGTTGAACTTTTCCCACCCTTCTCAGGTAAAACACCTGAATATGTACAAGGGCTTGAAAGCCTAGAGGAAGGGCCGTGGAGCCACACCAGCGACAGCACGCAGGCCAACTTGGTGCCTGCAGGCCAGCCAGGATGGGCCTGGCCTTGGGCGCTCTTCTAGAAGCTTTCCATTGCCCAGTCTGAGATACCCCTCCTGTCCCGGCCCCCACTGCTTTTTTCCTTCCTCACCTCTGTCCGGAGAGAAATTCCAGTGGATGGTAGAGGTGACACATCCTCTTCTTTACAGGTGGAAGCCTGGCAACTCCTGCAGAAAGTCCAGCAGAGACCCACTCACACCGGGCCACCCACAAAGCCGTGGCCGCTCCCACCCTCCCACCAGCACAGCCCCGACACTGCTGACGGGGCAGAGAATATGGAGTCAGGCACAGCTTCAGGGGCTATTGCTGCCTGCAGCGCTGTTTATATTGACCTCAACCCAGGCACACCTGGGGAGGGCCGGCCGGCAGGGTCAGGCTACCCAGGTCAGCTAATCCTCAGCCCTCAGGGAATCACATTGTTGAAAATGGACCTCGCTAAGGCAGAATAGAAGCCAAGGAATAAAAGGACACAATGCCATTTGTAGCACCGTAGGTGTGTCTAGAGGTAAGCACGTGAGTTGTTGTAAGTCAGAAAGTGAAAGACACATATCATATCATATCTCTTATAGGTGTGACCGAAAAATGGATACCAGGGCAGATATTTCCACGGAGAAGGGCAATCACAGATTCATTCAACAAACTTATGGTTCACCAATGGAAAGGTGTGAGGATTGGTTTCATTATGATATTGGGGTTAACAGACATATACAAACACAGGTGACATATATAATCACCAAAGACCTATAGAATACCAAGAGAAGACTACTCAACATTCTGTCATAAGGTACATGGGAAAAGGATCCCAGGAAGAACAGACATATGTGTATGTGTAAAAGAACCACATCTTCCACACCTACAACAAGCCAAACATTGTAATCAAATTTGCTGTAATAAAAAATAAAAAATTAAATTAAAAACACGAACAAGAAGTAGTGAGACAAACTTGAGGGGCTTTCTCCTGGCACATTCCATTCTAAATTCCAATCTAGAACACGACTTCCATTGAGGCTCTGTTGCCCCAGTAACCAGATTTGGTAAGGGAGACCTGCTGCCACCTTGTGGCCGTTTCACACAACAGCAGCTTTAATCCCAGCGCTAATGGTCAGTTGATATTCAAAATCATTGCAGGCCTGTAAATGACACCTGCCCTGAAAACAAATCCTGGGTTCATATATCGACCAAAAAATTCAAAGGACGTCCATATTTCAAAACGACAGTTTCAAAAGGCATATTTTACACACATTAGTGTTCTGCTTCTTTTTCTTTCTTTCTTTTTTTGTTAAAAAAACGGGAATGGCAAAAAGCATCCCTCAGAATGGGCGAAAATATTTGCAAATGAATCAATGGACAAAGGTTTAATCTCCAATATATATAAAGAGCTCATGCAGCTTAATATTAAAAAAAACAAACAACCCAATACAAAAATGGGCAGAAGATCTAAAGAGACGTTTCTTCAAAGAAGACACAGAGATGGCCAAGACGCACATGAAAAGCTGCTCAACATCACTAATTATTAGAGAAATGCAAATCAAAACTCCACTGAGGTATCACCTCACACCTGTTACAACTGACATCATCAGAAAATCTACAAACAACGAATTCTGGGGAGGGTGTGGACAAAAGGATCCCTCTTCCACTAGTGGTGGAAATGTAAATTGATACAGTCACGATGGAGAACAGTATGGAGTTTCCTTAAAAAAACTAGAAATAGACTTACCATATGATCCAGCAATCCCACTTCTGGGCATATACCCAGATAAAACCATAAATCAAAAAGGCACATTCACCACAATGCTCATTTCAGCACTATTTACGATAGCCAGGTAATGGAAGCAACCTAAATACCCACAGACAGACGAATGGATAAAGATGTGGTACATATATAAAATGGAATATTACTCAGCCATAAGAAGGAATGAAACTGGGTCATTTGTAGAGACGTCGATGGATCTAGAGACTGTCATACAGAATGAAGTAAGTCAGAAAGAGAAAAACAAATATTGTATATTAATGCATATATGTGGAACCTAGAAAAATGGTACAGATGAACTGGTTTGCAGGGAAGAAATAGAGACACAGAGGTAGAGAACCCACGTATGGACACCAAGTGTGGGAAGCCACGGGGAGGTGGTGTTGGGGTGAGTTGGGAGATTGGGATTGACCTGTATACATGTATATGCATAAAATACATAACTAATAATAACCTGCTGTATAAAAAATAAATAAAATTAAATTTCAAAATTTTAAAAAATAAAATTTAAAAATAAAACAGAAAAAAGTTCTTCCCTTCACACAGATGTATTTATATGAATGAATTATTCCCATGCTTATATCTATAAATACATAAAAGAGGAATAAAATCTAACTTGAACCAAAAAAGAAAAAAAAAACCTGAACCCACGAGTTAGACAGAGGAAAACACAATCAGGGCACCTGCTCCATCGGTAAACACTTCTGAAATTCTTCAGAGGTGGGGAATCATCTCCCATACAGCCAGCAGCCCACTCCTACGCAAGGAGCGTCCTCATTGCAAAGCGGGGGGCCATGCCGAGGCATCTGTGAGTAACCGTGAGCTGAGCCCCAGGCCAGCTGCTGTTGAACTTTTCCCACCCTTCCCAGGTAAAACACCTGAATATGTACAAGGGCTTGAAAGCCTAGAGGAAGGGCCGTGGAGCCGCACCAGCGACAGCACGCAGGCCAACTTGGTGCCTGCAGGCCAGTCAGGATGGTCCTGGCCCTGGGTGCTCTTCTGGAAGCTTTCCATTGCCCTGCCTGAGATACCCCTCCTGTCCCGGCCCCCACTGCTTTTTTCCTTCCTCACCCCTGTCCGGAGAGAAATTCCAGCGGAAGGTATGGGTGACACATCCTCTTCATTACAGGTGGAAGCCTGGCAACTCCTGCAGAAAGTCCAGCAGAGACCCACTCACACCGGGCCACCCACAAAGCCGTGGCCCCTCACTCCCTCCCACCAGCACAGCCCCGACACTGCTGACGGGGCAGAGAATATGGAGTCAGGCACAGCTTCAGGGGCTATTGCTGCCTGCAGCGCTGTTTATATTGACCTCAACCCAGGCACACCTGGGGAGGGCCGGCCGGCAGGGTCAGGCTACCCAGGTCAGCTAATCCTCAGCCCTCAGGGAATCACATTGTTGAAAATGGACCTCGCTAAGGCAGAATAGAAGCCAAGGAATAAAAGGACACAATGCCATTTGTAGCACCGTAGGTGTGTCTAGAGGTAAGCACGTGAGTTGTTGTAAGTCAGAAAGTGAAAGACACATATCATATCATATCTCTTATAGGTGTGACCGAAAAATGGATACCAGGGCAGATATTTCCACGGAGAAGGGCAATCACAGATTCATTCAACAAACTTATGGTTCACCAATGGAAAGGTGTGAGGATTGGTTTCATTATGATATTGGGGTTAACAGACATATACAAACACAGGTGACATATATAATCACCAAAGACCTACAGAATACCAAGAGAAGACTACTCAACATTCTGTCATAAGGTACATGGGAAAAGGATCCCAGGAAGAACAGACATATGTGTATGTGTAAAAGAACCACATCTTCCACACCTACAACAAGCCAAACATTGTAATCAAATTTGCTGTAATAAAAAATAAAAAATTAAATTAAAAACACGAACAAGAAGTAGTGAGACAAACTTGAGGGGCTTTCTCCTGGCACATTCCATTCTAAATTCCAATCTAGAACACGACTTCCATTGAGGCTCTGTTGCCCCAGTAACCAGATTTGGTAAGGGAGACCGGCTGCCACCTTGTGGCCGTTTCACACAACAGCAGCTTTAATCCCAGCGCTAATGGTCAGTTGATATTCAAAATCATTGCAGGCCTGTAAATGACACCTGCCCTGAAAACAAATCCTGGGTTCATATATCGACCAAAAAATTCAAAGGACGTCCATATTTCAAAACGACAGTTTCAAAAGGCATATTTTACTCACATTAGTGTTCTGCTTCTTTTTCTTTCTTTCTTTTTTTGTTAAAAAAACGGGAATGGCAAAAAGCATCCCTCAGAATGGGCGAAAATATTTGCAAACGAATCAATGGACAAAAGTTTAATCTCCAATATATATAAAGAGCTCATGCAGCTTAATATTAAAAAAACAAACAACCCAATACAAAAATGGGCAGAAGATCTAAAGAGACGTTTCTTCAAAGAAGACACAGAGATGGCCAAGACGCACATGGAAAGCTGCTCAACATCACTAATTATTAGAGAAATGCAAATCAAAACTACAATGAGGTATCACCTCACACCTGTTACAATTGGCATCATCAGAAAATCTACAAACAACGAATTCTGGGGAGGGTGTGGACAAAAGGATCCCTCTTCCACTAGTGGTGGAAATGTAAATTGATACAGTCACGATGGAGAACAGTATGGAGTTTCCTTAAAAAAACTAGAAATAGAATTACCATATGATCCAGCAATCCCACTTCTGGGCATATACCCAGATAAAACCATAAATCAAAAAGGCACATTCACCACAATGCTCATTTCAGCACCATTTACGATAGCCAGGTAATGGAAGCAACCTAAATACCCACAGACAGATGAATGGATAAAGATGTGGTACATATATAAAATGGAATATTACTCAGCCATAAGAAGGAATGAAACTGGGTCATTTGTAGAGACGTCGATGGATCTAGAGACTGTCATACAGAATGAAGTAAGTCAGAAAGAGACAAACAAATATTGTATATTAATGCATATATGTGGAACCTAGAAAAAGGGTACAGATGAACTGGTTTGCAGGGAAGAAATAGAGACACAGAGGTAGAGAACCCACGTATGGACACCAAGTGTGGGAAGCCACGGGGAGGTGGTGTTGGGGTGAGTTGGGAGATTGGGATTGACCTGTATACATGTATATGCATAAAATACATAACTAATAATAACCTGCTGTATAAAAAATAAATAAAATTAAATTTCAAAATTTTAAAAAATAAAATTTAAAAATAAAACAGAAAAAAGTTCTTCCCTTCACACAGATGTATTTATATGAATGAATTATTCCCATGCTTATATCTATAAATACATAAAAGAGGAATAAAATCTAACTTGAACCAAAAAAGAAAAAAAAAAAAACCTGAACCCACGAGTTAGACAGAGGAAAAAACAATCAGGGCACTTGCTCCATCGGTAAACAATTCTGAAATTGGTCAGAGGTGGGGAATCATCTCCCATAGAGCCAGCAGCCCACTCCTACGCAAGGAGCGTCCTCATTGCAAAGCGGGGGGCCATGCCGAGGCATCTGTGAGTAACCGTGAGCTGAGCCCCAGGCCAGCTGCTGTTGAACTTTTCCCACCCTTCTCAGGTAAAACACCTGAATATGTACAAGGGCTTGAAAGCCTAGAGGAAGGGCCGTGGAGCCACACCAGCGACAGCACGCAGGCCAACTTGGTGCCTGCAGGCCAGCCAGGATGGGCCTGGCCTTGGGCGCTCTTCTAGAAGCTTTCCATTGCCCGGTCTGAGATACCCCTCCTGTCCCGGCCCCCACTGCTTTTTTCCTTCCTCACCTCTGTCCGGAGAGAAATTCCAGTGGATGGTAGAGGTGACACATCCTCTTCTTTACAGGTGGAAGCCTGGCAACTCCTGCAGAAAGTCCAGCAGAGACCCACTCACACCGGGCCACCCACAAAGCCGTGGCCGCTCCCACCCTCCCACCAGCACAGCCCCGACACTGCTGACGGGGCAGAGAATATGGAGTCAGGCACAGCTTCAGGGGCTATTGCTGCCTGCAGCGCTGTTTATATTGACCTCAACCCAGGCACACCTGGGGAGGGCCGGCCGGCAGGGTCAGGCTACCCAGGTCAGCTAATCCTCAGCCCTCAGGGAATCACATTGTTGAAAATGGACCTCGCTAAGGCAGAATAGAAGCCAAGGAATAAAAGGACACAATGCCATTTGTAGCACCGTAGGTGTGTCTAGAGGTAAGCACGTGAGTTGTTGTAAGTCAGAAAGTGAAAGACACATATCATATCATATCTCTTATAGGTGTGACCGAAAAATGGATACCAGGGCAGATATTTCCACGGAGAAGGGCAATCACAGATTCATTCAACAAACTTATGGTTCACCAATGGAAAGGTGTGAGGATTGGTTTCATTATGATATTGGGGTTAACAGACATATACAAACACAGGTGACATATATAATCACCAAAGACCTACAGAATACCAAGAGAAGACTACTCAACATTCTGTCATAAGGTACATGGGAAAAGGATCCCAGGAAGAACAGACATATGTGTATGTGTAAAAGAACCACATCTTCCACACCTACAACAAGCCAAACATTGTAATCAAATTTGCTGTAATAAAAAATAAAAAATTAAATTAAAAACACGAACAAGAAGTAGTGAGACAAACTTGAGGGGCTTTCTCCTGGCACATTCCATTCTAAATTCCAATCTAGAACACGACTTCCATTGAGGCTCTGTTGCCCCAGTAACCAGATTTGGTAAGGGAGACCTGCTGCCACCTTGTGGCCGTTTCACACAACAGCAGCTTTAATCCCAGCGCTAATGGTCAGTTGATATTCAAAATCATTGCAGGCCTGTAAATGACACCTGCCCTGAAAACAAATCCTGGGTTCATATATCGACCAAAAAATTCAAAGGACGTCCATATTTCAAAACGACAGTTTCAAAAGGCATATTTTACACACATTAGTGTTCTGCTTCTTTTTCTTTCTTTCTTTTTTTGTTAAAAAAACGGGAATGGCAAAAAGCATCCCTCAGAATGGGCGAAAATATTTGCAAATGAATCAATGGACAAAGGTTTAATCTCCAATATATATAAAGAGCTCATGCAGCTTAATATTAAAAAAAACAAACAACCCAATACAAAAATGGGCAGAAGATCTAAAGAGACGTTTCTTCAAAGAAGACACAGAGATGGCCAAGACGCACATGAAAAGCTGCTCAACATCACTAATTATTAGAGAAATGCAAATCAAAACTCCACTGAGGTATCACCTCACACCTGTTACAACTGACATCATCAGAAAATCTACAAACAACGAATTCTGGGGAGGGTGTGGACAAAAGGATCCCTCTTCCACTAGTGGTGGAAATGTAAATTGATACAGTCACGATGGAGAACAGTATGGAGTTTCCTTAAAAAAACTAGAAATAGACTTACCATATGATCCAGCAATCCCACTTCTGGGCATATACCCAGATAAAACCATAAATCAAAAAGGCACATTCACCACAATGCTCATTTCAGCACTATTTACGATAGCCAGGTAATGGAAGCAACCTAAATACCCACAGACAGACGAATGGATAAAGATGTGGTACATATATAAAATGGAATATTACTCAGCCATAAGAAGGAATGAAACTGGGTCATTTGTAGAGACGTCGATGGATCTAGAGACTGTCATACAGAATGAAGTAAGTCAGAAAGAGACAAACAAATATTGTATATTAATGCATATATGTGGAACCTAGAAAAATGGTACAGATGAACTGGTTTGCAGGGAAGAAATAGAGACACAGAGGTAGAGACCACACGTATGGACACCAAGTGTGGGAAGCCATGGGGAGGTGGTGTTGGGGTGAGTTGGGAGATTGGGATTGACCTGTATACATGTATATGCATAAAATACATAACTAATAATAACCTGCTGTATAAAAAATAAATAAAATTAAATTTCAAAATTTTAAAAAATAAAATTTAAAAATAAAACAGAAAAAAGTGCTTCCCTTCACACAGATGTATTTATATGAATGAATTATTCCCATGCTTATATCTATAAATACATAAAAGAGGAATAAAATCTAACTTGAACCAAAAAAGAAAAAAAAAAACCTGAACCCACGAGTTAGACAGAGGAAAACACAATCAGGGCACTTGCTCCATCGGTAAACAATTCTGAAATTGGTCAGAGGTGGGGAATCATCTCCCATAGAGCCAGCAGCCCACTCCTACGCAAGGAGCGTCCTCATTGCAAAGCGGGGGGCCATGCCGAGGCATCTGTGAGTAACCGTGAGCTGAGCCCCAGGCCAGCTGCTGTTGAACTTTTCCCACCCTTCCCAGGTAAAACACCTGAATATGTACAAGGGCTTGAAAGCCTAGAGGAAGGGCCGTGGAGCCGCACCAGCGACAGCACGCAGGCCAACTTGGTGCCTGCAGGCCAGTCAGGATGGTCCTGGCCCTGGGCGCTCTTCTGGAAGCTTTCCATTGCCCTGCCTGAGATACCCCTCCTGTCCCGGCCCCCACTGCTTTTTTCCTTCCTCACCTCTGTCCGGAGAGAAATTCCAGCGGAAGGTATGGGTGACACATCCTCTTCATTACAGGTGGAAGCCTGGCAACTCCTGCAGAAAGTCCAGCAGAGACCCACTCACACCGGGCCACCCACAAAGCCGTGGCCCCTCACTCCCTCCCACCAGCACAGCCCCGACACTGCTGACGGGGCAGAGAATATGGTGTCAGGCACAGCTTCAGGGGCTATTGCTGCCTGCAGCGCTGTTTATATTGACCTCAACCCAGGCACACCTTGGGAGGGCCGGCCGGCAGGGTCAGGCTACCCAGGTCAGCTAAACCTCAGGCCTTAGGGAATCACATTGTTGAAAATGGACCTCGCTAAGGCAGAATAGAAGCCAAGGAATAAAAGGACACAATGCCATTTGTAGCACCGTAGGTGTGTCTAGAGGTAAGCACGTGAGTTGTTGTAAGTCAGAAAGTGAAAGACACATATCATATCATATCTCTTATAGGTGTGACCGAAAAATGGATACCAGGGCAGATATTTCCACGGAGAAGGGCAATCACAGATTCATTCAACAAACTTATGGTTCACCAATGGAAAGGTGTGAGGATTGGTTTCATTATGATATTGGGGTTAACAGACATATACAAACACAGGTGACATATATAATCACCAAAGACCTACAGAATACCAAGAGAAGACTACTCAACATTCTGTCATAAGGTACATGGGAAAAGGATCCCAGGAAGAACAGACATATGTGTATGTGTAAAAGAACCACATCTTCCACACCTACAACAAGCCAAACATTGTAATCAAATTTGCTGTAATAAAAAATAAAAAAAATAAATTAAAAACACGAACAAGAAGTAGTGAGACAAACTTGAGGGGCTTTCTCCTGGCACATTCCATTCTAAATTCCAATCTAGAACACGACTTCCATTGAGGCTCTGTTGCCCCAGTAACCAGATTTGGTAAGGGAGACCTGCTGCCACCTTGTGGCCGTTTCACACAACAGCAGCTTTAATCCCAGCGCTAATGGTCAGTTGATATTCAAAATCATTGCAGGCCTGTAAATGACACCTGCCCTGAAAACAAATCCTGGGTTCATATATCGACCAAAAAATTCAAAGGACGTCCATATTTCAAAACGACAGTTTCAAAAGGCATATTTTACACACATTAGTGTTCTGCTTCTTTTCCTTTCTTTCTTTGTTAAAAAAACGGGAATGGCAAAAAGCATCCCTCAGAATGGGCGAAAATATTTGCAAACGAATCAATGGACAAAAGTTTAATCTCCAATATATATAAAGAGCTCATGCAGCTTAATATTAAAAAAACAAACAACCCAATACAAAAATGGGCAGAAGATCTAAAGAGACGTTTCTTCAAAGAAGACACAGAGATGGCCAAGACGCACATGGAAAGCTGCTCAACATCACTAATTATTAGAGAAATGCAAATCAAAACTACAATGAGGTATCACCTCACACCTGTTACAATTGGCATCATCAGAAAATCTACAAACAACGAATTCTGGGGAGGGTGTGGACAAAAGGATCCCTCTTCCACTAGTGGTGGAAATGTAAATTGATACAGTCACGATGGAGAACAGTATGGAGTTTCCTTAAAAAAACTAGAAATAGAATTACCATATGATCCAGCAATCCCACTTCTGGGCATATACCCAGATAAAACCATAAATCAAAAAGGCACATTCACCACAATGCTCATTTCAGCACCATTTACGATAGCCAGGTAATGGAAGCAACCTAAATACCCACAGACAGACGAATGGATAAAGATGTGGTACATATATAAAATGGAATATTACTCAGCCATAAGAAGGAATGAAACTGGGTCATTTGTAGAGACGTCGATGGATCTAGAGACTGTCATACAGAATGAAGTAAGTCAGAAAGAGACAAACAAATATTGTATATTAATGCATATATGTGGAACCTAGAAAAATGGTACAGATGAACTGGTTTGCAGGGAAGAAATAGAGACACAGAGTTAGAGAACCCACGTATGGACACCAAGTGTGGGAAGCCACGGGGAGGTGGTGTTGGGGTGAGTTGGGAGATTGGGATTGACCTGTATACATGTATATGCATAAAATACATAACTAATAATAACCTGCTGTATAAAAAATAAATAAAATTAAATTTCAAAATTTTAAAAAATAAAATTTATAAATAAAACAGAAAAAAGTTCTTCCCTTCACACAGATGTATTTATATGAATGAATTATTCCCATGCTTATATCTATAAATACATAAAAGAGGAATAAAATCTAACTTGAACCAAAAAAGAAAAAAAAAACCTGAACCCACGAGTTAGACAGAGGAAAACACAATCAGGGCACCTGCTCCATCGGTAAACACTTCTGAAATTCTTCAGAGGTGGGGAATCATCTCCCATACAGCCAGCAGCCCACTCCTACGCAAGGAGCGTCCTCATTGCAAAGCGGGGGGCCATGCCGAGGCATCTGTGAGTAACCGTGAGCTGAGCCCCAGGCCAGCTGCTGTTGAACTTTTCCCACCCTTCCCAGGTAAAACACCTGAATATGTACAAGGGCTTGAAAGCCTAGAGGAAGGGCCGTGGAGCCGCACCAGCGACAGCACGCAGGCCAACTTGGTGCCTGCAGGCCAGTCAGGATGGTCCTGGCCCTGGGTGCTCTTCTGGAAGCTTTCCATTGCCCTGCCTGAGATACCCCTCCTGTCCCGGCCCCCACTGCTTTTTTCCTTCCTCACCTCTGTCCGGAGAGAAATTCCAGCGGAAGGTATGGGTGACACATCCTCTTCATTACAGGTGGAAGCCTGGCAACTCCTGCAGAAAGTCCAGCAGAGACCCACTCACACCGGGCCACCCACAAAGCCGTGGCCCCTCACTCCCTCCCACCAGCACAGCCCCGACACTGCTGACCGGGCAGAGAATATGGAGTCAGGCACAGCTTCAGGGGCTATTGCTGCCTGCAGCGCTGTTTATATTGACCTCAACCCAGGCACACCTGGGGAGGGCCGGCCGGCAGGGTCAGGCTACCCAGGTCAGCTAATCCTCAGCCCTCAGGGAATCACATTGTTGAAAATGGACCTCGCTAAGGCAGAATAGAAGCCAAGGAATAAAAGGACACAATGCCATTTGTAGCACCGTAGGTGTGTCTAGAGGTAAGCACGTGAGTTGTTGTAAGTCAGAAAGTGAAAGACACATATCATATCATATCTCTTATAGGTGTGACCGAAAAATGGATACCAGGGCAGATATTTCCACGGAGAAGGGCAATCACAGATTCATTCAACAAACTTATGGTTCACCAATGGAAAGGTGTGAGGATTGGTTTCATTATGATATTGGGGTTAACAGACATATACAAACACAGGTGACATATATAATCACCAAAGACCTACAGAATACCAAGAGAAGACTACTCAACATTCTGTCATAAGGTACATGGGAAAAGGATCCCAGGAAGAACAGACATATGTGTATGTGTAAAAGAACCACATCTTCCACACCTACAACAAGCCAAACATTGTAATCAAATTTGCTGTAATAAAAAATAAAAAATTAAATTAAAAACACGAACAAGAAGTAGTGAGACAAACTTGATGGGCTTTCTCCTGGCACATTCCATTCTAAATTCCAATCTAGAACACGACTTCCATTGAGGCTCTGTTGCCCCAGTAACCAGATTTGGTAAGGGAGACCTGCTGCCACCTTGTGGCCGTTTCACACAACAGCAGCTTTAATCCCAGCGCTAATGGTCAGTTGATATTCAAAATCATTGCAGGCCTGTAAATGACACCTGCCCTGAAAACAAATCCTGGGTTCATATATCGACCAAAAAATTCAAAGGACGTCCATATTTCAAAACGACAGTTTCAAAAGGCATATTTTACTCACATTAGTGTTCTGCTTCTTTTTCTTTCTTTCTTTTTTTGTTAAAAAAACGGGAATGGCAAAAAGCATCCCTCAGAATGGGCGAAAATATTTGCAAACGAATCAATGGACAAAAGTTTAATCTCCAATATATATAAGGAGCTCATGCAGCTTAATATTAAAAAAACAAACAACCCAATACAAAAATGGGCAGAAGATCTAAAGAGACGTTTCTTCAAAGAAGACACAGAGATGGCCAAGACGCACATGGAAAGCTGCTCAACATCACTAATTATTAGAGAAATGCAAATCAAAACTACAATGAGGTATCACCTCACACCTGTTACAATTGGCATCATCAGAAAATCTACAAACAACGAATTCTGGGGAGGGTGTGGACAAAAGGATCCCTCTTCCACTAGTGGTGGAAATGTAAATTGATACAGTCACGATGGAGAACAGTATGGAGTTTCCTTAAAAAAACTAGAAATAGAATTACCATATGATCCAGCAATCCCAATTCTGGGCATATACCCAGATAAAACCATAAATCAAAAAGGCACATTCACCACAATGCTCATTTCAGCACCATTTACGATAGCCAGGTAATGGAAGCAACCTAAATACCCACAGACAGACGAATGGATAAAGATGTGGTACATATATAAAATGGAATATTACTCAGCCATAAGAAGGAATGAAACTGGGTCATTTGTAGAGACGTCGATGGATCTAGAGACTGTCATACAGAATGAAGTAAGTCAGAAAGAGACAAACAAATATTGTATATTAATGCATATATGTGGAACCTAGAAAAAGGGTACAGATGAACTGGTTTGCAGGGAAGAAATAGAGACACAGAGGTAGAGAACCCACGTATGGACACCAAGTGTGGGAAGCCACGGGGAGGTGGTGTTGGGGTGAGTTGGGAGATTGGGATTGACCTGTATACATGTATATGCATAAAATACATAACTAATAATAACCTGCTGTATAAAAAATAAATAAAATTAAATTTCAAAATTTTAAAAAATAAAATTTAAAAATAAAACAGAAAAAAGTTCTTCCCTTCACACAGATGTATTTATATGAATGAATTATTCCCATGCTTATATCTATAAATACATAAAAGAGGAATAAAATCTAACTTGAACCAAAAAAGAAAAAAAAAAAACCTGAACCCACGAGTTAGACAGAGGAAAAAACAATCAGGGCACTTGCTCCATCGGTAAACAATTCTGAAATTGGTCAGAGGTGGGGAATCATCTCCCATAGAGCCAGCAGCCCACTCCTACGCAAGGAGCGTCCTCATTGCAAAGCGGGGGGCCATGCCGAGGCATCTGTGAGTAACCGTGAGCTGAGCCCCAGGCCAGCTGCTGTTGAACTTTTCCCACCCTTCTCAGGTAAAACACCTGAATATGTACAAGGGCTTGAAAGCCTAGAGGAAGGGCCGTGGAGCCACACCAGCGACAGCACGCAGGCCAACTTGGTGCCTGCAGGCCAGCCAGGATGGGCCTGGCCTTGGGCGCTCTTCTAGAAGCTTTCCATTGCCCGGTCTGAGATACCCCTCCTGTCCCGGCCCCCACTGCTTTTTTCCTTCCTCACCTCTGTCCGGAGAGAAATTCCAGTGGATGGTAGAGGTGACACATCCTCTTCTTTACAGGTGGAAGCCTGGCAACTCCTGCAGAAAGTCCAGCAGAGACCCACTCACACCGGGCCACCCACAAAGCCGTGGCCGCTCCCACCCTCCCACCAGCACAGCCCCGACACTGCTGACGGGGCAGAGAATATGGAGTCAGGCACAGCTTCAGGGGCTATTGCTGCCTGCAGCGCTGTTTATATTGACCTCAACCCAGGCACACCTGGGGAGGGCCGGCCGGCAGGGTCAGGCTACCCAGGTCAGCTAATCCTCAGCCCTCAGGGAATCACATTGTTGAAAATGGACCTCGCTAAGGCAGAATAGAAGCCAAGGAATAAAAGGACACAATGCCATTTGTAGCACCGTAGGTGTGTCTAGAGGTAAGCACGTGAGTTGTTGTAAGTCAGAAAGTGAAAGACACATATCATATCATATCTCTTATAGGTGTGACCGAAAAATGGATACCAGGGCAGATATTTCCACGGAGAAGGGCAATCACAGATTCATTCAACAAACTTATGGTTCACCAATGGAAAGGTGTGAGGATTGGTTTCATTATGATATTGGGGTTAACAGACATATACAAACACAGGTGACATATATAATCACCAAAGACCTACAGAATACCAAGAGAAGACTACTCAACATTCTGTCATAAGGTACATGGGAAAAGGATCCCAGGAAGAACAGACATATGTGTATGTGTAAAAGAACCACATCTTCCACACCTACAACAAGCCAAACATTGTAATCAAATTTGCTGTAATAAAAAATAAAAAATTAAATTAAAAACACGAACAAGAAGTAGTGAGACAAACTTGAGGGGCTTTCTCCTGGCACATTCCATTCTAAATTCCAATCTAGAACACGACTTCCATTGAGGCTCTGTTGCCCCAGTAACCAGATTTGGTAAGGGAGACCTGCTGCCACCTTGTGGCCGTTTCACACAACAGCAGCTTTAATCCCAGCGCTAATGGTCAGTTGATATTCAAAATCATTGCAGGCCTGTAAATTACACCTGCCCTGAAAACAAATCCTGGGTTCATATATCGACCAAAAAATTCAAAGGACGTCCATATTTCAAAACGACAGTTTCAAAAGGCATATTTTACACACATTAGTGTTCTGCTTCTTTTTCTTTCTTTCTTTTTTTGTTAAAAAAACGGGAATGGCAAAAAGCATCCCTCAGAATGGGCGAAAATATTTGCAAATGAATCAATGGACAAAGGTTTAATCTCCAATATATATAAAGAGCTCATGCAGCTTAATATTAAAAAAAACAAACAACCCAATACAAAAATGGGCAGAAGATCTAAAGAGACGTTTCTTCAAAGAAGACACAGAGATGGCCAAGACGCACATGAAAAGCTGCTCAACATCACTAATTATTAGAGAAATGCAAATCAAATCTACAATGAGGTATCACCTCACACCTGTTACAACTGGCATCATCAGAAAATCTACAAACAACGAATTCCGGGGAGGGTGTGGACAAAAGGATCCCTCTTCCACTAGTGGTGGAAATGTAAATTGATACAGTCACGATGGAGAACAGTATGGAGTTTCCTTAAAAAAACTAGAAATAGAATTACCATATGATCCAGCAATCCCACTTCTGGGCATATACCCAGATAAAACCATAAATCAAAAAGGCACATTCACCACAATGCTCATTTCAGCACTATTTACGATAGCCAGGTAATGGAAGCAACCTAAATACCCACAGACAGACGAATGGATAAAGATGTGGTACATATATAAAATGGAATATTACTCAGCCATAAGAAGGAATGAAACTGGGTCATTTGTAGAGACGTCGATGGATCTAGAGACTGTCATACAGAATGAAGTAAGTCAGAAAGAGACAAACAAATATTGTATATTAATGCATATATGTGGAACCTAGAAAAATGGTACAGATGAACTGGTTTGCAGGGAAGAAATAGAGACACAGAGGTAGAGAACCCACGTATGGACACCAAGTGTGGGAAGCCACGGGGAGGTGGTGTTGGGGTGAGTTGGGAGATTGGGATTGACCTGTATACATGTATATGCATAAAATACATAACTAATAATAACCTGCTGTATAAAAAATAAATAAAATTAAATTTCAAAATTTAAAAAAATAAAATTTAAAAATAAAACAGAAAAAAGTTCTTCCCTTCACACAGATGTATTTATATGAATGAATTATTCCCATGCTTATATCTATAAATACATAAAAGAGGAATAAAATCTAACTTGAACCAAAAAAGAAAAAAAAAACCTGAACCCACGAGTTAGACAGAGGAAAACACAATCAGGGCACTTGCTCCATCGGTAAACAATTCTGAAATTGGTCAGAGGTGGGGAATCATCTCCCATAGAGCCAGCAGCCCACTCTTACGCAAGGAGCGTCCTCATTGCAAAGCGGGGGGCCATGCCGAGGCATCTGTGAGTAACCGTGAGCTGAGCCCCAGGCCAGCTGCTGTTGAACTTTTCCCACCCTTCCCAGGTAAAACACCTGAATATGTACAAGGGCTTGAAAGCCTAGAGGAAGGGCCGTGGAGCCGCACCAGTGACAGCACGCAGGCCAACTTGGTGCCTGCAGGCCAGTCAGGATGGTCCCGGCCATGGGCGCTCTTCTGGAAGCTTTCCATTGCCCTGCCTGAGATACCCCTCCTGTCCCGGCCCCCACTGCTTTTTTCCTTCCTCACCTCTGTCCGGAGAGAAATTCCAGCAGAAGGTATGGGTGACACATCCTCTTCATTACAGGTGGAAGCCTGGCAACTCCTGCAGAAAGTCCAGCAGAGACCCACTCACACCGGGCCACCCACAAAGCCGTGGCCCCTCACTCCCTCCCACCAGCACAGCCCCGACACTGCTGACCGGGCAGAGAATATGGAGTCAGGCACAGCTTCAGGGGCTATTGCTGCCTGCAGCGCTGTTTATATTGACCTCAACCCAGGCACACCTGGGGAGGGCCGGCCGGCAGGGTCAGGCTACCCAGGTCAGCTAATCCTCAGCCCTCAGGGAATCACATTGTTGAAAATGGACCTCGCTAAGGCAGAATAGAAGCCAAGGAATAAAAGGACACAATGCCATTTGTAGCACCGTAGGTGTGTCTAGAGGTAAGCACGTGAGTTGTTGTAAGTCAGAAAGTGAAAGACACATATCATATCATATCTCTTATAGGTGTGACTGAAAAATGGATACCAGGGCAGATATTTCCACGGAGAAGGGCAATCACAGATTCATTCAACAAACTTATGGTTCACCAATGGAAAGGTGTGAGGATTGGTTTCATTATGATATTGGGGTTAACAGACATATACAAACACAGGTGACATATATAATCACCAAAGACCTACAGAATACCAAGAGAAGACTACTCAACATTCTGTCATAAGGTACATGGGAAAAGTATCCCAGGAAGAACAGACATATGTGTATGTGTAAAAGAACCACATCTTCCACACCTACAACAAGCCAAACATTGTAATCAAATTTGCTGTAATAAAAAATAAAAAATTAAATTAAAAACACGAACAAGAAGTAGTGAGACAAACTTGAGGGGCTTTCTCCTGGCACATTCCATTCTAAATTCCAATCTAGAACACGACTTCCATTGAGGCTCTGTTGCCCCAGTAACCAGATTTGGTAAGGGAGACCTGCTGCCACCTTGTGGCCGTTTCACACAACAGCAGCTTTAATCCCAGCGCTAATGGTCAGTTGATATTCAAAATCATTGCAGGCCTGTAAATGACACCTGCCCTGAAAACAAATCCTGGGTTCATATATCGACCAAAAAATTCAAAGGACGTCCATATTTCAAAACGACAGTTTCAAAAGGCATATTTTACACACATTAGTGTTCTGCTTCTTTTCCTTTCTTTCTTTTTTTGTTAAAAAAACGGGAATGGCAAAAAGCATCCCTCAGAATGGGCGAAAATATTTGCAAACGAATCAATGGACAAAAGTTTAATCTCCAATATATATAAAGAGCTCATGCAGCTTAATATTAAAAAAACAAACAACCCAATACAAAAATGGGCAGAAGATCTAAAGAGACGTTTCTTCAAAGAAGACACAGAGATGGCCAAGACGCACATGAAAAGCTGCTCAACATCACTAATTATTAGAGAAATGCAAATCAAAACTACAATGAGGTATCACCTCACACCTGTTACAATTGGCATCATCAGAAAATCTACAAACAACGAATTCTGAGGAGGGTGTGGACAAAAGGATACCTCTTCCACTAGTGGTGGAAATGTAAATTGATACAGTCACGATGGAGAACAGTATGGAGTTTCCTTAAAAAAACTAGAAATAGAATTACCATATGATCCAGCAATCCCACTTCTGGGCATATACCCAGAGAAAACCATAAATCAAAAAGGCACATTCACCACAATGCTCATTTCAGCACTATTTACGATAGCCAGGTAATGGAAGCAACCTAAATACCCACAGACAGATGAATGGATAAAGATGTGGTACATATATAAAATGGAATATTACTCAGCCATAAGAAGGAATGAAACTGGGTCATTTGTAGAGACGTCGATGGATCTAGAGACTGTCATACAGAATGAAGTAAGTCAGAAAGAGACAAACAAATATTGTATATTAATGCATATATGTGGAACCTAGAAAAATGGTACAGATGAACTGGTTTGCAGGGAAGAAATAGAGACACAGAGGTAGAGACCACACGTATGGACACCAAGTGTGGGAAGCCATGGGGAGGTGGTGTTGGGGTGAGTTGGGAGATTGGGATTGACCTGTATACATGTATATGCATAAAATACATAACTAATAATAACCTGCTGTATAAAAAATAAATAAAATTAAATTTCAAAATTTTAAAAAATAAAATTTAAAAATAAAACAGAAAAAAGTTCTTCCCTTCACACAGATGTATTTATATGAATGAATTATTTCCATGCTTATATCTATAAATACATAAAAGAGGAATAAAATCTAACTTGAACCAAAAAAGAAAAAAAAAAACCTGAACCCACGAGTTAGACAGAGGAAAACACAATCAGGGCACTTGCTCCATCGGTAAACAATTCTGAAATTGGTCAGAGGTGGGGAATCATCTCCCATAGAGCTAGCAGCCCACTCCTACGCAAGGAGCGTCCTCATTGCAAAGCGGGGGGCCATGCCGAGGCATCTGTGAGTAACCGTGAGCTGAGCCCCAGGCCAGCTGCTGTTGAACTTTTCCCACCCTTCCCAGGTAAAACACCTGAATATGTACAAGGGCTTGAAAACCTAGAGGAAGGGCCGTGGAGCCACACCAGCGACAGCACGCAGGCCAACTTGGTGCCTGCAGGCCAGTCAGGATGGTCCTGGCCCTGGGCGCTCTTCTGGAAGCTTTCCATTGCCCTGCCTGAGATACCCCTCCTGTCCCGGCCCCCACTGCTTTTTTCCTTCCTCACCTCTGTCCGGAGAGAAATTCCAGCGGAAGGTATGGGTGACACATCCTCTTCATTACAGGTGGAAGCCTGGCAACTCCTGCAGAAAGTCCAGCAGAGACCCACTCACACCAGGCCACCCACAAAGCCGTGGCCCCTCACTCCCTCCCACCAGCACAGCCCCGACACTGCTGACGGGGCAGAGAATATGGAGTCAGGCACAGCTTCAGGGGCTATTGCTGCCTGCAGCGCTGTTTATATTGACCTCAACCCAGGCACACCTGGGGAGGGCCGGCCGGCAGGGTCAGGCTACCCAGGTCAGCTAATCCTCAGCCCTCAGGGAATCACATTGTTGAAAATGGACCTCGCTAAGGCAGAATAGAAGCCAAGGAATAAAAGGACACAGTGCCATTTGTAGCACCGTAGGTGTGTCTAGAGGTAAGCACGTGAGTTGTTGTAAGTCAGAAAGTGAAAGACACATATCATATCATATCTCTTATAGGTGTGACCGAAAAATGGATACCAGGGCAGATATTTCCACGGAGAAGGGCAATCAGAGATTCATTCAACAAACTTATGGTTCACCAATGGAAAGGTGTGAGGATTGGTTTCATTATGATATTGGGGTTAACAGACATATACAAACACAGGTGACATATATAATCACCAAAGACCTACAGAATACCAAGAGAAGACTACTCAACATTCTGTCATAAGGTACATGGGAAAAGGATCCCAGGAAGAACAGACATATGTGTATGTGTAAAAGAACCACATCTTCCACACCTACAACAAGCCAAACATTGTAATCAAATTTGCTGTAATAAAAAATAAAAAATTAAATTAAAAACACGAACAAGAAGTAGTGAGGCAAACTTGAGGGGCTTTCTCCTGGCACATTCCATTCTAAATTCCAATCTAGAACACGGCTTCCATTGAGGCTCTGTTGCCCCAGTAACCAGATTTGGTAAGGGAGACCTGCTGCCACCTTGTGGCCGTTTCACACAACAGCAGCTTTAATCCCAGCGCTAATGGTCAGTTGATATTCAAAATCATTGCAGGCCTGTAAATGACACCTGCCCTGAAAACAAATCCTGGGTTCATATATCGACCAAAATATTCAAAGGACGTCCATATTTCAAAACGACAGTTTCAAAAGGCATATTTTACACACATTAGTGTTCTGCTTCTTTTCCTTTCTTTCTTTTTTTGTTAAAAAAACGGGAATGGCAAAAAGCATCCCTCAGAATGGGCGAAAATATTTGCAAACGAATCAATGGACAAAAGTTTAATCTCCAATATATATAAAGAGCTCATGCAGCTTAATATTAAAAAAACAAACAACCCAATACAAAAATGGGCAGAAGATCTAAAGAGACGTTTCTTCAAAGAAGACACAGAGATGGCCAAGACGCACATGAAAAGCTGCTCAACATCACTAATTATTAGAGAAATGCAAATCAAAACTACAATGAGGTATCACCTCACACCTGTTAGAATCGGCATCATCAGAAAATCTACAAACAACGAATCCTGGGGAGGGTGTGGACAAAAGGATCCCTCTTCCACTAGTGGTGGAAATGTAAATTGATACAGTCACGATGGAGAACAGTATGGAGTTTCCTTAAAAAAACTAGAAATAGAATTACCATATGATCCAGCAATCCCACTTCATGGCATATACCCAGATAAAACCATAAATCAAAAAGGCACATTCACCACAATGCTCATTTCAGCACTATTTACGATAGCCAGGTAATGGAAGCAACCTAAATACCCACAGACAGACGAATGGATAAAGATGTGGTACATATATAAAATGGAATATTACTCAGCCATAAGAAGGAATGAAACTGGGTCATTTGTAGAGACGTCGATGGATC
The DNA here is from genome assembly GCF_949752795.1 of Hyperoodon ampullatus. Lineage (NCBI taxonomy): Eukaryota > Metazoa > Chordata > Mammalia > Artiodactyla > Ziphiidae > Hyperoodon > Hyperoodon ampullatus. Next base: position 172,528 of record NW_027640767.1, read on the forward strand.
TAGAGACTGTCATACAGAATGAAGTAAGTCAGAAAGAGACAAACAAATATTGTACATTAATGCATATATGTGGAACCTAGAAAAATGGTACAGATGAACTGGTTTGCAGGGAAGAAATAGAGACACAGAGGTAGAGACCACACGTATGGACACCAAGTGTGGGAAGCCATGGGGAGGTGGTGTTGGGGTGAGTTGGGAGATTGGGATTGACCTGTATACATGTATATGCATAAAATACATAACTAATAATAACCTGCTGTATAAAAAATAAATAAAATTAAATTTCAAAATTTTAAAAAATAAAATTTAAAAATAAAACAGAAAAAAGTTCTTCCCTTCACACAGATGTATTTATATGAATGAATTATTTCCATGCTTATATCTATAAATACATAAAAGAGGAATAAAATCTAACTTGAACCAAAAAAGAAAAAAAAAACCTGAACCCACGAGTTAGACAGAGGAAAACACAATCAGGGCACTTGCTCCATCGGTAAACAATTCTGAAATTGGTCAGTGGTGGGGAATCATCTCCCATAGAGCCAGCAGCCCACTCCTACGCAAGGAGCGTCCTCATTGCAAAGCGGGGGGCCATGCCGAGGCATCTGTGAGTAACCGTGAGCTGAGCCCCAGGCCAGCTGCTGTTGAACTTTTCCCACCCTTCCCAGGTAACACACCTGAATATGTACAAGGGCTTGAAAGCCTAGAGGAAGGGCCGTGGAGCCACACCAGCGACAGCATGCAGGCCAACTTGGTGCCTGCAGGCCAGTCAGGATGGTCCTGGCCCTGGGCGCTCTTCTGGAAGCTTTCCATTGCCCTGCCTGAGATACCCCTCCTGTCCCGGCCCCCACTGCTTTTTTCCTTCCTCACCTCTGTCCGGAGAGAAATTCCAGCGGAAGGTATGGGTGACACATCCTCTTCATTACAGGTGGAAGCCTGGCAACTCCTGCAGAAAGTCCAGCAGAGACCCACTCACACCGGGCCACCCACAAAGCCGTGGCCCCTCACTCCCTCCCACCAGCACAGCCCCGACACTGCTGACGGGGCAGAGAATATGGAGTCAGGCACAGCTTCAGGGGCTATTGCTGCCTGCAGCGCTGTTTATATTGACCTCAACCCAGGCACACCTGGGGAGGGCCGGCCGGCAGGGTCAGGCTACCCAGGTCAGCTAATCCTCAGCCCTCAGGGAATCACATTGTTGAAAATGGACCTCGCTAAGGCAGAATAGAAGCCAAGGAATAAAAGGACACAGTGCCATTTGTAGCACCGTAGGTGTGTCTAGAGGTAAGCACGTGAGTTGTTGTAAGTCAGAAAGTGAAAGACACATATCATATCATATCTCTTATAGGTGTGACCGAAAAATGGATACCAGGGCAGATATTTCCACGGAGAAGGGCAATCACAGATTCATTCAACAAACTTATGGTTCACCAATGGAAAGGTGTGAGGATTGGTTTCATTATGATATTGGGGTTAACAGACATATACAAACACAGGTGACATATATAATCACCAAAGACCTACAGAATACCAAGAGAAGACTACTCAACATTCTGTCATAAGGTACATGGGAAAAGGATCCCAGGAAGAACAGACATATGTGTATGTGTAAAAGAACCACATCTTCCACACCTACAACAAGCCAAACATTGTAATCAAATTTGCTGTAATAAAAAATAAAAAATTAAATTAAAAACACGAACAAGAAGTAGTGAGGCAAACTTGAGGGGCTTTCTCCTGGCACATTCCATTCTAAATTCCAATCTAGAACACGGCTTCCATTGAGGCTCTGTTGCCCCAGTAACCAGATTTGGTAAGGGAGACCTGCTGCCACCTTGTGGCCGTTTCACACAACAGCAGCTTTAATCCCAGCGCTAATGGTCAGTTGATATTCAAAATCATTGCAGGCCTGTAAATGACACCTGCCCTGAAAACAAATCCTGGGTTCATATATCGACCAAAAAATTCAAAGGACGTCCATATTTCAAAACGACAGTTTCAAAAGGCATATTTTACACACATTAGTGTTCTGCTTCTTTTCCTTTCTTTCTTTTTTTGTTAAAAAAACGGGAATGGCAAAAAGCATCCCTCAGAATGGGCGAAAATATTTGCAAACGAATCAATGGACAAAAGTTTAATCTCCAATATATATAAAGAGCTCATGCAGCTTAATATTAAAAAAACAAACAACCCAATACAAAAATGGGCAGAAGATCTAAAGAGACGTTTCTTCAAAGAAGACACAGAGATGGCCAAGACGCACATGAAAAGCTGCTCAACATCACTAATTATTAGAGAAATGCAAATCAAAACTACAATGAGGTATCACCTCACACCTGTTAGAATCGGCATCATCAGAAAATCTACAAACAACGAATTCTGGGGAGGGTGTGGACAAAAGGATCCCTCTTCCACTAGTGGTGGAAATGTAAATTGATACAGTCACGATGGAGAACAGTATGGAGTTTCCTTAAAAAAACTAGAAATAGAATTACCATATGATCCAGCAATCCCACTTCATGGCATATACCCAGATAAAACCATAAATCAAAAAGGCACATTCACCACAATGCTCATTTCAGCACTATTTACGATAGCCAGGTAATGGAAGCAACCTAAATACCCACAGACAGACGAATGGATAAAGATGTGGTACATATATAAAATGGAATATTACTCAGCCATAAGAAGGAATGAAACTGGGTCATTTGTAGAGACGTCGATGGATCTAGAGACTGTCATACAGAATGAAGTAAGTCAGAAAGAGAAAAACAAATATTGTACATTAATGCATATATGTGGAACCTAGAAAAATGGTACAGATGAACTGGTTTGCAGGGAAGAAATAGAGACACAGAGGTAGAGAACACACGTATGGACACCAAGTGTGGGAAGCCATGGGGAGGTGGTGTTGGGGTGAGTTGGGAGATTGGGATTGACCTGTATACATGTATATGCATAAAATACATAACTAATAATAACCTGCTGTATAAAAAATAAATAAAATTAAATTTCAAAATTTTAAAAAATAAAATTTAAAAATAAAACAGAAAAAAGTTCTTCCCTTCACACAGATGTATTTATATGAATGAATTATTTCCATGCTTATATCTATAAATACATAAAAGAGGAATAAAATCTAACTTGAACCAAAAAAGAAAAAAAAACCTGAACCCACCAGTTATACAGATGAAAACCCTATCAGGGCACTTGTTCCAGCGGTAAACAATTATGAAATTGGTCAGAGGTGGGGAATCATCTCCCATACAGCCAGCAGCCCACCCCCCAAGCAAGGAGGGTCCTCATTGCAAAGCTGGGGTACCAAGCCAAGGCATCTGTGAGTAAACGTGAGCTAAACCCCAGTCCTGCTGCAGCTGAACTCTTCCCACCCTTTCCAGTTAAAACACCTGAATATGTACAAGAACTTGCAAGCTTAGAAGAAGGGCTGTGGAGCCACACCAGCGACAGCACACAGGCCGACTTGGTGCCTGCAGGCCAGTCAGGATGGTCCTGGCCCCAGATGCTCTTCTGGAAGCTTTCCATTTCCCTGCCTGAGATACCCCTCCTGCCACGGCACCCACTGCTTTTTTACTTCCTCACCTCTGCCTGGGGAGAAATTCCAGCGGCAGGTATCGGTGACACATCCTCTTCTTTAGCAGGTGGCAGCCTGGCATCTCCTGCAGAAAGTCCAGCAGAGCCCCACTCACACTGGGCCACCCACAAAGCCGTGGCCCCTCACTCCCTCCCACCAGCACAGCCCCGGCACTGCCTACGGGGCAGAGAATATGGCGTCAGTCACAGCTACAAGGGCTGTCGCTCACTGGAGAGCTGTTTATATTGCCCTCAACTCAGGCACACCTGTGGAGGGCTGGCAGGCAGTTTCAGGCTGCAAAAATCAGCCAATCCTCACCCCTCAGGGGCTCACAGTTGCAGAAAATGAAACTTGCTAAACGGGCCAGGCCCTAGGAACAGGTGTGGGCTCTTGAGAGTCAGGATAGACAAGGGGCTGCAGCTGCGGCTTGTTTTCTTATCATTTTATCTGGTCCATGAGTGGATAACAACTTCAAGAAGACCCTATCCTAATGAGAGGAACCCAGGAGTCAGGGAGAGGAGTGATGGTGGGTGGAGACAGAGGCCTGGTGCCCTGGCTGCAGTGGAAGTGTCTGGAAGACCAGGCAGAAAGAGCCTGCAGAGAGTGATAGCCATGGTCACAGACCTGTCAGAACTGCTGTTTGTTACTTCAAGTCCTGCTCTGAGGTATTCTGTGTCAGCTGTGAGCGACAGGTGAGCAGGGGGTTCTCTGCAAGGTGGGCTATGTGCACAGTTCCTGTGTGTCCAGCCCTGCTGGGGTACCTGCCCAGGGGAGCTCTGTATCCTGGGAAGGGCCTGAGTAGGAGAGCCCAATGGGCTGCTGGGTAGCTGCAGAGGTGAGCTCCATACCCTGGGAGGGACTTGACCACGAGAGCCCCGTGGGCTGTGGGGTAGGGGTGCAGCCCAGGTGAGCTCCATATCCTGAGATTGGCCTGACCACGAGAGCCCCATGGGCTGCTGGAGACCTGATAAAGTATATCAGGACAGTCAGTGAAGCCACCGAGGATATGCATCCAGTAGCTCCTATTTCCTACTCCCTGCTGGTCATTCTACCTTCCACAAGGCCATGGCATTCTGTATTAGACTTCAATGATGCCTTCTTCTGTATTCCATTCATCTCAGAGTCACAAGAATTTTTGGCTTGTGAGTGGCAGGACACAACATGCAACAAAAGAAATAATGCTGGGCCGTCCTGCCCCAATGGTTCAAAAATCCCCACACCATCATTGGGGAAATGTCCTCTAAAGACCTAAAAGTTCAACCTCTTTAAAAGGGAACCCTCCTTCAATATGCAGATGACATTCTGATCGCCAGGCCTACTAAAGACGCCTCTGAACTACCTAGCCAAGAAAGGATAGAAGGTGTCCAAGAAAAACGCTCAAATATCCCAGGCTAAGGTGACATGCCTGGGCTTCATTCTCACAGATATTCGGAGAAACGCATCCCAGGATAGGGAAGAAGCCATTTGCAGCCTTACGTCTTCTAAAACTAGAAGACAGCTTAGGGGTTCTTGGGGAAGCCAAGGTTTTCTGCATCTGGATCCCTAACTACAGTGTAATAGCTGGGCCTCTACATGAAACACTGACACGAAAAGATGATGATCCTTTTGAATAGAATCCAGAAGCAGCCTTTCAAGAATGGAAAGAGCAGTCAATACAGACCCTTGCCCAGGAACTCCCTAATTTAGCTAAACCCTTTGACCTTTACATACCCAGTCAAAGGTTAATCGCCCTTGGAGCCTTAGTGCAAAAACTGGGACCACTTGAAATGGAGCAACACAAGAATGCCCTTCAGGTATGATAAACTATGGTCACCAAGGGCTTTGCCCACCGACTCATCAGGCCAGGATACTGGGGTATCTAAAAAGCTGGAAATCAGCAGCCCACAAGGCCAGCTCCCTCCTAAGGGAAAAGGACCCCACGTGGTGATCCTAACCACCCATCATGCCCTGAAGTTGCAGGGGTCGCTCTGTGGACACACTGACCTCGAGTGAGGAGGCCCTCCAACTCCAACCACCAGAGAGATAAACGGGGGCAACGGGCCCCCAAGATGACTCGTGTGACCATCACTTGACCTGGAGTTTCTCTCAGAAAACGACAAGACTGTGCCCCGAAAGAGCAGACTACTGCTTGCAGGACTTACTGCACCCAGAGGGGAGCTAATAAGCTTGGCGGGGGAAACGTATATCACGCTTTCACCATAGAAAACCCTACAGACACCGCGGTGATGGTGGCCAATATGACCGGCTGGACTGCTGGCTACTTCTAAAGGCCGTTGACTCAGTGGACGTCATGGTCCTGGATCACCACTGACCCTGGACTGTCTGGGAGTTGCGCGGGCAGGGCTCTGACACATGGTGCTGTTTGTACATTAATTCAGGGACCTAATTAAAGAAAGCACAGACTACTGGTCAGAGCATCTAGTCTGGCAAAAACTGTCAGCCTAAGGTCGCCGAACATATGTGGGGTGGGGTGAAACCTGCCACCGCAGCATCTCTGCGCCTCTCTTTCCTGGACCCTTAAAGGTCATTAGAATCTTTAACACTTCCAATGCTGGTGCTCAGGCGGACGAGAAGTGAGGCAGGAGGCCTTGGGACAATCAACCTCACCAGGAGGCTGGTGTGGAGACGTTTTGACCCACCCCCCATGTATCAGGGCTCCCACCACAGCATGAAGCAGTTACAAAAGAGGGGTCTGCACCCTCAACACCCCAAGAATAAGGAACGGAACAAAAAGCAGAGGAGGTGTTCGTCTCCGGCAACGTTCATTAAAAATTCCTGGGAGATAAAAAGAGAATCTGGGCAATTAAATAAAGTCTAACCTGTTTTTCCTTTGTGCATTGTCTAATTTCACGTGCTCCTAGTGTTCCGCATGCAGAGGTCCCACACCCGGCACTTCAGACCCGATTTCCTAGTGCAGAATGGCTGGGTCGACACCTCAGCTAGCGGGGTCCCATGCAGACTCCGCGGCATAGAGCCTGAGCTGCAGCCAATGCAGCCCTCGAGAGCTCCAACCCCTCCCTCCCACTGACGCTGCCGGGGACCCTACACAGCAGCCCAGCCCACAGCCCATGGGGGAGTGCACGATCTCACCTCTTCATTCTGTTTTCAAAATAATGTTTCCTTTGCTTCTGAACCAAACTCAGTCTTGATCTGTTGGCTCCAATGACACTGGGCACGGGGACTCCTGTTGGGGTCCACTCTGGAGGATCAGTAACAGAAATTGAGAACATTGTAACTTCAATGAACAGATGTGTGAGCCAAACTGTAGTTAACATAGAGCAGTGTATAATGCTCGGGTAAAATAAGATGTTTCTAAGACTTACATTTGATATTTCCATCACTTTCCTATAAGCAAGTTCAGTGAAGACGTCTGTCTTATTTGTCAGGTCAACATTAGAGAAATGAAGTGATTTATTTCCATGGATGTACATCGAATACTCTTGGCTGAAGCTTCAATCTTGTTTTGAATGCTTTTCCACTGTAAATGATACCTCTCTTTCAGCTCCCCCATTTCTGAGAAGTATAAAATCTTATAATTTATTATTACCAAAGGGGAAAGGTAGGAGAAGGGATAAATTAACAGTTTGGGATTAACACATACACACTGCTATGTATAAAATAGATCATCAACAAGGAACTACTGTATAGCACAGGGAACTACACTGAATATTTTGCAATAACCTACAAGGGGAAATAATCTGAAAAAGAATAGATATTTTTATTGACATCATCTATCAATGACAGATAAAATGTAACCTAAGCAAGGCCGATGGTGAGCGCTTCTGACCCTGAAGATTTCAGTCATCTAAAGTTTGGGCTCTGCCTATTTCCCAAGGCCCTTAAAGGACATACGTGTAGCCGTAGCTTAAAAATTCCCCAGTTTGGGGTTCGGGGAGGCACTGATTTGGAAAAATCCCTGGTGTTCTCCTTACATGCACGGGACCCTTCCTACAGCTAAAACATGCCTGTCACACCTAGAGGATGGTACACCGTTTGATCGGAAAGAGTTTGGAAAAGGCACCTCATCTCCTCATCGCCTGGTGCTCGGGTTCAACCCTCCAGCATCTTTCCTAACAATCTCCTCACTTGGGGATATCAGCACCGTCAACATCCTGTTGCACACAGTTTGGAATTTGTCCAGAGGATGAAGCGGAAGGATGAGAAAAATTTAGAGACAAGTCTTAGGTGTTCGGACAGGCACATGCCACTCTAATTTCCAATCCAGAAGACAAATTCATCAAAGGCTAGAATTGCCCACGGAAACAGAATAGGGCTAGAGGAAATCCCGCTGTTTTGTGTCCAGTTTCCAAAAACACAAGTTGAAAAATGGAACTCAGGGGCACTAAAATTCATGAAACTGCAGAGTTGAAAATATCTATCGTCGAAAAATGTCTTGAGGTAAGTCACAGAAAAGGACTTGTAAGCAAGGGAGAGTGGCAGGAAACAGATTTGAAGAGGTAGAAAGGACTCCCCATTAAAGCACAAGAAAAGGGGCTGAACATCGCCAATGATGCAGTTGGCCAAAAAGGGTGTATGCATTTTTTCTGAATATATTCAAGTAAAGGCCATACACACTTTTTATCCAACCCAACAGGTGGGCACTGGAAATCAATATCACAAAATGTATCACTTCACATCAGTCAGAAGGGCCATCCACATAAAGTGTAAACACCAGAAATGCAGGACAGGGCGAGGAGAAAAGGGAGCCCTGTGAGGCTGATAGTGGAAATGTAATTTGCCAACGGCCACTCTGGAGAAGTGTATTGTGTTTGCTAAAACATCTAAAAAATGAGCTACAGAGCATAGGGCACTTGCACTCATGGGCGTGTACCTTGGGAAAAACAAAAATCGACAGAAAACAGGCACCCGAACGTTGACCACCTCTCTGTTAAAAAGGGCCTCAACTTGGATATAACCTAAATGTTCCTGGAAGGATAAAATGGATAAAAGAGATGGGGTACTTATGTAGAGTGGAATATTACTCATCCAGAAATCAATGAAATAAGGCCAGTTGTAACAACTCTGGAGGAGTTACATACGATCATTCTAAGTGACATATGTCAGAAAGAAAAAGACACATATCATAAGATGTCACTTAAAGGTGGAATAAAAAATGGCTACACATGAAATAAATTACAAAACAGAAACATAGTCAAATATGTAGAAAATAGACATAAGGCTGCTAAATGGGAAAGGTGGGGAATGGTGAGGTATTATCCAGGAGGTTGAAATTAGCAAAGATACCATTCCAAGTACCAAATTGAATAACTGACAAGGCCTACACGGTACCTCAAAGAACTGCACTCAGCCCACTCAAGTCACTGGAAAATAATACATATGACTGGTAAGCATCTGAAAAAGAAGTTATTGTTGTCTCACAGTACATGAATCAAGTGGATGTACAGCAGCAAAAAACAGAGCTTTGAAAATCAGCTGTAACCAATATAAAAATAAATTTAAAACTATTTATAAAAACAGTGAGACAGGCAAAAATTCTTACAACTTTTGTTGAAGGGCTACGATGTAACATGGATTGAACACATGTAGACCCACAGCAGGATGATTATATAAGGCTGGAAGCTATGCACGCTAAGAGATGTTAGAGAGGCTGGGTGAGGAAATGCAGACCTTTTAAAGTAATACTGCCTGGTACCCATTCCATGGGTCCCAAATCTGCAGGTTCAAGGGAATCTTCTGACAGCGAAAACATGCCTGGGAAACCGAGATGAATGTACACCGTGTGCTCAGGAAAGGTGTCTAAAATGCACCTCATTTTTGATCTCCTGGTGCTGGGGTTCGCCATTCCAGCCACATTACTAACAATCTCCCCACTTGGAGAATCAGCACCTTTAACCTCCTGTTTCACACAGTTTGCAATTTGTGCAGAGGATAAATGGGAAGAGGGGGAACCAATGAGAGATTAGCTGTAGGATTTTTGACAGGCACATGTCACTCTAATTTCCCATTAGGAAGAAGAATTAACCAAAGGCTCAGCCTGCCTCCCCAGAACCAGAATAGGGCCGGAAGCAATCCAATGGTTTGGCGGCCAGCTCACAAAAAAAGCGAGTTGCAAAATGGAGCTCAGGAGCAGACAATTCAAAGACCTGCAAAGATATAAATGATAACCAACGTCCAAAAATATATTCAGGTAAGGTAACGAAGAGGATCTGAATGAGAGGCAGAATTGCAGGAAACATATTTCAAAAGGTAGATTGTACTCACATTTAAAGCATATGAAAAGCAGCAGAATTTCTAAAATGATGCGGTTGGGCAAAAGGGTGTATGCGTTTTTTTCGTGAATATCTTCAGGAAAAAAACACATGCAGAGTTTTTGGCCAACCAAGCAAGAGGGAAATGCAAATCCACACAACAAAGAAGTCTCAATTTCCACTGCTCAGAAAGGCCATCCAAAAAATGTGTACAAACCAGAAATGCAGGAGAGGCCATGGAAAACAGGGAGCCTAGTCACGCTGATGGGTGGGGTATAAATATCCAAGAGCCACTCTGAAGAAGTGTATGCTGTTTTTAAAACATCTAAAATACAAAGCCCCAGAGCAAGGGGATTTCAACTCATGGACATATAACTTGGGAAGACTAAATGTCAATAAGACACAGGCACCCCAAAGTTTAGGGCTGCTCTGCATACAAGAACCTCAACTTTGGTACACCTAAAATATCCCAGGAAAAAGAGAAATGCCTAAAGAACTTGTGGTAATTTTGCACAACGGAATATCACTCAGACGTGAAATCAATGTATATAAGGCCAGTAGCAGCATAATGAGTGGATTTACGTATGATGATTTTAAGGGAAATTAGTCACACAGAAAAAGAATCTTATCATAAGATATCACTTATAGAGGGAATGTCAATATCACAACACATGAACTGAATTAGGAAAGAGAACAGAGTCTCACATTTAGCAAAAATCTCTTATGCCTGCTTCAGGGGAAAGGAGAGGTGGGGTGATGCATAAAACCAGAGTTTGATATTAGCACAGGTACCATTCCATAAACCAAATACAGAATAGACAAGACCTACACCTTCCTCAGTGAACGGGACTCAACACCCCTATGCCCCACAGAGGAATATATCTGACTACTAAGAATCTTATAACTTATGTATTGATATGTCTCCGTAAGGGAATCAATTGTGTCTAGACTGGCATAAACACGTCAGTGAAAATCAGCTCAACCCCATTATAAAAATGAATTTCAAAAAAAAACCCCAAAAAACAGCGAAATTCTTACACAATTCCTTCAGGGGTTCTGATGAAACCTGGAATGACCCTATCTGCAAAGACAGCTGGATGAGACATAAGGCTGGACACTTGGGACTGAGAGGACTGGTGAGATTGGGAGAGAAAATGCAGACCTTTTAAAGTAGTAATGCATGCCACCATTCCATGTGTCCCAAATCTCCAGGTAGAAGGGAATATCACTACAATTATAACATGTATGGGAAACCTAGAAAATGGACACCCTGTGATGGCGAAAGGTTTCTAAAACTCTCCTAATTTTTCCTCTCCTTGTGCTCCACTTTGGCATTCCAACTGCTTTACTATCAATCTCCCAACTTAGGAGAGTCAGCCCCTATAACCTCCTGGTTCGCACAGTTTGCTAATTGTGCAGAGGATGAAAGGGAAGAGGGAGAACCAATCAGAGAGTAGATGTAGGCATTTGGACGGGCACATGTCACTCTAATTTCCCGGCAGGAAGAAGAATTAACCAAAGACTCAGCCACCCACAGGGAACCAATATAGCCACCCCTGGAACCAGTATAGGTCCTGAAGCAAAATTGTGGATTTGCGGCCAGCTCACAAAGATGGGATTTGAAAATTGGAGCTCAGGGGCACAGCAATTCACAAACCTGCAGACTTATAAAGTACTACTGTCTTCCAAAAATCTGTTGAGGGAAGGCAATGAAGCGGCCTTACAAATGAGGCAGAATTGCACAAAATATATTTCAAGAGGTAAATTGGAATCGCCTTTAAAGCACAGGAAAAGCATCCCAACTTGGTCAGAGATGCACTTGGCCAAAAAGGGCGTATGCCTTTTCTCCTGAATATATTCAGAAGAAAACGCATACACCCTTTTTGGCCAATCAAGCAAGCGCGCAATACAAATCCACGCTACAAAGAATTGTCACTTACCACTGGTCAAAAGGGACATCCGAATATCTGTAAAAACCAGAAAGGTTGGGCTTCCCTGGTGGCGCAGTGGTTGCGAGTCTGCCTGCCGATGCAGGGACACGGGTTCGTGCCCCGGTCTGGGAGGATCCCACGTGCCGCGGAGCGGCTGGTCCCGTGAGCCATGGCAACTGGGCCTGCGCGTCCGGAGCCTGTGCCCCGCAATGGGAGAGGCCACAGCAGTGAGAGGCCCGCATACAGCAAAAAAAAAAAAAAAAAAAAAAAAAAAAAAAAACAGAAAGGCAAGAGAGAGATGGCAAGGGCATGAAGCAATGTGATCCCAATGGTCATGGAGGATTGTGATGACAAGCGCATGGAGAATTGTGATGACAAGATTATGTACCATTTTGTTGACAAAGGCAAGGAGCATTATGATGACAAGGTTCATGGAGCACTGTGATGACAAGCATCACGGAGCATAGTGATTACAGGGGTCATGGAGCATTGGGATGACAAGCGCATGGATCATTGTGATGACAATGGTCATGGAGCATTTTAATGACAAGAGTCCCGGATCATTGTGTTGTCAGGGTTCATGCAGCATTGTGATGACAGTGGTCATGGAGCATTGTGATGACAGGGGTCATGGCGCATTGTGATGAGAAGGTCATGGAGCATTGGGCTGAAAATGTCCATGGAGTACCGTGATGACAGGGGTCATGGAGCATTGTGATGACAAGGTACTGGAGCACTGTGATGAGAAGACCATGGAGCCTTGTGATGACAAGTCTCATGGAGCATTCTGATGAAAAGTGCCATGGAGCATTGTGATTACAGGGGTCTTGGAGCATTGTGATGACAAGGGCATGGAGCATTGGGATGAGAAGGCCATGGAGCGTTCTGATGACATGCATCATGGAGCTTTGTGATGACAAGGGCATGGAGCATTGTGATTACAGCGGTCTTGGAGCACTGTGATGAAAAGGGCATGGATCATTGTGATGAAAAAGGCATGGAGCCTTGTCATGACAGGGTTCAAGGAGCAAACTGACAACAAGTGTCAGGGAGCATTGTGATGACAAGGGTATTGATTATTGTGATGACAAAGGTCATGGAGCACTGTGATGAGAAGACGATGGATACTTGTGATGACGAGCGTCATGGGGCGTTGTGATGATAAGTGTTATGGAACATATTGATCACAAGGATTTGGAGCATTTTGATGACAGAGGTCATGGAGCATTTTGGTTTCATTGTGATGACAATAGCGTGAAGCATTATGATGATGGGCATGGTGCATTGTGATGACAGGGTTCATGGAGCATTGAGATGAAAAGGGGCATGGAGCATTGCGATTACAGGAGTCTTGGAGCATTGTGATGACAAAGGCATGGAACATCGTGAATGAGAAGGCCATGGAGCATTCTGTTGACATGCGTCATGGAGCTTTGTGATGACAAGGGCATGGAGCATTGTGATTACAGGGGTCTTGGAGCATTGTGATGACAAGGGTCATGGAGCCTTGTGATGACAAGGCTGTGGAACATTGTGATGGCAGGGGTCATGGAGCATTGTTATGACAGGGGTAATGGAGCATTGTGATGACAAGGGCATGGAGCATTGGTCTGAAAAGTTTCATGGATTATTGTGATGAGAGGGGGCAAGGAGCATTGTGATGACAAGGGCATGGAACACTGTGATACATGGGTCATGGAGGATTGTAATGAGAAGCGCATGGAGCATTGTGATAAGAATGGCATCGAGCATTGTGATGAAAAGCATCATGGAGCCTGTGATGACAAGGGCATGGAACAATGTGATGAGAGGGTTCATGGAGCATTGTGATGACAATGGCATGCAGCATTGTGATGACAAGGGTCATTGAGCTTTGTAATGACAAAGGTCATGGAGCATTTTGATGACAAGGGTGTGGTGCATTCTGTTGTGAAGGGCAGGGAGCATTGTGATGACAGGTGTTATGGAACATTGTGATGTCAGGGGAATGGAGCATTGTGATGATAAAGGCATGTAGCATTGTTGTGACAAGGGTCATGGAATATTGTGATGACAGGGGTGAGGGAGTATTGTGTTGACTAGTGATTGAACATTGTGATATCAGTGGTGAGAGAGCATTTTGATGAGAAGTGCATGGAGCAGTGTGATGACAAGGTTTATGGAGCATTGTGATGACAAAGATGTGGAGCATTGTGATGACAAGTGCATGGCACATTGTGATGCCATGGGTCATGGAGTATTGTGCTAACAAAGGCATTGATCATTGGGAGGACAAGGGTCACCAAGCATTGTGATGAAATGTTCATGGAGCTCTGTGGTGACAAAGGTCACAGAGCATTGTGATGACGAGGGCATGGACCATTGTAATGACAAAGGTCATGAAGCATTGTTATGACTGGAGTCATGGAGCATTGTGATGACAGGGGTCATAGAGCATTGTGATGAAAGGGCATGGAGCATTGTGATGACAGGGGCATGTTGCATTGGTTTGACAAGTTTCAGGGATTATTGTGATGACAGTGGGCATGGCGCATTGTGATGACAAGGGCATGGAGCATTGTGATGAGAAGGTCATGGAGTATTGTGAAGAAGGGTGTCAGGGAGCATTGTGATGACATATGTCGTGGTCCATTGCGATGACAATGGAATGGAGCATTGTGATGCCAAGTGTCATGGAGGATTGTGATGACAAAGGTAATGGAGCATTTTGATGACAAGCGCTTGGGGCATTGTGATGACAAGGGTCATGGAGCATTGTGATAACAAGGGCCATTGAGAATTTTGATGACATGTTCATGAAGCATTGTGATGCCAATCACATGGAGCTTGCTGTGACAGGGATCATGGAGCAGTGCGATGAAAAGTGCATAGAGAATTGTGATGACAAAGCATGTAACACTGTGATGAAAAGCATCATGGAGCACAGTGATGCCAAGAACGTGGAGAATTGTTATGACAGGGGACATGGAGCATTGTGATGACCAGGGCATGGAGTATTGTGATGGCAAGACCGTGGAGCATTGTGATGAGAAGACCATGGATAATTGTGATGATGAGCGTCATGGAGCACTGTAATGACAAGGGGTATGGAGCATTGTGATGACAGGGGTCATGGAGCATTGTGATGACAAGGTTCATGGAGCATTCTGATGACAAGCTTGTGGAGTATTTTGATGACAATGACATGGAGCATTTTGATGAAAATGGCATGGGGCATTGTGATGAAAAAGACATGGAGCCTTTTCATGACAGTTTTCAGGGAGCATTCTGACGACAAGTGTCAGGGAGCATTGTGATGACAAAGGTCATGGAGAATTGTGACGACAAGGGCATGGAGTATTGTGATGACAAGCACATGGAGCTTGCTATGACGGGGTCATGGAGCATTGTGATGACAAGTGCATAGAGAATTGTGATGACAAAGCATGTAACACTGTGATGAGAAGTGTCATGGAGCATAGTGATGCCAAGATCGTGGAGAATTGTGATGACAGGGGACATGGAGCATTGTGATGACCAGGGCATGGAGCATTGCGATGGCAAGATCGTGGAGCACTGTGATGAGAAGACCATGGATAATTGTAATGACGAGGGTCATGGAGCACTGTAATGACAAGGGGTATAGAGCATTGTGATGACAGTGGTCATGGAGCATTGTGATGACCGGGGACATGGAGCATTGTGATGCCCAAGGCATGGAGCACTGTGATAGCAAGACCGTGGAGCATTGTGATGAGAAGACCATGGATAATTGTGATGAGGAGCGTCATGGAGCACTGTAATGACAAGAGGTATGGAGCCTTGTGATGACAGGGGTCATGGAGCATTGTTATGACAGTGGTCATGGAGCATTGTGATGACAAGTGTCATGGAGCATTTTGATGACAAGGGCGTGGAGCATTGTGATGAGAAGACCATGGACAATTGTGATTACGAGTGTCATGGAGCACTGTAATGACAGCAGTATGGAGCATTGTGATGACAGGGGTCATGGAGCATTGTGATGACTGGGGACATGGAGCATTGTGATGACCAGGGCATGGAGCATTGTGATGGCAAGACCGTGGAGCACTGTGATGAGAAGACCATGGATAATTGTGATGACGAACATCATGGAGCACTGTAATGACAAGGGGCATGGAGCATTGTGATGACAGGTGTCATGGAGCATTGTCATGACAGGGGTCATGGATCATTGAGATGACAAAGGTCACGGAGCATTCTGATGACAAGCTTGTGGAGTATTGTGATGACAATGGCATGAAACATTGTGATGAAAAGGGCATGGATCATTGTGATGAAAAAGGCATGGAGACTTGTCATGACAGTGTTCAATGAGCATACTGATGACAAGTGTCAGGGAGCATTGTGATGACAAGTGTATTGAGAATTGTGATGACAAAGGTCATGGAGCATTGTGATGAGAAGTCCATGGATAATTGTGATGACCAGCGTCATGGGGCGTTGTGATGACAAGTGTTATGGAACATTGTGATCACAAGGGTTTGGAGCATTGTGATGAGAGAGGTCATGGAGAATTTTGATTTCATTGTGATGACAATAGCATGAAGCATTATGATGATGGGCATGGTGCATTGTGATGACAGGGTTCATGGAGCATTGAGATGAAAAGAGTCATGGATCATTGTAATAACAAGGGTCTTGGAGCATTGTGATGACAAGGGCATGGAGTATTGTGATGAGAAGGCCATGGAGCATTCTGATGACATGCGTCAGGGAGCTTTGTGATGACATGGGCATGGAGCATTGTGATTACAGGGGTCTTGGAGCATTGTGATGACAAGGGCCATGGAGTCTTGTGATGACAAGGCCGTAGAACATTGTGATGGCAGGGGTCATGCAGCATTGTTATGACAGGTGTAAGGGAGCATTGTGATGACAAGGGCATGGAGCATTGGTCTGAAAAGTTTCATGGATTATTGTGATGAGAGTGAGCATGGAGCATTGTGATGACAAGGGCACGGAACACAGTGATACATGTGTCATGGAGGATTGCAATGACAAGGGCATGGAGCATTGTGATGACAAGCGTCAAGGAGCTTTGTGATGACAACGGCATGGAGCAATGTGATGAGAGGTTTCATGGAGCTTTGTGATGACAATGGCATGGAGCATTGTGATTCCAAGGGTCATGGAGCTTTGTGATGACATAGGCCATGGAGCATTTTGATGACAAGGGCGTGGTGCATTGTGATGAGAAGGGCAGGGAGCATTGTGATGACAGGGTCATGGAGCAATTGGATGAAAAGGGTCATGGAACATTTTGATGACAGTGTTTATGGAACATTGTGATGTTAGGGGTCATGGAGCATTGTGATGTAAAGGGTCATGGAGCATTGTGATGTCAGGGGTCATGGAGCATTGTGATGATAAGAGCATGTAGCATTGTTGTGACAAGGGTCATGGAACATTGGGATGACAGGGTGGAGGGAGTATTGTGTTGACTAGTTATGGAACATTGTGATATCAGTGGTGAGAGAGCATTTTGATGAGAGGTGCATGGAGCATTGTGATGACAAGGCTGTGGAGCATTGTGATGAGAAACGCAGGGCACATTGTGATGACATGGGTCATGGAACATTGTGCTGACAAACGCATGGAGCATTGTGATGACAAGGTTTATGGAGCATTGTGATGACAAAGATGTGGAGCATTGTGATGACAAGCGCATGGCACATTTGATGCCATGTGTCATGGAGTAATGTGCTGACAAAGGCATGGAGCATTGTGATGACAAGGGTCACCGAGCATTGTGATGAAATCTTCATGGAGTGTTGTGGTCACAAAGGTTACAGAGCCTTGTGATGACGAGGGCATGGACCATTGTGATGACAAAGGTCATGAAGCATTGTGATGACTGGAGTCACGGAGCATTGTGATGACAGGGGTCATAGAGCATTGTGATGAAAGGGCATGGAGCATTGTGATGACAGGGGCATGTTGCATTGGTTTGACAATTTTCAGGGATTATTGTGATGACAGTGGGCATGGCGCATTGTGATGACAAGGGCATGGAGCATTGTGATGAGAAGGTCATGGAGTATTGTGAAGAAGGGTGTCAGGGAGCATTGTGATGACATATGTCATGGTCTATTGCAATGACAATGGAATGTAGCATTGTGATGCCAATTGTCATGGAGGATTGTGATGACAAAGGTAATGGAGCATTTTGATGACAAGGGCTTGGAGCATTGTGATGACAAGGGTCATGGAGCATTGTGATAACAAGGGCCATTGAGAATTTTGATGACATGTTCATGAAGCATTGTGATGACAATCACATGGAGCTTGCTATGACAGGGGTCATGGAGCATTGCGATGACAAGTGCATAGAGAATTGTGATGACAAAACATGTAACACTGTGATGAGAAGTATCAGAGAGCATAGTGATACCAAGAACGTGGAGAATTGTTATGACAGGGGACATGGAGCATTGTGATGACCAGGGCTTGGAGTATTGTGATGGCAAGACCGTGGAGCACTGTGATGAGAAGACCATGGATAATTGTGATGACGAGCGTCATGGAGCACTGTAATGACAAGGGGTATGGAGCATTGTGATGACAGGGGTCATGGAGCATTGTGATGACTGGGGACATGGAGCATTGTGATGACCAGGGCATGGAGCCTTGTGATGTCAAGATCGTGGAGCACTGTGATGAGAAGATCATGGATAATTGTGATGACGAGTGTCATGGAGCACTGTAATGACAAGGGGTATAGAGCATTGTGATGACAGTGGTCATGGAGCATTGTGATGACCGGGGACATGGAGCATTGTGATGCCCAAGGCATGGAGCACTGTGATGGCAAGACCGTGGAGCATTGTGATGAGAAGACCATGGATAATTGTGATGAGGAGCGTCATGGAGCACTGTAATGACAAGTGGTATGGAGCCTTGTGATGACAGGGGTCATGGAGCATTGTTATGACAGTGGTCATGGAGCATTGTGATGACAAGTGTCATGGAGCATTTTGATGACAAGGGCGTGGAGCATTGTGATGAGAAGACCATGGACAATTGTGATTACGAGTGTCATGGAGCACTGTAATGACAAGCGGTATGGAGCATTGTGATGACAGGGTCATGGAGCATTGTGATGACTCGGGACATGGAGCATTGTGATGACCAGGGCATGGGGCATTGTGATGGCAAGACCGTGGAGCACTGTGATGAGAAGACCATGGATAATTGTGATGACGAACATCATGGAGCACTGTAATGACAAGGGGCATGGAGCATTGTGATGACAGGTGTCATGGAGCATTGTGATGACAGGGGTCATGGATCATTGAGATGAAAAGTGTCACGGAGCATTCTGATGACAAGCTTGTGGAGTATTGTGATGACAATGGCATGGAGCATTGTGATGAAAAGGGCATGGATCATTGTGATGAAAAAGGCATGGAGACTTGTCACGACAGGTTTCAATGAGCAAAGTGATGACAAGTATCAGGGAGCATTGTGATGACAAGTGTATTGAGAATTGTGATGACAAAGGTCATGGAGCATTGTGATGAGAAGTCCATGGATAATTGTGATGACGAGCGTCATGGAACACTGTAATGACAAGGGTTATGGAGCATTGTGATGACAGGGTTCATGGAGCATTCTGAAGACAATGATCAGGGAGCATTCTGATGACAAGCTTGTGGAGTATTGTGATGACAATGACATGGAGCGTTGTGATGAAAAGGGCATGGAGCATTCTTATGAAAAAGGCATGGAGCCTTTTCATGACAGTGTTCAAGGAGTATTCTGATGACAAGTGTCAGGGAGCATTGTGATGACAAGTGTATTGAGAATTGTGATGACAAAGGTCATGGAGCATTGTGACGACAAGTGCATGGAGTATTGTCATGACAGTCATCATGGAGTGTTGTGATTTCAAGTGTTATGGAACATTGTGATCACAAGGGGTTGGAGCATTGTGATGACAGAGGTCATGGACCATTTTGATTTCAAGGAGCATGGAGCATTGTGATGACAAGGGCATGGAGCAATGTGATCCCAAGGTTCATGGAGGATTGTGATGAAAATGGTAATGGAGTATTGTGATGACAAGCTCATGGAGCATTGTGATGACAAGGTCATGTAGGATTTTGATGACACAGGCATGGAGAATTGTGATGATAAGGGTCATGGAGCACTGTGATGATAAGCGTCACGGAGCATTGTGATTACAGGGGTCATGGAGCATTGGGATGACAAGGGCATGGATCATTGTGATGACAAGTGTCATGGAGCATTGGGCTGAAAATGTTCATGGAGCATTGTGATGACAAGGGAATGGAGCATTGTGATGACAAGAGTCCCGGAACATTGTGTTGTCAGGGGTCATGGAGTGTTGTGATGACAGTGGTCATGGAGGATTGTGATGATATGGGTCATGGAGCATTGTGATGAGAAGGTCATGAAGCATTGGGCTGAAAATGTTCATGGAGTATTGTGATGACACGGGTCATGGAGCATTGTAATGAGAAGGGAATTGAGCACTGTGATGACAAGGTCCTGGAGCATTGTGATGGGAAGTCCATGGAGCCTTGTGATGGCAATTCTCATGGAACATTCTGATGAAAAGGGGCATGGAGCATTGTGATTACAGGGGTCTTGGAGCATTGTGATGACAAGGGCATGGAGTATTGTGATGAGAAGGCCATGGAGCATTCTGATGACATGCGTCATGGAGCTTTGTGCTGACAAGGGCATGGAGTATTGTGATGAAAATGGCATGGATCATTGTTATGAAAAAGGCATGGAGCCTTGTCATGACAGGGTTCAAGGAGCATACTGACGACAAGTGTCACGGAGCATTGTGATGACAAGTGTAATGAGCATTGTGATGACAAAGTTCATGGAGCATTGTGATGAGAAGACCATGGATAATTTTGATGATGAGCGTCATGGGGTGTTGTGATGATAAGTTTTATGGAACATTGTGATCACAAGGGTTTGGAGCATTGTGATGACAGAGGTCATGGAGCATTTTGATTTCATTGTGATGACAATAGCCTGAAGCATTATGGTGATGGGCATGGTGCATTGTGATGAGAGCGTTCATGGAGCATTGAGATGAAAAGGGGCATGGAGCATTGTGATTACAGGGGTCTTGGAGCATTGTGATGACAAGGGCATGGAACAATGTGATGAGACGGTTCATGGAACATTGTGATTCCAAGGGTTATGGAGCTTTGTGATGACAAAAGTCATGGAGCATTTTGATGTCAAGGGCGTGGTGCATTGTGATGAGAAGGGCAGGGAGCATTTTGATGACAGGGTCATGCAGCAATTTGATGAAAAGTGTAATGGAACATTTTGATGACAGGGGTTATAGAACATTGTGATGTCAGGGGTCATGGAGCTTTGGGATGAAAAGGGTCATGGAGCATTTTGATGACAGGGGTTATGGAACATTGTGATGTCAGGGGTCATGGAACATTGTGATGATAAGGGGATGTAGCATTGTGATGACAGGGGTCATGCAACATTGTGATTACAGGGGTGAGGGAGTATTGTGATGACTAGTGATGGAACATTGTGATATCTCTGTTGAGAGAGCATTTTGATGAGAAGTGCATGGAGCATTGTGATTACAAGGTTTATGGAGCATTACGATGACAAGCTTGTGGACCGTTGTGATGAAAATTACGTGGCACATTGTGATGACAAGGGTCATGGAGCATTGTTCTGACAAAGGCATGGAGCATTGTGATGACAAGGGTCACGGAGCATTGTGATGAAACGTTCATGGAGTATTGTGGTTACAAAGGTCATAGAGCCTTGTGATGATGTGGGCATGGACCACTGTGATGACAAATGTTATGAAGCATTGTGATGACTGGAGTCACAGAGCATTGTGATGACAAGGGTCATGGAGCATTGTGATGACAAGGGCATGGAGCATTGTGATGACAGGGGCATGGAGCATTGGTCTGACAAGTTTAATAGATTATTGTGATGACAGTGGGCATGGGGCATTGTGATGACAAGGGCATGGGGCATTGTGATGAGAAGGTCATGGAGTATTGTGAAGACAGGTGTCAGGGAGCATTGTGATGACATATGTCATGGTCCATTGCGATGACAATGGCATGGAGCATTGTGATGCCAAATGTAATGGAGGATTGTGATGACAAATATAATGGAGCATTGTGATGACTAGGGCTTGGAGCATTATGATGACAAGGGCCATTGAAAATTTTCATGACAAGGTCGTGAAGCATTGTGATGACAAGGTGCTGGAGCATTGTGATGAGAAAACCATGGAGCCTTGTGAGACAAGTCTCATGGAGCATACTGATGAAAAGGGGCATGGAGCATTTTGATTAGAGTGTCTTGGAAAATTGTGATAACAAGGGCATGGAGCATTGTGATGAGAAGGCCAAGGAGCAGTCTGATGACATGCGTCATTGAGCTTTGTGATGACAAGGGCATGGAGCATTGTAATTACAGGCGTCTTGGAGCATTGTGATGAAAAAGGCATGGATCATTGTGATGAAAAAGGCATGGAGCCTTGTCATGACAGGGTTCAAGGAGCATACAGAGAACAAGTGTCAGGGAGCATTTTGATGACAAGTGTGTTGAGCATTGTGATGACAAAGGTCATGGAGCATTGTGAAGAGAAGAACATAGATAATTGTGATGACGAGCGTCATGGGGCATTGTGATGACAAGTGTTATGGAATATGGTGATCACAAGGGTTTGGAGCAGTGTTATGACAGAGGTCATGGAGCATTTTGATTTCATTGTGATGACAATAGCCTGAAGCATTATGATGATGGGCATGGTGCATTGTGATGACAGGGTTCATGGATCATTGAGATAAAAAGGGACATGGAGCATTGTGATTACAGTGGTCTTGGAGCATTGTGATGAGAAGGGTCATGGAGCCTTGTGATGACAAGGCCATGGAACATCGTGATGGCAGGGATCATGGAGCATTGTTATCACAGGGGTAATGGAGCATTGTGATGGCAAGGGCATGGAGCATTCTGATGACATGCATCATGGAGCTCTGTGATGACAAGGGCATGTAGCACTGTGATTACAGGTGTCTTGGAGCATTGTGATGACAAGGGTCATGGAGCCTTGTGATGACAAGCCCGTGGAACGTTGTGATGGCAGTGTTCATGGAGCATTGTTATGACAGGGGTAATGGAGCATTGTGATGACAAGGGCATGGAACATTTGTCTGAAAAGTTTCATGGATTATTGTGATGAGAGTGGGCATGGAGCATTGTGATGACAAGGGCACGGAACACAGTGATCCATGGGTCATGGAGGATTGTAATGACAAGGGCATGGAGCATTGTGATGAGAAGGGCATCGAGCAGTGTGATGACAAGCACCATGGAGCTTTTTGATGACAATTGCATGGAACAATGTGATGAGAGGTTTCATGGAGTATTGTGATGACAAGGGCATGGAGCATTGTGATGCCAAGGGTCATGGAGCTTTGTGATGACAAAGGTCATGGAGCATTTTGATGACAAGGGCGTGGTGCATTGTGATGAGAAGGGCAGGGAGCATTGTGATGACATTGTCATGGACCAATTTGATGAAAAGGGTCATGGAACATTTTGATGAGAGGCGTTATGTAACATTGTGATGTCAGGGGTCATGGAGCATTTTGATGAAAAGGGTCATGGAGCATTTTGATGACAGGGGTTATGGAACATTGTGATGTCAGGGATCATCGAACATTGTGATGATAAGTGCATGTAGCATTGTGATGACAGGAGTCATGGAACATTGTGATGACAGGGTTGAGGGAGTA
Organism: Hyperoodon ampullatus; assembly: GCF_949752795.1. NCBI lineage: Eukaryota > Metazoa > Chordata > Mammalia > Artiodactyla > Ziphiidae > Hyperoodon > Hyperoodon ampullatus. The sequence continues at coordinate 196,061 of NW_027640767.1, forward strand.
TTGTGATGAATAGTGATGTAACATTGTGATATCAGTGGTGAGAGAGCATTTTGATTTGAAGTGCATGGAGCATTGTGATGACAAGGTTTATGGAGCATTGTGATGACAAGTTTGTGGAGCACTGTGACGGCAAGCACATGGTGCATTGTGATGACATGGGTCATGGAGCATTGTGCTGACAAGCGCATGGAGCATTGTGATGACAATGGTCATGGAGCATTGTGCTGAGAAAGGCATAGAGCATTGTGATGACAAAGGTCAAAGAGCATTGTGATGAAAAGTTCATGAAGCATTGTGGTTAAAATGGTCACAGAGACTGTTGATGACAAGGGCATGGACCACTGTGATGACAAAGGTCATGAAGCCTTGTGATGACTGGAGTCACGGAGCATTGTCATGACAGGGGTCATGGAGCATTGTGATAACAAGGGCTTGGGGCATTGTGATGACAAGGGCATGGAGCATTGGTCTAATAAGTTTCATGGCTTATTGCGATGACAGTTGGAATGGTGCATTGTGATGACAAGGGCATGGAGCATTGTGATGACCAGGTCATTCATTATTGTGAAGACAGGTGTCAGGGAGCATTGTGATGACATATGTAATGGCCCATTGTGATGACAATGCCATGGAGCATTGTGATGCCAAGTGTCATGGAGGATTCTGATGACAAAGGTAATGGAGCATTGTGATGACAATGGCTTGGAGCATTGTGATGACAAGGGTCAGGGAGCATTGTGCTGACAAGTGCATGGAAAATTGTGATGACAAGGGACATGGAGCATTCTGATGACAAGCTTGTGGAGTATTTTGATGACAATGGCATGGAGCATTGTGATGAAAACGGCATGGTGCATTTTGATGAAAAAGGCATGGAGCCTTTTTGTGACAGGGTTCAAGGAGCATTCTGATGACAAGTGTCAGGGAGCATTGTGATGACAAGTGTATCGAGAATTGTGATGACAAAGGTCATGGAGCATTGTGATGAAAAGGGCATGGAGTATTGTGATGACAGGCATCATGGAGCATTGTGATGACAAGTGTTATGGAACATTGTGATCACAAGGGTTTGGAGCATTGTGATGACAGAGGTCATGGATCATTTTGATTTCAAGGAGCATGGAGCATTGTGATGACAAGGGCATGGAGCAATGTGATCCCAAGGTTCATGGAGGATTGTGATGGCAATGGTAATGGAGTATTGTGATGACAAGTGCATAGAACATTGTAATGACAAGGTCATGTAGCATTTTGCTGACAAAGGCATGGAGCATTGTGATGACAGGTGTCATGGAGCACTGTGATGACAAGCGTCACGGAGCATTGTGATTACAGGGGTCATGGAGCATTGGGATGACAAGGGCATGCATCATTGTGATGACAAGTGTCATGGAGCATTGGGCTGAAAATGTTCATGGAGTATTGTGATGACAGGGGTCATGGAGCATTGTGATGACTAGGGAATGGAGCATTGTGATGACAAGAGTCCCGGATCATTGTGTTGTCAGGTGATATTGAGCGTTGTGATGACTGTGGTCATGGAGCATTGTGATGATATTGGTCATGGAGCATTGTGATGAGAAGGTCATGGAGCATTGGGCTGAAAATGTTCATGGAGTATTGTGATGACAGGGGTCATGGAGCATTGTGATGATAAGGGAATGGGGCATTTTGATGACAATGTCCTGGAGCATTGTGATGAGAAGACCATGGAGCCTTGTGATGACAAGTCTCATGGAGCATTCTGATGAAAAGGGGCATGGACCATTTTGATTACAGGGGTCTTGGAGCATTGTGATGACAAGGGCATGGAGCATTGTGATGAGAAGGCCATGGAGCATTCTGATGACATGCATCATGGAACTTTGTGATGACAAGGGCATGGAGCATTGTGATTACAGTTGTCTTGGAGCATTGTGATGAAAATGGCATGGATCATTGTGATGAAAAAGGCATGGAGCCTTGTCATGAAAGGGTTCAGGGAGCATACTGATGGCAAGAGTCAGGGAGCATTGTGATGACATGTGTATTGCGCATTGTGATGACAAATGTCATGGGGCATTGTGATGAGAAGTCCATGGATAATTGTGATGAGTAGCGTCATGGGGTATTGTGATGACAAGTGTTATGGAACATTGTGATCACAAGGGTTTGGAGCATTGTGATGACAGAGGTCATGGAACATTTTGATTTCATTGTGATGACAAGAGCATGAAGCATTATGATGATGGGCATGGTGCATTGTGATGACAGGGTTCATGGAGCATTGTGATGAAAGGTGGCATGGAGCTTTGGTCTGACAAGTTTCATGGATTATTTTGATGACAGTGGGCATGGCACATTGTGATGACAAGGGCATGGAGCATTGTGATGACAAGGTCATGGAGTATTGTGAAGACAGGTGTCAGGGAGCATTGTGATGACATATGTCATGTTCCATTGTGATGACAATAGCACGGAGCATTGTGATGCCAAGTGTCATGGAGGATTGTTGTGACAAAGGTAAAGGAGCATTGTGATGATAAGCGCATGGAGCATTGAGATGACTAGGGCCATTGATAATTTTAATGTCCATGTCCTGAAACATTGTGATGACAAGCGCATGGAGCTTCCTATGACAGGGGTCATGGAGCATTGCGATGACAAGTGCATGGAGTATTGTTATGACAAGAGCATATAACATTGTGATGAGAAGTGCCATGGAGCATTGTGATGACAAGGACGTGGAGAATTGTGAGGACAAGGGACATTGAGCTTTGAGATGACCAGGGCATGGAGCATTGTGATGGCAAAACCGTGGAGCATTGTGATAAGAAGACCTTGGGTAATTGTGATGATGAGCATCATGGAGTACTGTAATGACAAGGGGCATGAAGCATTGTGATGACAGGTGTCAGGGAGCATTGTGATGACAGGGGTCATGGAGCATTGTGATGACAAGGGAATGGAGCATTGTGATGACAAGGGTACGGAACATTGTGATGAAAAGTGCCATTGAGAATTTTGATGATAAAGTCGTGAAGCATTGTGATGACAAACACTTGGAGCTTGCTATGACAGGGGTCATGGAACATTGCAATGACAAGTGCATGGAGAATTGTGATGAAACGAGCATGTAACTTTGTGATGAGAAGTGTCATGTAGCATTGTGATGACAAGTACGTGGAGAATTGTTATGACAAGGGACATGAAGCATTGTGATAACCAGGGAATGGAGCATTGTGATGACAGGGGTCATGGAGCATTATTATGACAAGGGCCATGGTGCATTCTGATATAAGATATCACTTATGAAGGGACTGTAAACCTGGCTACATATGAACTGAATTAGGAAAGAGAACAGAGTCTCAGATTTAGAAAACACTCTTATGCTTGCTTAAGGGGGAAGGAGAGGTGGGGAGACACACAAAACCAGAGTTTGATATTAACACAGGTACCGTTCTATAATCCAAATACAGAAGAGACAAGCCCGACTCGTTCCTCAGTGAATGGGACTCAAAACCCCTATTCCCCACAGAGAAATATATCTGACTAGTAAGGATCTTAAAACCTATGTATTGATATGTCTCCATAAGGGAACCAAGTGTGTCTAGAATGACATAAACACGGCAGTGAGAATCAGCTCAAACCCACTATAAAAAGGAATTTCAAAACAAAACAAAGAAACAGTGAAATTCTTACACAATACCTTCAGGGGTTCTGATGAAACTTGGAATGACCCTATCTACAACAACAGCTGGATGTGGCATAAGGCTGTTCACTTGGGACTGAGAGGATTGGTGAGATTGGGTGAGAAAATGCAGACGCTTTAAATCAATAATGCCTGCCACTGATTCCATGGTTCCCAACTCTCCAGGTAGAAGGGAATATCACTACAGTTATAACATGTATGGGAAACCTAGAGAATGGACACCATCTGATGGTGAAAGGTTTCTAAAACTCTACTAATTTTTTTCTCTCCATGTGCTGCAGCTTGACATTCCAACTGCTTTAATATCAATCTCCCAACTTGGAGAGTCAGCCCCTATAACCTCCTGGTTCGCACAGTTGGCACATTGTGCAGAGGATATAAGGGAAGAGGGAGTACCAATGAGAGAGTAGCTGTAGGCATTTGGACGGCCACATGTCAGTCTAATTTCCCGTCATGAAGAAGAATTAACCAAACTCTGAGCCTGCCCCACACCCATAACTAGTATAGGTCCTGAAGCAAAATTGTGGGTTTGCGGTCAGCTCACAAAAACACAAGTTGAAAAATGGAGCTCAGGGGCACAGCAATTCACTAACTTGCAGAGTTATAGAGGACTACTCTCTTCCAAAAATCTGTTGAGGAGAAGCCATGAGGCGGACTTGAAAATGAGGGAGATTTGCACGAAACAGATTTCCAGAAGTACATTGGAATCGCCTTTAAACACAGGAAAAGCATCACAACTTCGACAATTATGGAATTGTCCATAAAGGGCGCATGCGTTTTCTCCTGAATATATTCAGGAGAAAACGCATACATCCATTTTGGCCAACCAAGCAACCGCACAATGCAAATCTGCACTACAAAGAAGTATCACTTCCCACCAGTCAAAAGGGATATCCGTAAAATGTGTAAAAACCAGAAAGGCAAGAGGGGCTCTGGAGAACAGGGAGCCTTGTTATGCTGATGGGTGGGATGTAGATTGCCAACAGTCACTCTGGAGGAGTGCATTGTGTTCCCTAAAAGAATTACTCAACAGAGCTTCACAACCTAAGGCACTTCCAGTCATGGGAATATACCTTGGGAAAATTGAAAATCAATAAGACACAGCCAACCCAAAATATAGGGCAGCACTGCTTACAAGAACCTCGACTTCGGGACACCTTAAATAACCCAGGAAAGACAAAAATGGTAAAGAAATTGTGGTACATACGTATGATGGAATATCCCTCAGCCATGAAGTCAATGTCATAAGGCCAGTAGCAGCATAATGATGGGATTCATGTACCATGATTCTAACTGAAAAAATCACACAGAAAAAGAAACTTATCATAAGATATCACTTATGAAGGGTGTATAAACATGGCTACACATGGAATGAATTAGGAAAGGGAACAGAGTCTCATATATAGAAAACACTCTTATGCATGCTTAAGGGGAAAGCAGAGGTGGGGTGATGAATAAAACCAGAGTTTGATATTAGCACAGGTACGGTTCCATAATCCAAATACAGAATAGACAAGACCTACTACTTCCTCTGTGAACGGGATTCAAAACACCATATTTCCTGCAGAGGAATATATCTTACTAGTAAGAATCTTAAAACTTATGTATTGATATGTCTCCGTAAGGGAATCAAGTGTGTCTAGACTGGCATAAACATGGCAGCGAGAATCAGCTCAAACCCACTATAAAAAGGAATTTCAAAAACAAAACAAAAAAACTGGGAAATTAATTACAATTCCTTCAGGGTCTGTGATGAAACCTGGAATGACCCTATCTACAATGACAGTTGGATGTGGCATAAGGAGGGACACTAGGGACTGAGAGGATTGATGAGATTGGGTGAGCCAATGCAGACCCTTTAAAGCAATAATGCATGGCACCCATTTCATGGGTTTCAACTCTCCAGGTTGAAGGGAATATTACTATAGTTATAACATGTACGGGGAACGTAGAGAACGGACACACTGTGAATACGAAAGGTTTCTAAAACTCAACGAATAGTCCCTCTCCTGGTGCTCTGGTTTGACTTTCCATCTGCTTTACTATCAATCTCCCAACTTGGAGAGACAGCCCCTTTAACCTCCTGGTTCGCACAGGTTGCCAATTTGGCAGAGGATGAAAGGGAAGAGGGAGAACCAATGAGAGAGTAGCTGTTAGGCATTTGGACGGGCACATATCACTCTAACTTCCCGACAGGAAGAAGAATGAACCAAAGTCTCAGCCGCCCACCGGGAACCAGTATAGGTCCTGAACCAAAATTTTGGACTTGCGGGCCGCTCACCAAAAACGAGTTGAAAAATGGAGCTCAGGGGCACAGCAATTCACAAACTGGCCGAGTAATAAAGGACAACTATCGTCCAAAAATCTGTTGAGGGAAGGCAACGAGGCGGACTTGAAAGCGAGGCAGAATAGCAGGAAACAGATTTCAAGAGGTACGTTGGAATCGCCTTTAAAGCACAGGAAGAGGGGCACAACTTCGACAATGATGCACTTGGCCAAAAAGGGCGTATGCGTTTTCTCCTGAATATATTCAGGAGAAAACGCATACGCCCTTTCTGGCCAAGCAAGCAAGCGGGCATGCAAATCTGCACTACAAAGAAGTATCACTTCCCACCGGTCAAAAGGGACATCCACAAAATGTGTAAAAACCAGAAAGGAAAGACAGGCCCTGGAGAACAGGGAGCCTTGTTATGCTGATGGGCGGGATGTAAATTGCCAACTGCCTCTCTGGAATAGTGCATTGTGTTCCCTAAAACAAGTAAAGAACAGAGCTACAGAGCCAAGGGCACTTCCAATCTTGGGAATATACCTTGGGAAATCTGAAAATCAATAAGACAGAGCCACTGCAAAATTTAGGGCTGCACTGCTTACAAGGACCTCAACTTGGGTACACCTTAAATATCCCAGGAAATATAAAAATGGTTCAAAAAATTGTGGTACTTACGTACGATGGAATATCCCTCAGCCATGAAATCAATGTCATAAGACCATTAGCAGCAAAATGGGTGGATTCAGGTACGATGATTCTAAGTGAAATAAGTCACACAGAAAAAGAAACTTATCATAAGATATCACTTATGAAGATCCTGTAAACATGGCTACACTTGAACTGAGTTAGGAAAGAGAACAGTGTCTCACATTTAGAAAACACTCTTATTCCTGCTTAAGGGGGAAGGAGAGGTGGGGTGATGCATAAAACCAGAGTTTGATATAAGCACAGGTACCGTTCCAAAAACCAACTATGGAAGAGACAAGACCTACACCTTCCTCAGTGAAAGGGACTCAAAACCCCATATTTCCCGCAGAGGAATATATCTGACTAGTAAGAATCTTAAAACCTATGTATTGATATGTCTCTGTAAGGGAATCAAGTGTGCTTAGGCTGGCATAAACATGGAAGGGAGAATCAGCTCAAACCCACTATAAAAAGGAATTTCAAAAACAAAACAAAAAAACTGGGAAATTCTTTACAATTCCTTCAGTGACTCTGATGAAACCGGGAATGACCCTATCTACAACGACAGCTGGATGTGGCATAAGGGTGGACACTTGGGACTGAGAGGATTGGTGAGATTGGGTGAGCAAATGCAGACCGTTTAAAGCAATAATGCATGGCACCCATTCCATGGGTCCCAACTCTCCAGGTTGAAGGGAATATTACTACAGCTATAACATGTACGGGAAACCTAGAGAACGGACACACTGTGAATACGAAAGGTTTCTAAAACTCAACGAATAGTCCCTCTCCTGGTGCTCTGGTTTGACTTTCCATCTGCGTTACTATCAACCTCCCAACTTGGAGAGACAGCCCCTTTAACCTCCTGGTTCGCACAGGTTGCCAATTTGGCAGAGGATGAAAGGGAAGAGGGAGAACCAATGAGAGAGTAGCTGTTAGGCATTTGGACGGGCACATATCACTGTAATTTCCTGGCAGGAAGAAGAATTAACCAAAGTCTCAGCCCCCCACCGGGAACCAGCATAGGTCCTGAACGAAAATTTTGGACTTGCGGTCAGCTCACCAAAAACGAGTTGAAAAATGGAGCTCAGGGGCACAGCAATTCACAAACTGGCCGAGTAATAAAGGACAACTATCGTCCAAAAATCTGTTGAGGGAAGGCAACGAGGCGGACTTGAAAGCGAGGCAGAATAGCAGGAAACAGATTTCAAGAGGTACGTTGGAATCGCCTTTAAAGCACTGGAAGAAGGGCACAACTTCGACAATGATGCACTTGGCCAAAAAGGGCGTATGCGTTTTCTCCTGAATATATTCAGGAGAAAATGCATACGCCCTTTTTGGCCAAGCAAGCAAGCGGGCAATGCAAATCTGCACTACAAAGAAGTAACACTTCCCACCGGTCAAAAGGGACATCCACAAAATGTGTAAAAACCAGAAAGGCAAGACAGGCCCTGGAGAACATGGAGCCTTTTTATGCTGATGGGCGGGATGTAAATTGCCAACTGCCTCTCTGGAGGAGTGCATTGTGTTCCCTAAAACAAGTAAACAACAGAGCTACAGAGCCAAGGGCACTTCCAGTCTAGGGAATATACCTTGGGAAAACTAAAAATCAATAAGACACAGCCACCCCAAAATTTAGGGCTGCACTGCTTACAAGGACCTCAACTTGGGTACACCTTAAATATCCCAGGAAATATAAAAATGGTTCAAAAAATTGTGGTACTTACGTACGATGGAATATCCCTCAACCATGAAATCAATGTCATAAGACCAGTAGCAGCAAAATGGGTGGATTCAGGTACGATGATTCTAAGTGAAATAAGTCACACAGAAAAATACACTTATCATAAGATATCACTCATGAAGATCCTGTAAACATGGCTACACTTGAACTGAGTTAGGAAAGAGAACAGAGTCTCACATTTAGAAAACACTCTTATGCCTGCTTAAGGGGGAAGGAGAGGTGGGGTGATGCATAAAACCAGAGTTTGATATAAGCACAGGTACCGTTCCAAAAACCAACTATGGAATAGGCAAGACCTACACTTTCTTCAGTGAAAGGGTCTCAAAACCCCTTATTTCCTGCACAGGAATATATCTGACTAGTAAGAATCTTAAAACCTATGTATTGATATGTCTCCGTAAGGGAATCAAGTGTGTCTAGACTGGCATAAACATGGCAGCGAGAATCAGCTCAAAACCAGTATAAAAAGGAATTTCAAAAACAAATAAAAAAAACTGGGAAATTCATTACAATTCCTTCAGGGTCTCTGATGAAACCTGGAATGACCCTATGTACAATGACAGCTGGATGTGGCCTAAGGCTGGACACTTTGGACTGAGACGATTGGTGAGATTGGGTGAGCAAATGCAGACCCTTTAAAGCGATAATGCATGGCACCCATTCCATGGGTCCCAACTCTCCAGGTTGAAGGGAATATATCTACAGCTATGACATGTACGGGAAACCTAGAGAACGGACACACTGTGAATACGAAAAGTTTCTAAAACTCAACGAATAGTCCCTCTCCTGTTGCTTCGGTTTGACTTTCCATATGCTTTACTATTAATCTCCCAACTTGGAGAGACAGCCCATTTAACCTCCTGGTTCGCACAGGTTTGCAATTTGGCAGAGGATGAAAGGGAAGAGGGAGAACCAATGAGAGAGTAGCTGTTAGGCATTTGGACGGGCACATGTCACTCTAATTTCCAGGCAGGAAGAAGAATTAACCAAATTTCAGCCACCCACCAGGAACCAGTATAGGTTCTGAGCCAAAATTTTGGACTTTCAGTCAGCTAACAAAAAACGAGTTGAAAAATGGAGCTCAGGGGCACAGCAATTCACAAACTGGCCGAGTAATAAAGGACAACTATCGTTCAAAAATCTTTTGAGGGAGGACAAAGAACCGGACTTGAAAGCGAGGCAGAATAAGAAAAAACAGATTTCAAGAGGTACGTTGGCATCGGTTTTAAAGCACAGGAAGAGGCGCACAACATCGACAATGATGCACTTGGCCAAAAAGGGCGTATGCATTTTCTCCTGAATATATTCAGGAGAAAACGCATACGCCCTTTTTGGCCAAGCAAGCAAGCGGGCAATGCAAATCTGCACTACAAAGAAGTATCACTTCCCATCCGTCAAAAGGGACATCCACAAAATGTGTAAAAACCAGAGAGACAAGACAGGCCCTGGAGAACAGGGAGCCTTGTTATGCTGATGGGCGGGATGTAAATTGCCAACTGCCTCTCTGGAGGAGTACATTGTGTTCCCTAAAACAAGTAAAGAACAGAGATACAGAGCCAAGGGCACTTCCAGTCTAGGGAATATACCATGGGTAAAGCGAAAATCAATAAGACAGAGCCACCCCAAAATTTAGGGCTGCACTGCTTACAAGGACCTCAACTTGGGTACACCTTAAATATCCCAGGAAATATAAAAATGGTTCAAAAAATTGTGGTACTTACGTACGATGGAATATCCCTCAGCCATGAAATCAATGTCATAAGACCAGTAGCAGCAAAATGGGTGGATTCAGGTACGATGATTCTAAGTGAAATAAGTCACACAGAAAAAGAAAGTTATCATAAGATATCACTTATGAAGATCCTGTAAACATGGCTACACTTGAACTGAGTTAGGAAAGAGAACAGTGTCTCACATTTAGAAAACACTCTTATGCCTGCTTAAGGGGGAAGGAGAGGTGGGGTGATGCATAAAACCAGAGTTTGATATAAGCACAGGTACCGTTCCAAAAACCAACTACGGAATAGACAAGACCTACACCTTCCTCAGTGAAAGGGACTCAAAACCCCATATTTCCCGAAGAGGAATATATCTGACTAGTAAGAATCTTAAAACCTATGTATTCATATGTCTCCATAAGGGAATCAAGTGTGTCTAGACTGGCATAAACATGGCAGCGGGAATCAGCTCAAACCCACTATAAAAAGGAATTTCAAAAACAAAACAAAAAAACTGGGAAATTCTGTACAATTACTTCAGGGTCTCTGATGACACCTGGAATGACCCCATCTACAATGACAGCTGGATGTGGCATAAGGAGGAACACTTGGGACTGAGAGGATTGGTGAGATTGGGTGAGCAAATGCAGACCCTTTAAAGCACAAATGACTTGCACCCATTCCATGAGTCCCAACTCTCCAGGTTGAAGGGAATATTACTACAGCTATAACATGTACGGGAAACCTAGAGAACGGACACACTGTGAATACGAAAGGTTTCTAAAACTCAACGAATAGTCCCTATCCTGGTGCTCCGGTTTGACTTTCCATCTGCTTTACTATCAACCTCCCAACTTGGAGAGACAGCCCCTTTAACCTCCTGGTTCTCACAGGTTGCCAATTTGGCAGAGGATGAAATGGAAGAGGGAGAACCAATGAGAGAGTAGCTGTTAGGCATTTGGACGGGCACATATCACTCTAACTTCCCAGCAGGAAGACGAATTAACCAAACTCTAAGCCATCCACCGGGAACCAGCATAGTTCCTGAACAAAAATGTTGGACTTGCGGTCAGCTCACCAAAAACGAGTTGAAAAATGGAGCTCAGGGGCACAGCAATTCACAAACTGGCCGAGTAATAAAGGACAACTATCGTCCAAAAATCTGTTGAGGGAAGGCAACGAGGTGGACTTGAAAGCGAGTCAGAATAGCAGGAAACAGATTTCAAGAGGTACGTTGGAATCGCCTTTAAAGCACAGGAAGAGGGGCACAACTTCGACAATGATGCACTTGCCCAAAAAGGGCGTATGCGTTTTCTCCTGAATATATTCAGGAGAAAACGCATACGCCCTTTTTGGCCAAGCAAGCAAGCGGGCAATGCAAATCTGCACTACAAAGAAGTATCACTTCCCACAGGTCAAAAGGGACATCCACAAAATGTGTAAAAACCAGAAAGGCAAGACAGGCCCTGGAGAACAGGGAGCCTTGTTATGCTGATGGGCGGGATGTAAATTGCCAGCTGCCTCTCTGGAGGAGTGCATTGTGTTCCCTAAAACAAGTAAACAACAGAGCTACAGAGCCAAGGGCTCTTCAAGTCTAGGGAATATACCTTGGGAAAACTGAAAATCAATAAGACAGAGCCACCCCAAAATTTAGGGCTGCACTTCTTACAAGGACCTCGCTTGGATACTCCTTAAGTATCCCAGGAAATATAAAAATGGTTCAAAAAATTGTGGTACTTACGTACGATGGAATATCCCTCAGCCATGAAATCAATGTCATAAGACCAGTAGCAGCAAAATGGGTGGATTCAGGTACGATGATTCTAAGTGAAATAAGTCACACAGAAAAAGAAACTTATCCTAAGATATCACTTATGAAGATCCTATAAACATGGCTACACTTGAACTGAGTTAGGAAAGAGAACAGTGTCTCATATTTAGAAAACACTCTTATGCCTGCTTAAGTTGGAAGGAGAGGTGGGGTGATGCATAAAACCAAAGTTTGATATAAGCACCGGTACCGTTCCAAAAACCAACTATGGAATAGACAAGACCTACACCTTCCTCAGTGAAAGGGACTCAAAACACCATATTTCCCGCAGAGGAATATATCTGACTAGTAAGAATCTAAAAACCTATGTATTGATATGTCTCCATAAGGGAATCAAGTGTGTCTAGACTGGCATAAACATGGCAGCGAGAATCAGCTCAAACCCACTATAAAAAGGAATTTCAAAAACAAAACAAAAAATCTGGGAAATTCTTTACAATTCCTTCAGGGTCTCTGATGAAACCTGGAATGACCCTATCTACAACGACAGCTGGATGTGGCATAAGGAGGGACACTTGGGACTGAGACGATTGGTGAGATTGGGTGAGCAAATGCAGACCCTTTAAAGCACAAATGCCTGGCACCCATTCCATAGGTCCCAACTCTCCAGGTTGAAGGGAATATTACTACAGCTATAACATGTACGGGAAACCTAGAAAACAGACACACTGTGAATACGAAAGGTTTCTAAAACTCAATGAATAGTCCCTCTCCTGGTGCTCCGGTTTGACTTTACATCTGCTTTACTATCAACTTCCCAACTTGGAGAGACAGCCCCTTTAACCTCCTGGTTCGCACAGGTTTCTAATTTGGCAGAGGATGAAAGGGAAGAGGGAGAACCAATGAGAGAGTAGCTGTTAGGCATTTGGACGGGCACATATCACTCTAATTTCCCGGCAGGGAGAAGAATTAACCAAAGTCTCAGCCACCCACCGGGAGCCAGTATAGGTCCTGAAGCAAAATTTTGGACTTGCGGTCAGCTCACCAAAAACGAGTTGAAAAATGGAGCTCAGGGGCACAGCAATTCACAAACTGGCCGAGTAATAAAGGACAACTATCGTCCAAAAATCTGTTGAGGAAAGGCAACGATGTGCACTTGAAAGCGAGGCAGAATAGCAGGAAACAGATTTCAAGAGGTACGTTGGAATCACCTTAAAAGCACAGGAAGAGGGGCACAACTTCGACAATGATGCACTTGGCCAAAAAGGGCGTATGCGTTTTCTCCTGAATATATTCAGGAGAAAACGCATACGCCCTTTTTGGCCAAGCAAGCAAGCGGGCAATGCAAATCTGCACTACAAAGAAGTATAACTTCCCACCGGTCAAAAGGGACATCCACAAAATGTGTAAAAACCAGAAAGGAAAGACAGGCCCTGGAGAACAGGGAGCCTTGTTATGCTGATGGGCGGGATGTAAATTGCCAACTGCCTCTCTGGAGGAGTGCATTGTGTTCCCTGAAACAAGTAAACAACAGAGATACAGAGCCAAGGGCACTTCCAGTCTAGGGAATATACCTTGGGAAAACTGAAAATCAATAAGACAGAGCCACCCCAAAATTTAGGGCTGCACTGCTTACAAGGACCTCAACTTGGGTACACCTTAAATATCCCAGGAAATATAAAAATGGTTCAAAAAACTGTGGTACTTACGTACGATGGAATATCCCTCAGCCATGAAATCAATGGCATAAGACCAGTAGTAGCAAAATGGGTGGATTCAGGTTCGGGGATTCTAAGTGAAATAAGTCACACAGAAAAAGAAACTTATCATAAGATATCACTTAAGAAGATCCTATAAACATGGCTACACTTGAACTGAGTTAGGAAAGAGAACAGTGTCTCATATTTAGAAAACACACTTATGCCTGCTTAAGGGGGAAGGAGAGGTGGGGTGATGCATAAAACCAGAGTTTGATATAAGCACAGGTACCGTTCCAAAAACCAGCTATGGAATAGACAAGACCTACACATTCCTCAGTGAAAGGGACTCAAAACACCATATTTCCCGCAGAGGAATATATCTGACTAGTAAGAATCTTAAAACCTATGTATTGATATGTCTCCGTAAGGGAATCAAGTGTGTCTAGACTGGCATAAACATGGCAGCGAGAATCAGCTCAAACCCACTATAAAAAGGAATTTCAAAAACAAAACAAAAAAACTGGGAAATTCTTTACAATTCCTTCAGGGTCTCTGATGAAACCTGGAATGACCCTATCTACAACGACAGCTGGATGTGGCATAAGGAGGGACACTTGGGACTGAGACGATTGGTGAGATTGGGTGAGCAAATGCAGACCCTTTAAAGCACAAATGCTTGGCACCCATTCCATGAGTCCCACATCTCCAGGTTGAAGGGAATATTACTACAGCTATAACATGTACGGGAAACCTAGAGAACGGACACACTGTGAATACGAAAGGTTTCTAAAACTCAACGAATAGCCCCTATCCTGGTGTTCCGGTTTGACTTTCCATCTGCTTTACTATCAACCTCCCAACTTGGAGAGACAGCCCCTTTAACCTACTGTTTCGCACAGGTTTCCAATTTGGCAGAGGATGAAAGGGAAGAGGGAGAACCAATGAGAGAGTAGCTGTTAGGCATTTGGACGGGCACATATCACTGTAATTTCCCGGCAGGAAGAAGAATTAACCAAAGTCTCAGCCACCCACCGGGAACCATTATAGGTCCTGAACCAAAATTTTGGACTTGCGGTCAGCTCACCAAAAACGAGTTGAAAAATGGAGCTCAGGGGCACAGCAATTCACAAACTGGTCGAGTAATAAAGGACAACTATCGTCCAAAAATCTGTTGAGGAAAGGCAAGGAGGCAGACTTAAAATCGAGGCAGAATAGCAGGAAACAGATTTCAAGAGGTACATTGGAATCGCATTTAAAGCACAGGAAGAGGGGCACAACTTCGACAATGATGCACTTGGCCAAAAAGGGCGTATGCGTTTTCTCCTGAATATATTCAGTAGAAAACGCATACGCCCTTTTTGGCCGAGCAAGCAAGCGGGCAATGCAAATCTGCACTACAAAGAAGTATCACTTCCCACCGGTCAAAAGGGACATCCACAAAATGTGTAAAAACCAGAAAGGCAAGACAGGCCCTGGAGAACAGGGAGCCTTGTTATGCTGATGGGCGGGATGTAAATTGCCAACTGCCTCTCTGGAGGAGTGCATTGTGTTCCCTAAAACAAGTAAACAACAGAGCTACAGAGCCAAGGGCACTTCCAGTCTAGGGAATATACCTTGGGAAAACTGAAAATCAATAAGACAGAGCCACCCCAAAATTTACGGCTGCACTGCTTACAAGGACCTCAACTTGGGTACACCTTAAGTATCCCAGGAAATATAAAAAAGGTTCAAAAAATTGTGGTACTTACTTACGATGGAATATCCCTCAGCCATGAAATCAATGTAATAAGACCAGTAGCAGCAAAATGGGTGGATTCAGGTACGATGATTCTAAGTGAAATAAGTCACACAGAAAAAGAAACTTATCATAAGATATCACTTATGAAGATCCTATAAACATGGCTACACTTGAACTGAGTTAGGAAAGAGAACAGTGTCTCACATTTAGAAAACACTCTTATGCCTGCTTAAGGGGGAAGGAGAGGTGGGGTGATGCATAAAACCAGAGTTTGATATAAGCACAAGTACCGTTCCAAAAACCTACTATGGAATACACAAGACCTACACCTTCCTCAGTGAAAGGGACTCAAAACCCCATATTTCCCGCAGAGGAATATATCTGACTAGTAAGAATCATAAAACCTATGTATTGATATGTCTCCATAAGGGAATCAAGTGTGTCTAGACTGGCATAAACATGGCAGCGAGAATCAGCTCAAACCCACTATAAAAAGGAATTTCAAAAACAAAACAAAAAAACTGGGAAATTCTTTACAATTCCTTCAGGGTCCCTGATGAAACCTGGAATGACCCTATCTACAACGACAGCTGGATGTGGCATAAGGAAGGAGACTTGGGACTGAGAGGTTTGGTGAGATAGGGTGAGCAAATGCAGACCCTTTAAATCACAAATGCCTGACACCCATTCCATGGGCCCCAACTCTCCAGGTTGAAGGGAATATTACTACAGCTATAACATGTACGGGAAACCTAGAGAACGGACACACTGTGAATACGAAAGGTTTCTAAAACTCAACGAATAGTCCCTCTCCTGGTGCTCCGGTTTGACTTTTCATCTGCTTTACTATCAACCTCCAAACTTGGAGAGACAGCCCCTTTAACCTCCTGGTTCACACAGGTTGCCAATTTGCCAGAGGATGAAAGGGAAGAGGGAGAACCAATGAGAGAGTAGCTTTTAGGCATTTGGACGGGCACATATCACTGTAATTTCCAGGCAGGAAGAAGAATTAACCAAAGTCTCAGCCACCCACCGGGAACCAGTATAGGTCCTGAACCAAAATTTTGGACTTGCGGTCAGCTCACCAAAAACGAGTTGAAAAATGTAGCTCAGGGGCACAGCAATTCACAAACTGGCCGAGTAATAAAGGACAACTATCGTCCAAAAATCTGTTGAGGGAAGGCAACGAGGTGGACTTGAAAGCGAGTCAGAATAGCAGGAAACAGATTTCAAGAAGTACGTTGGAATCGCCTTTAAAGCACCGGAAGAGGGGCACAACTTCGACAATGATGCACTTGCCCAAAAAGGGCGTATGCGTTTTCTCCTGAATATATTCAGGAGAAAACGCATACGCCCTTTTTGGACAAGCAAAGAAGCGGGCAATGCAAATCTGCAATACAAAGTAGTATCACTTCCGACGGGTCAAAAGGGACATCCACAAAATGTGTAAAAACCAGAAAGGCAAGACAGGCCCTGGAGAACAGGGAGCCTTGTTATGCTGATTGGCGGGATGTAAATTGCCAACTGCCTCTCTGGAGGAGTGCATTGTGTTCCCTAAAACAAGTAAACAACAGAGATACAGAGCCAAGGGCACTTCCAGTCTAGGGAATATACCTTGGGAAAACTGAAAATCAATAAGACAGAGCCACCCCAAAATTTAGGGCTGCACTGCTTACAAGGACCTCGCTTGGATACACCTTAAGTATCCCAGGAAATATAAAAATGGTTCAAAAAATTGTGGTACTTACGTACGATGGAATATCCCTCAGCCATGAAATCAATGTCATAAGACCAGTAGCAGCAAAATGGGTGGATTCAGGTACGATGATTCTAAGTGAAATAAGTCACACAGAAAAAGAAACTTATCCTAAGATATCACTTATGAAGATCCTATAAACATGGCTACACTTGAACTGAGATAGGAAAGAGAACAGTGTCTCATATTTAGAAAACACTCTTATGCCTGCTTAAGTTGGAAGGAGAGGTGGGGTGATGCATAAAACCAGAGTTTGATATAAGCACAGGTACCGTTCCAAAAACCAACTATGGAATAGACAAGACCTACACCTTCCTCAGTGAAAGGGACTCAAAACCCCATATTTCCCGCAGAGGAATATATCTGACTAGTAAGAATCTTAAAACCTATGTATTGATATGTCTCCGTAAGGGAATCAAGTGTGTCTAGACTGGCATAAATATGGCAGCGAGAATCAGCTCAAACCCACTATAAAAAGGAATTTCAAAAAGAAAACAAAAAATCTGGGAAATTCTTTACAATATCTTCAGGGTCTCTGATGAAACCTGGAATGACCCTATCTACAACGACAGCTGGATGTGGCATAAGGAGGGACACTTGGGACTGAGACGATTGGTGAGACTGGGTGAGCAAATGCAGACCCTTTAAAGCACAAATTCCTGGCACCCATTACATGGGTCCCAATTCTCGAGGTTGAAGGGAATATTACTACAGCTATAACATGTACGGGAAACCTAGAGAACGGACACACTGTGAATACGAAAGGTTTCTAAACACAACGAATAGTCCCTCTCATGGTGCTCCGGTTTGACTTTACATCTGCTTTACTATCAACCTCCAAACTTGGAGAGACAGCCCCTTTAACCTCCTGGTTCGCACAGGTTTCCAATTTGGCAGAGGATGAAAGGGAAGAGGGAGAACCAATGAGAGAGTAGCTGTGAGGCATTTGGACAGGCACATATCACTGTAATTTCCCAGCAGGAAGAAGAATTAACCAAAGTCTCAGCCACCCACCGGGAACCAGTATAGGTCCTGAAGCAAAATTTTGGACTTGCGGTCAGCTCACCAAAAACAAGTTGAAAAATGGAGCTCAGGGGCACAGCAATTCACAAACTGGCCGAGTAATAAAGGACAACTATCGTCCAAAAATGTGTTGAGGAAAGGCAACGAGGTGTACTTGAATGCGAGTCAGAAGAACAGGAAACAGATTTCAAGATGTACGTTGCAATCGCCTTTAAAGCACAGGAAGAGGTGCACAACTTCGACAATAATGCACTTGGCCAAAAAGTGTGTATTCATTTTCTCCTGAATATATTCAGGAGAAAATGCATACGCCCTTTTTGGCCAAGCAAGCAAACGGGCAATGCAAATCTGCATTAAAAATAAGTATCACTTCCCACCGGTCAAAAGGGACATCCACAAATGTGTAAAAACCAGAAAGGCAAGACAGGCCCTGGAGAACAGGGAGCCTTGTTTTGCTGATGGGCGGGATGTAAATTGCCAACTGCCTCTCTGGAGGAGTGCATTGTGTTCCTTAAAACAAGTAAAGAACAGAGCTACAGAGCCAAGGGCACTTCCAGTCTAGGGAATATACCTTGGGAAAACTGAAAAACAATAAGACAGATCCACCCCAAAATTTAGGGCTGCACTGCTTACAAGGACCTCAACTTGGGTACACCTTAAATATCCCAGGAAATATAAAAATGGTTCAAAAAATTGTGGTACTTACGTACGATGGAATATCCCTCAGCCATGAAATCAATGTCATAAGACCAGTAGCAGCAAAATGGGTGGATTCAGGTACGATGATTCTAAGTGAAATAAGTCACACAGAAAAAGAAACTTATCATAAGATATCACTTATGAAGATCCTGTAAACATGGCTACACTTGAACTGAGTTAGGAAAGAGAACAGTGTCTCACATTTAGAAAACACTCTTATGCCTGCTTAAGGGGGAAGGAGAGGTGGGGTGATGCATAAAACCTGTGTTTGATATAAGCACACGTACCATTCCAAAAACCAACTATGGAATAGACAAGACCTACACCTTTCTCAGTGAAAGGGACTCAAAACACCATATTTCCCGCAGAGGAATATATATGACTAGTAAGAATCTTAAAACCTATGTATTGATATGTCTCCGTAAGGGAATCAACTGTGTCTAGACTGACATAAACATGGCAGCGAGAATCAGCTCAAACCCACTATAAAAAGGAATTTCAAAAACAAAACAAAAAAACTGGGAAATTCTTTACAATTCCTTCAGGGTCTCTGATGAAACCTGGAATGACCCTATCTACAACGACAGCTGGATGTGGCATAAGGAGGGACACTTGGGATTGAGACGATTGGTGAGATTGGGTGAGCAAATGCAGACCCTTTAAAGCACAAATTCCTGGCACCCATTACATGGGTCCCAACTCTCCAGGTTGAAGGGAATATTACTACAGCTATAACATGTACGGGAAACCTAGAGAACGGACACACTGTGAATATGAAAGGTTTCTAAACTCAACGAATAGTCCCTCTCCTGGTGCTCTGGTTTGACTTTCCATCTGCTTTACTATCAACCTCCCAACTTGGAGAGACAGCCCCTTTAACCTCGTGGTTCGCACAGGTTGCCAATTTGGCAGAGGATGAAAGGGAAGAGGGAGAACCAATGAGAGAGTAGCTGTTAGGCATTTGGACGGGCACATATCACTGTAATTTCCCGGCAGGAAGAAGAATTAAATAAAGTCTCAGCCACCCACTGGGAACCAGTATAAGTCCTGAACCAAAATTTTGGACTTGCGGTCAGCTCTCCAAAAACGAGTTGAAAAATGGAGCTCAGGGGCACAGCAATTCACAAACTGGCCGAGTAATAAAGGACAAGTATCGTCCAAAATCTGTTGAGGGAAGGCAACGAGGCGGACTTGAAAGCGAGGCAGAATAGCAGGAAACAGATTTCAGGAGGTACTTTGGAATCGCCTTTAAAGCACAGGAAGAAGGGCACAACGTCGACAATGATGCACTTGGCCAAAAAGGGCGTATGCATTTTCTCCTGAATATATTCAGGAGAAAACGTATACGCCCTCTTTGGCCAAGCAAACAAGCGGGCAATGGAAATCTGCACTACAAAGAAGTATCACTTCCCACCGGTCAAAAGGGACATCCACAAAATGTGTAAAAACCAGAAAGGCAAGACAGGCCCTGGAGAACAGGGAGCCTTGTTATGCCGATGGGCGGGATGTAAATTGCCAACTGCCTCTCTGGAGGAGTGCATTGTGTTCCCTAAAACAAGTAAAGAAGAGAGCTACAGAGCCAAGGGCACTTCCAGTCTAGGGAATATACCTTGGGAAAACTGAAAATCAATAAGACAGAGCCACCCCAAAATTTAGGGCTGCACTGCTTACAAGGACCTCAATTTGGGTACACCTTAAATATCTCAGGAAATATAAAAATGGTTCAAAAAATTGTGGTACTTACGTACGATGGAATATCCCTCAGCCATGAAATCAATGTCATAAGACCAGTAGCAGCAAAATGGGTGGATTCATGTACGATGATTCTAAGTGAAATAAGTCACACAGAAAAAGAAACTTATCATAAGATATCACTTATGAAGATCCTGTAAACATGGCTACACTTGAACTGAGTTAGGAAAGAGAACAGTGTCTCACATTTAGAAAACACACTTATGCCTGCCAAGGGGCAAGGAGAGGTGGGGTGCTGCATAAAACAAGAGTTTGATATAAGCACAGGTACCGTTCCAAAAACCAACTATGGAATAGACAAGACCTACACCTTCCTCAGTGAAAGGGACTCAAAACGCCATATTTCCCGCAGAGGAATATATCTGACTAGTAAGAATCTTAAAAACTATGTATTGATATGTCTCCATAAGGGAATCAAGTGTGTCTAGACTGGCATAAACATGGCAGCGAGAATCAGCTCAAACCCACTATAAAAAGGAATTTCAAAAACAAAACAAAAAAAACTGGGAAATTCTTTAAAATTCCTTCCGGGTCCCTGATGAAACCTGGAATGACCCTATCTACAACGACAGCTGGATGTGGCATAAGGAGGGACACTTGGGACTGAGACGATTGGTGAGATTGGGTGAGCAAATGCAGACCCTTTAAAGCTCAAATGCTTGGCAACCATTCCATGAGTCCCAACTCTCCAGGTTGAAGGGAATATTACTACAGTTATAACATGTACGGGAAACCTAGAGAACGGACACACTGTGAATACAAAAGCTTTCTATAACTCAACGAATTGTCCCTATCCTGGTGCTCCAGTTTGACATTCCATCTGCTTTACTATCAACCTCCCAACTTGGAGAGACAGCCCCTTTAACCTCCTGGTTCGCACAGGTTGCCAATTTGGCAGAGGATGAAAGGGAAGAGGGAGAAGCAATGAGAGAGTAGCTGTGAGGCATTTGGACGGGCACATATCACTGTAATTTCCCGGCATGAAGAAGAATTAACTAAAGTCTCAGCCACCCACCGGGAACCAGTATAGGTCCTGAACGAAAATTTTGGACTTGCGGTCAGCTCACCAAAAACGAGTTGAAAAATGGAGCTCAGGGGCACAGCAATTCACAAACTGGCCGAGTAATAAAGGACAACTATCGTCCAAAACTCTGTTGAGGGAAGGCAACGAGGCGGATTTGAAAGCGAGGCAGAACAGCAGGAAACAGATTTCAAGAGGTACGTTGGAATCGCCTTTAAAGCACAGGAAGAGGGGCACAACTTCGACAATGATGCACTTGGCCAAAAAGGGCGTATGCGTTTTCTCCTAAATATATTCAGGAGAAAATGCATACGCCCTTTTTGGCCAAGCAAGCAAACGGGCAATGCAAATCTGCATTAAAAATAAGTATCACTTCCCACCGTTCAAAAGGGACATCCACAAAATGTGTAAAAACCAGAAAGGCAAGACAGGCCCTGGAGAACATGCAGCCTTGATATGTTGATGGGTGGGATGTAAATTGTCAACTGCCTCTCTGGAGGAGTGCATTGTGTTCCCTAAAACAAGTAAAGAACAGAGCTACAGAGCCAAGGGCACTTCCAATCTAGGGAATATACCTTGGGAAAACTGAAAATCAATAAGACAGAGCCACCCCAAAATTTACGGCTGCACTGCTTACAAGGACCTCAACTTGGATACACCTTAAGTATCCCAGGAAATATAAAAATGGTTTAAAAAATTGTGGTACTTACATACGATGGAATATCCCTCAGCCATGAAATCAATGTCATAAGACCAGTAGCAGCAAAATGGGTGGATTCAGGTACGATGATTCTAAGTGAAATAAGTCACACAGAAAAAGAAACTTATCATAAGATATCACTTAAGAAGATCCTATAAACATGGCTACACTTGAACTGAGTTAGGAAAGAGAACAGTGTCTCATATTTAGAAAACACTCTTATGCCTGCTTAAGGGGGAAGGAGAGGTGGGGTGATGCATAAAACCAGAGTTTGATATAAGCACAGGTACCGTTCCAAAAACCAACTATGGAATAGAGAAGACCTACACCTTCCTCAGTGAAAGGGACTCAAAACCCCATATTTCCCGCAGAGGAATATATCTGACTAGTAAGAATCTTAAAACCTATGTATTGATATGTCTCCGTAAGGGAATCAAGTGTGTCTAGACTGACATAAACATGGCAGCGAGAATCAGCTCAAACCCACTATAAAAAGGAATTTCAAAAACAAAACAAAAAAACTGGGAAATTCTTTACAATTCCTTCAGGGTCTCTGATGAAACCTGGAATGACCCTATCTACAACGACAGCTGGATGTGGCATAAGGAGGGACACTTGGGACTGAGACGATTGGTGAGCTTGGGTGAGCAAATGCAGACCCTTTAAAGCACAAATGCAAGGCACCCATTCCATGGGTCCCAACTCTCCAGGTTGAAGGGAATATTACTACAGTTATAACATGTACGGGAAACCTAGAGAACGGACACACTGCGAATACGAAAGGTTTCTAAAACTCAACGAATAGTCCCTCTCCTGGTGCTCCGGTTTGACTTTCCATCTGCTTTACTATCAACCTCCCAACTTGGAGAGACAGCCCCTTTAACCTCGTGGTTCGCACAGGTTGCCAATTTGGCAGAGGATGAAAGGGAAGAGAGAGAACCAATGAGAGAGTAGCTGTTAGGCATTTGGACGGGCACATATCACTGTAATGTCCCGGCAGGAAGAAGAATTAAATAAAGTCTCAGCCACCCACTGGGAACCAGTATAGGTCCTGAACCAAAATTTTGGACTTGCGGTCAGCTCTCCAAAAACGAGTTGAAAAATGGAGCTCAGGGGCACAGCAATTCACAAACTGGCAGAGTAATAAAGGACAAGTATCATCCAAAAATCTGTTGAGGGAACGCAACGAGGCGGACTTGAAAGAGAGGCAGAATAGCAGGAAACAGATTTCAAGAGGTACGTTGGAATCGCCTTTAAAGCACAGGAAGAGGGGCACAACTTCGACAATGATGCACTTGGCCAAAAAGGGCGTATGAGTTTTCTCCTGAATATATTCAGGAGAAAACGCATACGCCCTTTTTGGCTAAGCAAGCAAGCGGGCAATGCAAAACTGCCCTACAAAGAAGTATCACTTCCCACCGGTCAAAAGGGACATCCACAAATGTGTAAAAACCAGAAAGGCAAGACAGGCCCTGGAGAACAGGGAGCCTTGTTTTGCTGATGGGCGGGATGTAAATTGCCAACTGCCTCTCTGGAGGAGTGCATTGTGTTCCTTAAAACAAGTAAAGAACAGAGCTACAGAGCCAAGGGCACTTCCAGTCTAGGGAATATACATTGGGAAAACTGAAAAACAATAAGACAGATCCACCCCAAAATTTAGGGCTGCACTGCTTACAAGGACCTCAACTTGGGTACACCTTAAATATCCCAGGAAATATAAAAATGGTTCAAAAAATTGTGGTACTTACGTACGATGGAATATCCCTCAGCCATGAAATCAATGTCATAAGACCAGTAGCAGCAAAATGGGTGGATTCAGGTACGATGATTCTAAGTGAAATAAGTCACACAGAAAAAGAAACTTATCATAAGATATCACTTATGAAGATCCAGTAAACATGGCTACACTTGAACTGAGTTAGGAAAGAGAACAGTGTCTCACATTTAGAAAACACTCTTATGCCTGCTTAAGGGGGAAGGAGAGGTGGGGTGATGCATAAAACCTGTGTTTGATATAAGCACACGTACCATTCCAAAAACCAACTATGGAATAGACAAGACCTACACCTTTCTCAGTGAAAGGGACTCAAAACACCATATTTCCCGCAGAGGAATATATATGACTAGTAAGAATCTTAAAAACTATGTATTGATATGTCTCCGTAAGGGAATCAAGTGTGTCTAGACTGACATAAACATGGCAGCGAGAATCAGCTCAAACCCACTATAAAAAGGAATTTCAAAAACAAAACAAAAAAAACTGGGAAATTCTTTAAAATTCCTTCCGGGTCCCTGATGAAACCTGGAATGACCCTATCTACAACGACAGCTGGATGTGGCATAAGGAGGGACACTTGGGACTGAGACGATTGGTGAGATTGGGTGAGCAAATGCAGACCCTTTAAAGCTCAAATGCTTGGCAACCATTCCATGAGTCCCAACTCTCCAGGTTGAAGGGAATATTACTACAGTTATAACATGTACGGGAAACCTAGAGAACGGACACACTGTGAATACGAAAGCTTTCTATAACTCAACGAATTGTCCCTATCCTGGTGCTCCAGTTTGACATTCCATCTGCTTTACTATCAACCTCCCAACTTGGAGAGACAGCCCCTTTAACCTCCTGGTTCGCACAGGTTGCCAATTTGGCAGAGGATGAAAGGGAAGAGGGAGAAGCAATGAGAGAGTAGCTGTGAGGCATTTGGACGGGCACATATCACTGTAATTTCCCGGCAGGAAGAAGAATTAACTAAAGTCTCAGCCACCCACCGGGAACCAGTATAGGTCCTGAACGAAAATTTTGGACTTGCGGTCAGCTCACCAAAAACGAGTTGAAAAATGGAGCTCAGGGGCACAGCAATTCACAAACTGGCCGAGTAATAAAGGACAACTATCGTCCAAAACTCTGTTGAGGGAAGGCAACGAGGCGGATTTGAAAGCGAGGCAGAACAGCAGGAAACAGATTTCAAGAGGTACGTTGGAATCGCCTTTAAAGCACAGGAAGAGGGGCACAACTTCGACAATGATGCACTTGGCCAAAAAGGGCGTATGCGTTTTCTCCTAAATATATTCAGGAGAAAATGCATACGCCCTTTTTGGCCAAGCAAGCAAACGGGCAATGCAAATCTGCATTAAAAATAAGTATCACTTCCCACCGTTCAAAAGGGACATCCACAAAATGTGTAAAAACCAGAAAGGCAAGACAGGCCCTGGAGAACATGCAGCCTTGATATGTTGATGGGCGGGATGTAAATTGTCAACTGCCTCTCTGGAGGAGTGCATTGTGTTCCCTAAAACAAGTAAAGAACAGAGCTACAGAGCCAAGGGCACTTCCAATCTAGGGAATATACCTTGGGAAAACTGAAAATCAATAAGACAGAGCCACCCCAAAATTTACGGCTGCACTGCTTACAAGGACCTCAACTTGGATACACCTTAAGTATCCCAGGAAATATAAAAATGGTTCAAAAAATTGTGGTACTTACATACGATGGAATATCCCTCAGCCATGAAATCAATGTCATAAGACCAGTAGCAGCAAAATGGGTGGATTCAGGTACGATGATTCTAAGTGAAATAAGTCACACAGAAAAAGAAACTTATCATAAGATATCACTTAAGAAGATCCTATAAACATGGCTACACTTGAACTGAGTTAGGAAAGAGAACAGTGTCTCATATTTAGAAAACACTCTTATGCCTGCTTAAGGGGGAAGGAGAGGTGGGGTGATGCATAAAACCAGAGTTTGATATAAGCACAGGTACCGTTCCAAAAACCAACTATGGAATAGAGAAGACCTACACCTTCCTCAGTGAAAGGGACTCAAAACCCCATATTTCCCGCAGAGGAATATATCTGACTAGTAAGAATCTTAAAACCTATGTATTGATATGTCTCCGTAAGGGAATCAAGTGTGTCTAGACTGACATAAACATGGCAGCGAGAATCAGCTCAAACCCACTATAAAAAGGAATTTCAAAAACAAAACAAAAAAACTGGGAAATTCTTTACAATTCCTTCAGGGTCTCTGATGAAACCTGGAATGACCCTATCTACAACGACAGCTGGATGTGGCATAAGGAGGGACACTTGGGACTGAGACGATTGGTGAGTTTGGGTGAGCAAATGCAGACCCTTTAAAGCACAAATGCAAGGCACCCATTCCATGGGTCCCAACTCTCCAGGTTGAAGGGAATATTACTACAGTTATAACATGTACGGGAAAACTAGAGAACGGACACACTGCGAATACGAAAGGTTTCTAAAACTCAACGAATAGTCCCTCTCCTGGTGCTCCGGTTTGACTTTCCATCTGCTTTACTATCAACCTCCCAACTTGGAGAGACAGCCCCTTTAACCTCGTGGTTCGCACAGGTTGCCAATTTGGCAGAGGATGAAAGGGAAGAGAGAGAACCAATGAGAGAGTAGCTGTTAGGCATTTGGACGGGCACATATCACTGTAATGTCCCGGCAGGAAGAAGAATTAAATAAAGTCTCAGCCACCCACTGGGAACCAGTATAGGTCCTGAACCAAAATTTTGGACTTGCGGTCAGCTCTCCAAAAACGAGTTGAAAAATGGAGCTCAGGGGCACAGCAATTCACAAACTGGCAGAGTAATAAAGGACAAGTATCATCCAAAAATCTGTTGAGGGAACGCAACGAGGCGGACTTGAAAGAGAGGCAGAATAGCAGGAAACAGATTTCAAGAGGTACGTTGGAATCGCCTTTAAAGCACAGGAAGAGGGGCACAACTTTGACAATGATGCACTTGGCCAAAAAGGGCGTATGAGTTTTCTCCTGAATATATTCAGGAGAAAACGCATACGCCCTTTTTGGCTAAGCAAGCAAGCGGGCAATGCAAAACTGCCCTACAAAGAAGTATCACTTCCCACCGGTCAAAAGGGACATCCACAAATGTGTAAAAACCAGAAAGGCAAGACAGGCCCTGGAGAACAGGGAGCCTTGTTTTGCTGATGGGCGGGATGTAAATTGCCAACTGCCTCTCTGGAGGAGTGCATTGTGTTCCTTAAAACAAGTAAAGAACAGAGCTACAGAGCCAAGGGCACTTCCAGTCTAGGGAATATACCTTGGGAAAACTGAAAAACAATAAGACAGATCCACCCCAAAATTTAGGGCTGCACTGCTTACAAGGACCTCAACTTGGGTACACCTTAAATATCCCAGGAAATATAAAAATGGTTCAAAAAATTGTGGTACTTACGTACGATGGAATATCCCTCAGCCATGAAATCAATGTCATAAGACCAGTAGCAGCAAAATGGGTGGATTCAGGTACGATGATTCTAAGTGAAATAAGTCACACAGAAAAAGAAACTTATCATAAGATATCACTTATGAAGATCCAGTAAACATGGCTACACTTGAACTGAGTTAGGAAAGAGAACAGTGTCTCACATTTAGAAAACACTCTTATGCCTGCTTAAGGGGGAAGGAGAGGTGGGGTGATGCATAAAACCTGTGTTTGATATAAGCACACGTACCGTTCCAAAAACCAACTATGGAATAGACAAGACCTACACCTTTCTCAGTGAAAGGGACTCAAAACACCATATTTCCCGCAGAGGAATATATATGACTAGTAAGAATCTTAAAACCTATGTATTGATATGTCTCCGTAAGGGAATCAAGTGTGTCTAGACTGACATAAACATGGCAGCGAGAATCAGATCAAACCCACTATAAAAAGGAATTTCAAAAACAAAACAAAAAAACTGGGAAATTCTTTACAATTCCTTCAGGGTCTCTGATGAAACCTGGAATGACCCTATCTACAACGACAGCTGGATGTGGCATAAGGAGGGACACTTGGGATTGAGACGATTGGTGAGATTGGGTGAGCAAATGCAGACCCTTTAAAGCAATAATGCATGGCACCCATTCCATGGGTCCCAACTCTCCAGGTTGAAGGGAATATTACTACAGCTATAACATGTACGGGAAACCTAGAGAACGGACACACTGTGAATATGAAAGGTTTCTAAACTCAACGAATAGTCCCTCTCCTGGTGCTCCGGTTTGACTTTCCATCTGCTTTACTATCAACCTCCCAACTTGGAGAGACAGCCCCTTTAACCTCGTGGTTCGCACAGGTTGCCAATTTGGCAGAGGATGAAAGGGAAGAGGGAGAACCAATGAGAGAGTAGCTGTTAGGCATTTGGACGGGCACATAACACTGTAATTTCCCGGCAGGAAGAAGAATTAAATAAAGTCTCAGCCACCCACTGGGAACCAGTATAGGTCCTGAACCAAAATTTTGGACTTGCGGTCAGCTCTCCAAAAACGAGTTGAAAAGTGGAGCTCAGGGGCACAGCAATTCACAAACTGGCCGAGTAATAAAGGACAAGTATCGTCCAAAATCTGTTGAGGGAAGGCAACGAGGCGGACTTGAAAGCGAGGCAGAATAGCAGGAAACAGATTTCAGGAGGTACTTTGGAATCGCCTTTAAAGCACAGGAAGAAGGGCACAACGTCAACAATGATGCACTTGGCCAAAAAGGGCGTATGCGTTTTCTCCTGAATATATTCAGGAGAAAACGTATACGCCCTCTTTGGCCAAGCAAACAAGCGGGCAATGGAAATCTGCACTACAAAGAAGTATCACTTCCCACCGGTCAAAAGGGACATCCACAAAATGTGTAAAAACCAGAAAGGCAAGACAGGCCCTGGAGAACAGGGAGCCTTGTTATGCCGATGGGCGGGATGTAAATTGCCAACTGCCTCTCTGGAGGAGTGCATTGTGTTCCCTAAAACAAGTAAAGAAGAGAGCTACAGAGCCAAGGGCACTTCCAGTCTAGGGAATATACCTTGGGAAAACTGAAAATCAATAAGACAGAGCCACCCCAAAATTTAGGGCTGCACTGCTTACAAGGACCTCAATTTGGGTACACCTTAAATATCTCAGGAAATATAAAAATGGTTCAAAAAATTGTGGTACTTACGTACGATGGAATATCCCTCAGCCATGAAATCAATGTCATAAGACCAGTAGCAGCAAAATGGGTGGATTCAGGTACGATGATTCTAAGTGAAATAAGTCACACAGAAAAAGAAACTTATCATAAGATATCACTTATGAAGATCCTGTAAACATGGCTACACTTGAACTGATTTAGGAAAGAGAACAGTGTCTCACATTTAGAAAAGACTCTTATGCCTGCTTAAGGGGGAAGGAGAGGTGGGGTGATGCATAAAACCAGAGTTTGATATAAGCACAGGTACCGTTCCAAAAACCAACTATGGAATAGACAAGACCTACACCTTCCTCAGTGAAAGGGCCTCAAAACCCCATATTTCCCGCAGAGGAATATATCTGACTAGTAAGAATCTTAAAACATATGTATTGATATGTCTCCATAAGGGAATGAAGTGTGTCTAGACTGGCATAAACATGGCAGCGAGAATCAGCTCAAACCCACTATAAAAAGGAATTTCAAAAACAAAACAAAAAAACTGGGAAATTCTTTACAATTCCTTCAGGGTCTCTGATGAAACCTGGAATGACCCTATCTACAACGACAGCTGGATGTGGCATAAGGAGGGACACTTGGGATTGAGACGATTGGTGAGATTGGGTGAGCAAATGCAGACCCTTTAAAGCAATAATGCATGGCACCCATTCCATGGGTCCCAACTCTCCAGGTTGAAGGGAATATTACTACAGCTATAACATGTACGGGAAACCTAGAGAACGGACACACTGTGAATATGAAAGGTTTCTAAACTCAACGAATAGTCCCTCTCCTGGTGCTCCGGTTTGACTTTCCATCTGCTTTACTATCAACCTCCCAACTTGGAGAGACAGCCCCTTTAACCTCGTGGTTCGCACAGGTTGCCAATTTGGCAGAGGATGAAAGGGAAGAGGGAGAACCAATGAGAGAGTAGCTGTTAGGCATTTGGACGGGCACATATCACTGTAATTTCCCGGCAGGAAGAAGAATTAAATAAAGTCTCAGCCACCCACTGGGAACCAGTATAGGTCCTGAACCAAAATTTTGGACTTGCGGTCAGCTCTCCAAAAACGAGTTGAAAAGTGGAGCTCAGGGGCACAGCAATTCACAAACTGGCCGAGTAATAAAGGACAAGTATCGTCCAAAATCTGTTGAGGGAAGGCAACGAGGCGGACTTGAAAGCGAGGCAGAATAGCAGGAAACAGATTTCAGGAGGTACTTTGGAATCGCCTTTAAAGCACAGGAAGAAGGGCACAACGTCGACAATGATGCACTTGGCCAAAAAGGGCGTATGCGTTTTCTCCTGAATATATTCAGGAGAAAACGTATACGCCCTCTTTGGCCAAGCAAACAAGCGGGCAATGGAAATCTGCACTACAAAGAAGTATCACTTCCCACCGGTCAAAAGGGACATCCACAAAATGTGTAAAAACCAGAAAGGCAAGACAGGCCCTGGAGAACAGGGAGCCTTGTTATGCCGATGGGCGGGATGTAAATTGCCAACTGCCTCTCTGGAGGAGTGCATTGTGTTCCCTAAAACAAGTAAAGAAGAGAGCTACAGAGCCAAGGGCACTTCCAGTCTAGGGAATATACCTTGGGAAAACTGAAAATCAATAAGACAGAGCCACCCCAAAATTTAGGGCTGCACTGCTTACAAGGACCTCAATTTGGGTACACCTTAAATATCTCAGGAAATATAAAAATGGTTCAAAAAATTGTGGTACTTACGTACGATGGAATATCCCTCAGCCATGAAATCAATGTCATAAGACCAGTAGCAGCAAAATGGGTGGATTCAGGTACGATGATTCTAAGTGAAATAAGTCACACAGAAAAAGAAACTTATCATAAGATATCACTTATGAAGATCCTGTAAACATGGCTACACTTGAACTGATTTAGGAAAGAGAACAGTGTCTCACATTTAGAAAACACTCTTATGCCTGCTTAAGGGGGAAGGAGAGGTGGGGTGATGCATAAAACCAGAGTTTGATATAAGCACAGGTACCGTTCCAAAAACCAACTATGGAATAGACAAGACCTACACCTTCCTCAGTGAAAGGGCCTCAAAACCCCATATTTCCCGCAGAGGAATATATCTGACTAGTAAGAATCTTAAAACATATGTATTGATATGTCTCCGTAAGGGAATCAAGTGTGTCTAGACTGGCATAAACATGGCAGCGAGAATCAGCTCAAACCCACTCTAAAAAGGAATTTCAAAAACAAAACAAAAAAACTGGGAAATTCTTTACAATTCCTTCAGCGTCTCTGATGAAACCTGGAATGACCCTATCTACAATGACAGCTGGATGTGGCATAAGGAGGTACACTTGGGACTGAGACGATTGGGGAGATTGGGTGAGCAAATGCAGACCCTTTAAAGCCCAAATGCCTGGCACCCATTCCATGGGTCCCAACTCTCCAGGTTGAAGGGAATATTACTACAGTTATAACATGTACGGGAAACCTAGAGAACGGACACACTGTGAATACGAAAGGTTTCTAAAACTCAACGAATAGTCCCTCTCCTGGTCCTCCAGTTTGACTTTCCATCTGCTTTACTATCAACCTCCCAACTTGGAGAGACAGCCCCTTTAACCTCCTGGTTCACACAGGTTGCCAATTTGGCAGAGGATGAAAGGGAAGAGGGAGAACAAATGAGAGAGTAGCTGTTAGGCATTTGGACGGGCACATATCACTGTAATTTCCCAGCAGGAATAAGAATTAACCAAAGTCTCAGCCACCCCCCGGGAACCAGTTTAGGTCCTGAACCAAAATTTTGGACTTGCGGTCTGCTCACAAAAAACGAGTAGAAAAATGGAGCTCAGGGGCACAGCAATTCACAAACTGGCCGAGTAATAAAGGACAACTATCGTCCAAAAATCTGTTGTGGGAAGGCAACGAGCCGGACTCGAAAACGAGGCAGAATAGCAGGAAACAGATTTCAAAGGTAAGTTGTAATCGCCTTTAAAGCACAAAAAGAGGGGCACAACTTCGACAATGATGCACTTGGCCAAAAAGGGCGTATGCGTTTTCTCCTTAATATATTCAGGAGAAAACACATACGCCCTTTTTGGCCAAGCAAGCAAGCGGGCAATGCAAATCTGTACTACAAAGAAGTATCACTTCCCACCGGTCAAAAGGGACGGCCACAAAATGTGTAAAAAGCAGAAAGTCAAGACAGGCCCTGGAGAACAGGGAGCCTTGTTATGCTGATGGGCGGGATGTAACTAGCCAACTGCCTCTCTGGAGGAGTGCATTGTGTTCCCTAAAACGAATAAACAACAGAGTTACAGAGCCAAGGGCACTTCCAGTCTACGGAATATACCTTGGGAAAACTGAAAATTGATAAGGCAGAGCCACCCCAAAATTTAGGGCTGATCTGCTTACAAAGACCTCACCTTGGGTACACCTTAAATATCCCAGGAAATATAAAAATGGTTCAAAAAATTGTGGTACTTACATACGATGGAATATCCCTCAGCCATGAAATCAATGTCATAAGACCAGTAGCAGCAAAATGGGTGAATTCAGCTACGATGATTCTAAGTGAAATAAGTCACACAGAAAAAGAAACTTTTCATAAGATATCACTTATGAAGATCCTGTAAACATGGCTACACTTGAACTGAGTTAGGAAAGAGAACAGTGTCTCACATTTAGAAAACACTCTTATGCCTGCTTAAGGGGGAAGGAGAGGTGGGGTGATGCATAAAACCAGAGTTTGATATAAGCACAGGTACCGTTCCAAAAACCAACTATGGAATAGACAAGACCTACACCTTCCTCAGTGAAAGGGACTCAAAACCCCATATTTCCCGCAGAGGAATATATCTGACTAGTAAGAATCTTAAAACCTATGTATTGATATGTCTCCGTAAGGGAATCTAGTGTGTCTAGACAGGCATAAACATGGCAGCGAGAATCAGCTCAAACCCACTATATAAAGGAATTTCAAAAACAAAACAAAAAAACTGGGAAATTCTTTACAATTCCTTCAGGGTCTCTGATGAAACCTGGAATGACCCTATGTACAACGACAGCTGGATGCGGCATAAGCCTGGACACTTGGGACTTAGAGGATTAGTGAGATTGTGTGAGCAAATGCAGACCCTTTAAAGCACAAATGCCTGGCACCCATTCCATGGATCCCAACTCTCCAGGTTAAAAGGAATATTACTACAGCTATAACATGTACGGGAAACCTAGAGAACGGACACACTGTGAATACAAAAGGTTTCTAAAACTCAACGAATAGTCCCTCTCCTGGTGCTCGGCTTTGACTTTCCATCTGCTTTACTATCAACCTCCCAACTTGGAGAGACAGCCCCTTTAACCTCCTGGTTCGCACAGGTTGCCAATTTGGCAGAGGATGAAAGGGAAGAGGGAGACCCAATGAGAGAGTAGCTGTTAGGCATTTGGACGGGCACATATCACTGTAATTTCCCGGCAGGAAGAAGAATTAACCAAAGTCTCAGCCATCCACCGGGAACCAGTATAGCCCCTGAACCAAAATTTTGGAATGCGGTCGGCTCACAAAAAACGAGTTGAAAAATGGAGCTCAGGGGCACAGCAATTCACAAACTGGCCGAGTAATAAAGGACAACTATCGTCCAAAAATCTGTTGAGGGAAGGCAACGAGGCGGACTTGAAAGCGAGGCAGAATAGCAGGAAACAGATTTCAAGAGGTACGTTGGAATCGCCTTTAAAGCACAGGAAGAGGGGCACAACTTCGACAATGATGCACTTGGACAAAAAGGGCGTATGCGTTTTCTCCTGAATATATTCAGGAGAAAACGCATACGCCCTTTTTGGCCAAGCAAGCAAGCGGGCAATGCAAATCTGCACTACAAAGAAGTATCACTTCCCACTGGTCAAAACGGACATCCACAAAATGTGTAAGAACAAGAAAGGCAAGACAGGCCCTGGAGAACAGGGAGTCTTGTTATGCTGATTGGCGGGATGTAAATTGCCACCTGCCTCTCTGGAGGAGTGCATTGTGTTCCCTAAAACAAGTAAACAACAGAGCTACAGAGCCAACGGCACTTCCAGTCTAGGGAATATACCTTGGGAAATCTGAAAATCAATAAGACAGAGCCACCCCAAAATTTAGGGCTGCACTGCTTACAAAAACCTCAACTTGGGTACACCTTAAATATCCCAGGAAATATAAAAATGGTTCAAAAAATTGTGGTACTTCCGTACGATGGAATATCCCTCAGCCATGCAATCAATGGCATAAGACCAGTAGCAGCAAAATGAGTGGATTGAGGTATGATGCTTCTAAGTGAAATAAGTGACACAGAAAAAGAAACTTATATTAAAATATCACTTATGAAGATCCTGTAAACATGGCTACACTTGAACTCAGTTAGGAAAGGGAACAGAGTGTCACCTTTGGAAAACACTCTTATGCCTGCTTAAGGGGGAATGAGAGGTGGGGTGATGCATAAAACCAGAGTTTGATAAAAGCACAGGTACCGTTCCAAAAACAAACTATAGAATAGACAAGACCTACACCTTCCTCAGTGAAAGGGACTCAAAACCCCATATTTCCCGCAGAGGAATATATCTGACTAGTAAGAATCTTAAAACCTATGTATTGATATGTCTCCGTAAGGGAATCAAGTGTGTCTAGACTGTCATATACATGGCAGCGAGAATCAGCTCAAACTCACTATAAAAAGGAATTTCAAAAACAAAACAAAAAAACTTGGAAATTCTTTACAATTCCTACAGGGTCTCTGATGAAACCTGGAATGACCCTATGTACAACGACAGCTGGATGTGGCATAAGGCTGGACACTTGGGACTGAGAGGATTGGTGAGATTGGGTGAGCAAATGCAGACCCTTTAAAGCACAAATGCCTGGCACCATTCCATGGGTCCCAACTCTCCAGGTTGAAGGGAATATTACTACAGCTATAACATGTACGGGAAACCTAGAGAACGGACACACTGTGAATACGAAAGGTTTCTAAAACTCAACGAATAGTCCCTCTCCTGGTGCTCCGGTTTGACTTTCCATCTACTTTACTATCAACCTCCTAACTTGGAGAGACAGCCCCTTTAACCTCCTGGTTCGCACAGGTTGCCAATTTGGCAGAGGATGAAAGGAAAAATGGAGAACCAATGAGAGAGTAGCTGTTAGGCATTTGGACGGGCACTTATCACTGTAATTTCCCGGCAGGAAGAAGAATGAACCAAAGTCTCAGCCACCCACCGGGAACCAGTATAGGTCCTGAACCAAAATTTTGGACTTGCGGTCAGCTCACCAAAAACGAGTTGAAAAATGGAGCTCAGGGGCACAGCAATTCACAATCTAGCCGAGTAATAAAGGACAGCTATCTTCCAAAATTCTGTTGAGGGAAGGCAACGAGGCGGACTTGAAAGCGAGGCAGAATAGCAGGAAACAGATTTCAAGAGGTACGTTGGAATCGCCTTTAAAGCACAGGAAGAGGGGCACAACTTCGACAATGATGCACTTGGCCAAAAAGGGCATATGTGTTTTCTCCTGAATATATTCAGGAGAAAACGCATATGCCCTTTTTGTCCAAGCATGCAAGCGGGCAATGCAAATCTGCACTACAAAGAAGTATCACTTCCCACCGGTCAAAAGGGACATCCACAAAATGTGTAAAAACCAGAAAGGCAAGACAGGCCCTGGAGAACAGGGAGCCTTGTTATGCTGATGGGCGGGATGTAAATTTCCAACGGCCTCTCTGGAGGAGTGCATTGTGTTCCCTAAAACAAGTAAACAACAGAGCTACAGAGCCAAGGGCACTTCCCGTCTGTGGAATATACCTTGGGAAAACTGAAAATCAGTAAGACAGAGCCATCCCAATATTTAGGGCTGCACTGCTTACAAGGACCTCAACTTGGGTACACCTTAAATATCCCAGTAAATATAAAAATGGTTCAAAAATTTGTGGTACTTACGTACGATAGAATATCCCTCAGCCATTAAATCAATGTCATAAGACCAGTAGCAGCAAAATGGGTGGATTCGGGTAAGATGATTCTAAGTGAAATGAGTCACACAGAAAAAGAAACTTATCATAAGATATCACTTATGAAGATCCTGTAAACATGGCTACACTTGAACTGAGTTAGGAAAGAGAACAGTGACTCACATTTAGAAAACACTCTTATGCCTGCTTAAGGGGGAAGGAGAGGTGGGGTGATGCATAAAACAAGAGTTTGATATAAGCACAGGTACCGTTCCAAAAACCAACTATGGAATAGACAAGACCTTCACCTTCCTCAGTGAAAGGGACTCAAAACACCATATTTACCGCAGAGGAATATATCTGACTAGTAAGAATCTTAAAACCTATGTATTGATATGTCTCCATAACGGAATCAAGTGTATCTAGACTGGCATAAACATGGCAGCGAGAATCAGCTCAAACCCACTATACAAAGGAATTTCAAAAACAAAACAAAAAAACTGGGAAATTCTTTACAATTCCTTCAGGGTCTCTGATAAAACCTGGAATGACCCTATCTATAATGACAGCTGGATGAGGCATAAGGCTGGACACTTGGGACTGAGAGGATTGGTGAGATTGGGTGAGCAAATGCAGACCCTTTAAATCAATAATGCATGGCACACATTCCATGGGTCCCAACTCTCCAGGTTGAAGGGAATATTACTACAGCTATAACATGTACAGCAAACCTAGAGAACGGACACACTGTGAATATGAAAGGTTTCTAAAACTCAACGAATAGTCCCTCTCCTGGTGCTCCGGTTTCACTTTCCATCTGTTTACTATCAACCTCCCAACTTGGAGAGACAGCCCCTTTAACCTCCTGGTTTGCACATGTTTCCAATTTGGCAGAGGATGAAAGGGAAGAGGGTGAACCAATGAGAGAATAGCTGTTAGGCATTTGGACGGGCACATATCACTGTAATTTCCCGGCAGGAAGAAGAATTAACCAAAGTCTCAGCCACCCACTGGGAACCAGTATAGTTCCTGAACCAAAATTTTGACTTGCGGTCACCTCACCAAAAACGAGTTGAAAAATGGAGCTCAGGGGCACAGCAATTCACAAACTGGCCGAGTAATAAAGGACAACTATCGTCCAAAAATCTGTTGAGGTAAGGCAACGAGGCGGACTTGAAAGCGAGGCAGAATAGCAGGAAACAGATTTCAAGAGGTACGTTGGAATCGCCTTTAAAGCACAGGAAGAGGGGCACAACTTCGACAATGATGCACTTGGCCAAAAAGGGCGTATGCGTTTTCTCCTGAATATATTCAGGAGAAAACGCATACGCCCTTTTTGGCCAAGCAAGCAAGCGGGGAATGCAAATCTGCACTACAAAGAAGTATCACTTCCCACCGGTCAAAAGGGACATTCACAAAATGTGTAAAAACCAGAAAGGCAAGACAGGCCCTGGAGAACAGGGAGCCTTGTTATGCTGATGGGCGGGATGTAAATTGCCAGGTGCCTCTCTGGAGGAGTGCATTGTGTTCCCTAAAACAAGTAAACAACAGAGCTACAGAGCCAAGGGAACTTCCAGTCTAGGGAATATACCTTGGGAAAACTGAAAACCAATAAGACAGAGCCACCCCAAAATTTAGGGCTGCACTGCTTACAAGGACCTCAACTTGGGTACACCTTAAATATCCCAGGAAATATAAAAATGATTCAAAAAATTGTGGTACTTACGTACGATGGAGTATCCCTCAGCCATGAAATCCATGTCATAAGACCAGTAGCAGCAAAATGGGTGGATTCAGGTACGATGATTCTAAGTGAAATAAGTCACACAGAAAAAGAAACTTATCATAAGATATCACTTATGAAGATCCTGTAAACATGGCTACACTTGAACTGAGTTAGGAAAGAGAGCAGTGTCTCACATTTAGAAAACACTCTTATGCCTGCTTAAGGGGGAAGGAGAGGTGGGGTGATGCATAAAACCAGAGTTTGATATAAGCACAGGTACCGTTCCAAAAACAAACTATGGAATAGACAAGAACTACACCTTCCTCAGTGAAAGGGACTCAAAACCCCATATTTCCCGCAGAGGAATATATCTGACTAGTAAGAATCTTAAAACCTATGTATTGATATGTCTCCATAAGGGAATCAAGTGTGTCTAGACTGGCATAAACATGGCAGCGAGAATCAGCTCAAACCCACTCAAAAGAATTTCAAAAACAAAACGAAAAAACTGGGAAATTCTTTACAATTCCTTCAGGGTCTCTGATGAAATCTGGAATGACCCTATCTACAACGACAGCTGGATGTGGCATAAGGAGGGACACTTGGGACTGAGACGATTGGTGAGATTGGGTGAGCAAATGCAGTCCCTTTAAAGCAATAATGCATGGCACCCATTCCATGGGTCCGAACTCTCCAGGTTGAAGGGAATATTACTACAGCTATAACATGTGCAGGAAACCTAGAGAACGGACACACTGTGAATACGAAAGGTTTCTAAAACTCAACGCATAGTCCCTCTCCTGGTGCTCCGGTTTGACTTTCCGTCTGCTTTACTATCAACCTCCCAACTTGGAGAGACAGCCCCTTTAACCTCCTGGTTCGCACAGGTTGCCAATTTGGCAGAGGATGAAAGGGAAGAGGGAGAACCAATGAGAGAGTAGCTGTTAGGCATTTGGACGGGCACATATCACTGGAATTTCCCGGCAGGAATAAGAATCAACCAAAGTCTCACCCAACCACCGGGAACCAGTATAGGTCCTGAACCAAAATTTTGGACTTGCAGTCAGCTCACCAAAAACGAGTTGAAAAATGGAGCTCAGGGGCACAGCCATTCACAAACTGGCCGAGTAATAAAGGACAACTATCGTCCAAAAATCTGTTGAGGGAAGGCAACGAGGCGGACTTGAAAGCGAGGCAGAATAGCAGGAAACAGATTTCAAGAGGTACGTTGGAATCGCCTTTAAAGCACAGGAAGAGGGGCACAACTTCGACAATGATGCACTTGGCCAAAAAGGGCGTATGCGTTTTCTCCTGAATATATTCAGGAGAAAACGCATACGCCCTTTTTGGCCAAGCAAGCCAGCGGGCAATGCAAATCTGGACTACAAAGAAGTATCACTTCCCACCGGTCTAAAGCGACATCCACAAAATGTGTAAAAACCAGAAAGGCAAGACAGGCCCTGGAGAACAGGGAGCCTTGTTATGCTGATGGGCGGGATGTAAATTGCCAACTGCCTCTCTGGAGGAGTGCATTGTGTTCCCTAGAAGAAGTAAACAACAGAGCTACAGAGCCAAGGGCACTTCCAGTCTAGGGAATATACCTTGGGAAAACTGAAAATCAATAAGACAGAGCCACCCCAAAATTTAGGGCTGCACTGCTTACAAGGACCTCAACTTGGGTACACCTTAAATATCCCAGGAAATATAAAAATGGTTCAAAAAATTGTGGTACTTACGTAAGATGGAATATCCCTCAGCCATGAAATCAATGTCATAAGACCAGTAGCAGCAAAATGGGTGGATTCAGGTACGATGATTCTAAGTGAAATAAGTCACACAGAAAAAGAAACTTATCATAAGATATCACTTATGAAGATCCTGTAAACATGGCTACACTTGAACTGAGTTAGGAAAGAGAACAGTGTCTCACATTTAGAAAACATTCTTATGCCTGCTTAAGGGGGAAGGAGAGGTGGGGTGATGCATAAAACCAGAGTTTGATATAAGCACAGGTACCGTTCCAAAAACCAACTATGGAATAGACAAGACCTACACCTTCCTCAGTGAAAGGGACTCAAAACCCCATATTTCCCTCAGAGGAATATATCTGACTAGTAAGAATCTTAAAACCTATGTATTGATATGTCTCCGTAAGGGAATCAAGTGTGTCTAGACTGGCATAAACATGGCAGCGAGAATCAGCTCAAACCCACTATAAAAAGGAGTTTCAAAAACAAAACAAAAAACTGGGAAATTCTTTACAATTCCTTCAGGGTCTCTGATGAAACCTGGAATGACCCTATCTACAATGACAGCTGGATGTGGCATAACGAGGGACACTTGGGACTGAGACGATTGGTGAGATTGGATGAGCATATGCAGACCCTTTAAAGCACAAATGCCTGGCACCCATTCCATGGGTCCCAACTCTCCAGGTTGAAGGGAATATTACTACAGCTATAACATGTACGGGAAACCTAGAGAACGGACACACTGTGAATACGAAAGGTTTCTAAAACTCAACGAATAGTCCCTGTCCTGGTGCTCTGGTTTGACTTTACATCTGCTTTACTATCAACCTCCCAACTTGGAGAGACAGCCCCTTCAACCTCCTGGTTCGCACAGGTTGCCAATTTGGCAGAGGATGAAAGGGAAGAGGGAGAACCAATGAGAGAGTAGCTGTTAGGCATTTGGACGGGCACATATCACTGGAATTTCCCGGCAGGAAGAAGAATTAAGCAAAGTCTCAGCCACCCACCGGGAACCAGTATAGGTCCTGAACCAAAATTTTGGACTTGCGGTCCGCTCATCAAAAACGAGTTGAAAAATGGAGCTCAGGGGCACAGCAATTCACAAACTGGCCGAGTAATAAAGGACAACTATCGTCCAAAAATCTGTTGAGGGAAGGCAAGGAGGCGGACTTGAAAGCGAGGCAGAATAGCAGGAAACAAATTTCAAGAGGTACGTTGGAATCGCCTTTAAAAAACAGGAAGAGGGGCACAACTTCGACAATGATGCACTTGGCCAAAAAGGGCGTATGCGTTTTCTCCTGAATATATTCAGGAGAAAACACATACGCCCTTTTTGGCCAAGCAAGCAAGCGGGCAATGCAAATGTGCACTACAAAGACGTATCATTTCCCACCGGTAAAAGGGACATCCACAAAATGTGTAAAATCCAGAAAGGCAAGACAGGCCCTGGAGAACAGGGAGCCTTGTTATGCTGATGGGCGGGATGTAAATTGCCAACTGCCTCTCTGGAGGAGTGCATTGTGTTCCCTAAAACAAGTAAACAACAGAGCTACAGAGCCAAGGGCACTTCCAGTCTAGGGAATATTCCTTGGGAAAACTGAAAATCAATAAGACAGAGCCACCCCAAAATTTAGGGCTGCACTGCTTACAAGGACCTCAACTTGGGTACACCTTAAATATCCCAGGAAATATAAAAATGGTTCAAAAAATTGTGGTACTTACGTACGATGGAATATC
Source organism: Hyperoodon ampullatus (assembly GCF_949752795.1). NCBI lineage: Eukaryota > Metazoa > Chordata > Mammalia > Artiodactyla > Ziphiidae > Hyperoodon > Hyperoodon ampullatus. The sequence continues at coordinate 237,469 of NW_027640767.1, forward strand.
CCTCACACATGAAATCAATGTCATAAGACCAGTAGCAGCAAAATGGGTGGATTCAGGTACGATGATTCTAAGTGAAATAAGTCACACAGAAAAAGAAACTTATCATAAGATATCACTTATGAAGATCCTGTACACATGGCTACACTTGAACTGAGTTAGGAAAGAGAACAGTGTCTCACATTTAGAAAACACTCTTATGCCTGCTTAAGGGGGAAGGAGAGGTGGGGTGATGCATAAAACCAGAGTTTGATATAAGCACAGGTACTGTTCCAAAAACCAACTATGGAATAGAAAAGACCTAAACCTTCCTCAGTGAAAGGGACTCAAAACCCCATATTTCCCGCAGAGGAATATATCTGACTAGTAAGAATCTTAAAACCTATGTATTGATATGTCTCCGTAAGGGAATCAAGTGTGTCTAGACTGGCATAAACATGGCAGCGAGAATCAGCTCAAACCCAGTATAAAAAGGAATTTCAAAAACAAAACAAAAAAACTAGGAAATTCTTTACAATTCCTTCAGGGTCTCTGATGAAACCTGGAATGACCCTATCTACAACGACAGCTGGATGTGGCATAAGGAGGGACACTTGGGATTGAGACGATTGGTGAGATTGGGTGAGCAAATGCAGACCCTTTAAAGCAATAATGCATGGCACCCATTCCATGGGTCCCAACTCTCCAGGTTGAAGGGAATATTACTACAGCTATAACATGTACGGGAAACCTAGAGAACGGACACACTGTGAATATGAAAGGTTTCTAAACTCAACGAATAGTCCCTCTCCTGGTGCTCCGGTTTGACTTTCCATCTGCTTTACTATCAACCTCCCAACTTGGAGAGACAGCCCCTTTAACCTCGTGGTTCGCACAGGTTGCCAATTTGGCAGAGGATGAAAGGGAAGAGGGAGAACCAATGAGAGAGTAGCTGTTAGGCATTTGGACGGGCACATATCACTGTAATTTCCCGGCAGGAAGAAGAATTAAATAAAGTCTCAGCCACCCACTGGGAACCAGTATAGGTCCTGAACCAAAATTTGGACTTGCGGTCAGCTCTCCAAAAACGAGTTGAAAAATGGAGCTCAGGGGCACAGCAATTCACAAACTGGCCGAGTAATAAAGGACAAGTATCGTCCAAAATCTGTTGAGGGAAGGCAACGAGGCGGACTTGAAAGCGAGGCAGAATAGCAGGAAACAGATTTCAGGAGGTACTTTGGAATCGCCTTTAAAGCACAGGAAGAAGGGCACAACGTCGACAATGATGCACTTGGCCAAAAAGGGCGTATGCGTTTTCTCCTGAATATATTCAGGAGAAAACGTATACGCCCTCTTTGGCCAAGCAAACAAGCGGGCAATGGAAATCTGCACTACAAAGAAGTATCACTTCCCACCGGTCAAAAGGGACATCCACAAAATGTGTAAAAACCAGAAAGGCAAGACAGGCCCTGGAGAACAGGGAGCCTTGTTTTGCTGATGGGCGGGATGTAAATTGCCAACTGCCTCTCTGGAGGAGTGCATTGTGTTCCTTAAAACAAGTAAAGAACAGAGCTACAGAGCCAAGGGCACTTCCAGACTAGGGAATATACCTTGGGAAAACTGAAAAACAATAAGACAGATCCACCCCAAAATTTAGGGCTGCACTGCTTACAAGGACCTCAACTTGGGTACACCTTAAATATCCCAGGAAATATAAAAATGGTTCAAAAAATTGTGGTACTTACGTACGATGGAATATCCCTCAGCCATGAAATCAATGTCATAAGACCAGTAGCAGCAAAATGGGTGGATTCAGGTACGATGATTCTAAGTGAAATAAGTCACACAGAAAAAGAAACTTATCATAAGATATCACTTATGAAGATCCAGTAAACATGGCTACACTTGAACTGAGTTAGGAAAGAGAACAGTGTCTCACATTTAGAAAACACTCTTATGCCTGCTTAAGGGGGAAGGAGAGGTGGGGTGATGCATAAAACCTGTGTTTGATATAAGCACACGTACCGTTCCAAAAACCAACTATGGAATAGACAAGACCTACACCTTTCTCAGTGAAAGAGACTCAAAACACCATATTTCCCGCAGAGGAATATATATGACTAGTAAGAATCTTAAAACCTATGTATTGATATGTCTCCGTAAGGGAATCAAGTGTGTCTAGACTGACATAAACATGGCAGCGAGAATCAGCTCAAACCCACTATAAAAAGGAATTTCAAAAACAAAAAAAGAAAACTGGGAAATTCTTTACAATTCCTTCAGGGTCTCTGATGAAACCTGGAATGACCCTATCTACAACGACAGCTGGATGTGGCATAAGGAGGGACACTTGGGATTGAGACGATTGGTGAGATTGGGTGAGCAAATGCAGACCCTTTAAAGCAATAATGCATGGCACCCATTCCATGGGTCCCAACTCTCCAGGTTGAAGGGAATATTACTACAGCTATAACATGTACGGGAAACCTAGAGAACGGACACACTGTGAATATGAAAGGTTTCTAAACTCAACGAATAGTCCCTCTCCTGGTGCTCCGGTTTGACTTTCCATCTGCTTTACTATCAACCTCCCAACTTGGAGAGACAGCCCCTTTAACCTCGTGGTTCGCACAGGTTGCCAATTTGGCAGAGGATGAAAGGGAAGAGGGAGAACCAATGAGAGAGTAGCTGTTAGGCATTTGGACGGGCACATATCACTGTAATTTCCCGGCAGGAAGAAGAATTAAATAAAGTCTCAGCCACCCACTGGGAACCAGTATAGGTCCTGAACCAAAATTTTGGACTTGCGGTCAGCTCTCCAAAAACGAGTTGAAAAATGGAGCTCAGGGGCACAGCAATTCACAAACTGGCCGAGTAATAAAGGACAAGTATCGTCCAAAATCTGTTGAGGGAAGGCAACGAGGCGGACTTGAAAGCGAGGCAGAATAGCAGGAAACAGATTTCAGGAGGTACTTTGGAATCGCCTTTAAAGCACAGGAAGAAGGGCACAACGTCGACAATGATGCACTTGGCCAAAAAGGGCGTATGCGTTTTCTCCTGAATATATTCAGGAGAAAACGTATACGCCCTCTTTGGCCAAGCAAATAAGCGGGCAATGGAAATCTGCACTACAAAGAAGTATCACTTCCCACCGGTCAAAAGGGACATCCACAAAATGTGTAAAAACCAGAAAGGCAAGACAGGCCCTGGAGAACAGGGAGCCTTGTTATGCCGATGGGCGGGATGTAAATTGCCAACTGCCTCTCTGGAGGAGTGCATTGTGTTCCCTAAAACAAGTAAAGAAGAGAGCTACAGAGCCAAGGGCACTTCCAGTCTAGGGAATATACCTTGGGAAAACTGAAAATCAATAAGACAGAGCCACCCCAAAATTTAGGGCTGCACTGCTTACAAGGACCTCAATTTGGGTACACCTTAAATATCTCAGGAAATATAAAAATGGTTCAAAAAATTGTGGTACTTACGTACGATGGAATATCCCTCAGCCATGAAATCAATGTCATAAGACCAGTAGCAGCAAAATGGGTGGATTCAGGTACGATGATTCTAAGTGAAATAAGTCACACAGAAAAAGAAACTTATCATAAGATATCACTTATGAAGATCCTGTAAACATGGCTACACTTGAACTGATTTAGGAAAGAGAACAGTGTCTCACATTTAGAAAACACTCTTATGCCTGCTTAAGGGGGAAGGAGAGGTGGGGTGATGCATAAAACCAGAGTTTGATATAAGCACAGGTACCGTTCCAAAAACCAACTATGGAATAGACAAGACCTACACCTTCCTCAGTGAAAGGGCCTCAAAACCCCATATTTCCCGCAGAGGAATATATCTGACTAGTAAGAATCTTAAAACATATGTATTGATATGTCTCCGTAAGGGAATCAAGTGTGTCTAGACTGGCATAAACATGGCAGCGAGAATCAGCTCAAACCCACTCTAAAAAGGAATTTCAAAAACAAAACAAAAAAACTGGGAAATTCTTTACAATTCCTTCAGCGTCTCTGATGAAACCTGGAATGACCCTATCTACAATGACAGCTGGATGTGGCATAAGGAGGTACACTTGGGACTGAGACGATTGGGGAGATTGGGTGAGCAAATGCAGACCCTTTAAAGCCCAAATGCCTGGCACCCATTCCATGGGTCCCAACTCTCCAGGTTGAAGGGAATATTACTACAGTTATAACATGTACGGGAAACCTAGAGAACTGACACACTGTGAATACGAAAGGTTTCTAAAACTCAACGAATAGTCCCTCTCCTGGTCCTCCAGTTTGACTTTCCATCTGCTTTACTATCAACCTCCCAACTTGGAGAGACAGCCCCTTTAACCTCCTGGTTCACACAGGTTGCCAATTTGGCAGAGGATGAAAGGGAAGAGGGAGAACAAATGAGAGAGTAGCTGTTAGGCATTTGGACGGGCACATATCACTGTAATTTCCCAGCAGGAATAAGAATTAACCAAAGTCTCAGCCACCCCCCGGGAACCAGTTTAGGTCCTGAACCAAAATTTTGGACTTGCGGTCTGCTCACAAAAAACGAGTAGAAAAATGGAGCTCAGGGGCACAGCAATTCACAAACTGGCCGAGTAATAAAGGACAACTATCGTCCAAAAATCTGTTGTGGGAAGGCAACGAGCCGGACTCGAAAACGAGGCAGAATAGCAGGAAACAGATTTCAAAGGTAAGTTGTAATCGCCTTTAAAGCACAAAAAGAGGGGCACAACTTCGACAATGATGCACTTGGCCAAAAAGGGCGTATGCGTTTTCTCCTTAATATATTCAGGAGAAAACACATACGCCCTTTTTGGCCAAGCAAGCAAGCGGGCAATGCAAATCTGTACTACAAAGAAGTATCACTTCCCACCGGTCAAAAGGGACGGCCACAAAATGTGTAAAAAGCAGAAAGTCAAGACAGGCCCTGGAGAACAGGGAGCCTTGTTATGCTGATGGGCGGGATGTAACTAGCCAACTGCCTCTCTGGAGGAGTGCATTGTGTTCCCTAAAACGAATAAACAACAGAGTTACAGAGCCAAGGGCACTTCCAGTCTACGGAATATACCTTGGGAAAACTGAAAATTGATAAGGCAGAGCCACCCCAAAATTTAGGGCTGATCTGCTTACAAAGACCTCACCTTGGGTACACCTTAAATATCCCAGGAAATATAAAAATGGTTCAAAAAATTGTGGTACTTACATACGATGGAATATCCCTCAGCCATGAAATCCAAGTCATAAGACCAGTAGCAGCAAAATGGGTGAATTCAGCTACGATGATTCTAAGTGAAATAAGTCACACAGAAAAAGAAACTTATCATAAGATATCACTTATGAAGATCCTGTAAACATGGCTACACTTGAACTGAGTTAGGAAAGAGAACAGTGTCTCACATTTAGAAAACACTCTTATGCCTGCTTAAGGGGGAAGGAGAGGTGGGGTGATGCATAAAACCAGAGTTTGATATAAGCACAGGTACCGTTCCAAAAACCAACTATGGAATAGACAAGACCTACACCTTCCTCAGTGAAAGGGACTCAAAACCCCATATTTCCCGCAGAGGAATATATCTGACTAGTAAGAATCTTAAAACCTATGTATTGATATGTCTCCGTAAGGGAATCTAGTGTGTCTAGACAGGCATAAACATGGCAGCGAGAATCAGCTCAAACCCACTATATAAAGGAATTTCAAAAACAAAACAAAAAAACTGGGAAATTCTTTACAATTCCTTCAGGGTCTCTGATGAAACCTGGAATGACCCTATGTACAACGACAGCTGGATGTGGCATAAGCCTGGACACTTGGGACTTAGAGGATTAGTGAGATTGTGTGAGCAAATGCAGACCCTTTAAAGCACAAATGCCTGGCACCCATTCCATGGATCCCAACTCTCCAGGTTAAAAGGAATATTACTACAGCTATAACATGTACGGGAAACCTAGAGAACGGACACACTGTGAATACAAAAGGTTTCTAAAACTCAACGAATAGTCCCTCTCCTGGTGCTCGGCTTTGACTTTCCATCTGCTTTACTATCAACCTCCCAACTTGGAGAGACAGCCCCTTTAACCTCCTGGTTCGCACAGGTTGCCAATTTGGCAGAGGATGAAAGGGAAGAGGGAGAACCAATGAGAGAGTAGCTGTTAGGCATTTGGACGGGCACATATCACTGTAATTTCCCGGCAGGAAGAAGAATTAACCAAAGTCTCAGCCATCCACCGGGAACCAGTATAGCCCCTGAACCAAAATTTTGGAATGCGGTCGGCTCACAAAAAACGAGTTGAAAAATGGAGCTCAGGGGCACAGCAATTCACAAACTGGCCGAGTAATAAAGGACAACTATCATCCAAAAATCTGTTGAGGGAAGGCAACGAGGCGGACTTGAAAGCGAGGCAGAATAGCAGGAAACAGATTTCAAGAGGTACGTTGGAATCGCCTTTAAAGCACAGGAAGAGGGGCACAACTTCGACAATGATGCACTTGGACAAAAAGGGCGTATGCGTTTTCTCCTGAATATATTCAGGAGAAAACGCATACGCCCTTTTTGGCCAAGCAAGCAAGCGGGCAATGCAAATCTGCACTACAAAGAAGTATCACTTCCCACTGGTCAAAACGGACATCCACAAAATGTGTAAGAACAAGAAAGGCAAGACAGGCCCTGGAGAACAGGGAGTCTTGTTATGCTGATTGGCGGGATGTAAATTGCCACTTGCCTCTCTGGAGGAGTGCATTGTGTTCCCTAAAACAAGTAAACAACAGCGCTACAGAGCCAAGGGCACTTCCAGTCTAGGGAATATACCTTGGGAAATCTGAAAATCAATAAGACAGATCCACCCCAAAATTTATGGCTGCACTGCTTACAAAAACCTCAACTTGGGTACACCTTAAATATCCCAGGAAATATAAAAATGGTTCAAAAAATTGTGGTACTTCCGTACGATGGAATATCCCTCAGCCATGCAATCAATGGCATAAGACCAGTAGCAGCAAAATGAGTGGATTGAGGTATGATGCTTCTAAGTGAAATAAGTGACACAGAAAAAGAAACTTATATTAAAATATCACTTATGAAGATCCTGTAAACATGGCTACACTTGAACTCAGTTAGGAAAGGGAACAGAGTGTCACCTTTGGAAAACACTCTTATGCCTGCTTAAGGGGGAATGAGAGGTGGGGTGATGCATAAAACCAGAGTTTGATAAAAGCACAGGTACCGTTCCAAAAACAAACTATAGAATAGACAAGACCTACACCTTCCTCAGTGAAAGGGACTCAAAACCCCATATTTCCCGCAGAGGAATATATCTGACTAGTAAGAATCTTAAAACCTATGTATTGATATGTCTCCGTAAGGGAATCAAGTGTGTCTAGACTGTCATATACATGGCAGCGAGAATCAGCTCAAACTCACTATAAAAAGGAATTTCAAAAACAAAACAAAAAAACTTGGAAATTCTTTACAATTCCTACAGGGTCTCTGATGAAACCTGGAATGACCCTATGTACAACGACAGCTGGATGTGGCATAAGGCAGGACACTTGGGACTGAGAGGATTGGTGAGATTGGGTGAGCAAATGCAGACCCTTTAAAGCACAAATGCCTGGCACCATTCCATGGGTCCCAACTCTCCAGGTTGAAGGGAATATTACTACAGCTATAACATGTACGGGAAACCTAGAGAACGGACACACTGTGAATACGAAAGGTTTCTAAAACTCAACGAATAGTCCCTCTCCTGGTGCTCCGGTTTGACTTTCCATCTACTTTACTATCAACCTCCTAACTTGGAGAGACAGCCCCTTTAACCTCCTGGTTCGCACAGGTTGCCAATTTGGCAGAGGATGAAAGGAAAAATGGAGAACCAATGAGAGAGTAGCTGTTAGGCATTTGGACGGGCACTTATCACTGTAATTTCCCGGCAGGAAGAAGAATGAACCAAAGTCTCAGCCACCCAGCGGGAACCAGTATAGGTCCTGAACCAAAATTTTGGACTTGCGGTCAGCTCACCAAAAACGAGTTGAAAAATGGAGCTCAGGGGCACAGCAATTCACAATCTAGCCGAGTAATAAAGGACAGCTATCTTCCAAAATTCTGTTGAGGGAAGGCAACGAGGCGGACTTGAAAGCGAGGCAGAATAGCAGGAAACAGATTTCAAGAGGTACGATGGAATCGCCTTTAAAGCACAGGAAGAGGGGCACAACTTCGACAATGATGCACTTGGCCAAAAAGGGCATATGTGTTTTCTCCTGAATATATTCAGGAGAAAACGCATATGCCCTTTTTGTCCAAGCATGCAAGCGGGCAATGCAAATCTGCACTACAAAGAAGTATCACTTCCCACCGGTCAAAAGGGACATCCACAAAATGTGTAAAAACCAGAAAGGCAAGACAGGCCCTGGAGAACAGGGAGCCTTGTTATGCTGATGGGCGGGATGTAAATTTCCAACTGCCTCTCTGGAGGAGTGCATTGTGTTCCCTAAAACAAGTAAACAACAGAGCTACAGAGCCAAGGGCACTTCCCGTCTGTGGAATATACCTTGGGAAAACTGAAAATCAATAAGACAGAGCCATCCAAAAATTTAGGGCTGCACTGCTTACAAGGATCTCAACTTGGGTACACCTTAAATATCCCAGTAAATATAAAAATGGTTCAAAAATTTGTGGTACTTACGTACGATAGAATATCCCTCAGCCATGAAATCAATGTCATAAGACCAGTAGCAGCAAAATGGGTGGATTCGGGTAAGATGATTCTAAGTGAAATGAGTCACACAGAAAAAGAAACTTATCATAAGATATCACTTATGAAGATCCTGTAAACATGGCTACACTTGAACTGAGTTAGGAAAGAGAACAGTGACTCACATTTAGAAAACACTCTTATGCCTGCTTAAGGGGGAAGGAGAGGTGGGGTGATGCATAAAACAAGAGTTTGATATAAGCACAGGTACCGTTCCAAAAACCAACTATGGAATAGACAAGACCTTCACCTTCCTCAGTGAAAGGGACTCAAAACACCATATTTACCGCAGAGGAATATATCTGACTAGTAAGAATCTTAAAACCTATGTATTGATATGTCTCCATAACGGAATCAAGTGTATCTAGACTGGCATAAACATGGCAGCGAGAATCAGCTCAAACCCACTATACAAAGGAATTTCAAAAACAAAACAAAAAAACTGGGAAATTCTTTACAATTCCTTCAGGGTCTCTGATAAAACCTGGAATGACCCTATCTATAATGACAGCTGGATGAGGCATAAGGCTGGACACTTGGGACTGAGAGGATTGGTGAGATTGGGTGAGCAAATGCAGACCCTTTAAATCAATAATGCATGGCACACATTCCATGGGTCCCAACTCTCCAGGTTGAAGGGAATATTACTACAGCTATAACATGTACAGCAAACCTAGAGAACGGACACACTGTGAATATGAAAGGTTTCTAAAACTCAACGAATAGTCCCTCTCCTGGTGCTCCGGTTTCACTTTCCATCTGTTTACTATCAACCTCCCAACTTGGAGAGACAGCCCCTTTAACCTCCTGGTTTGCACAGGTTTCCAATTTGGCAGAGGATGAAAGGGAAGAGGGTGAACCAATGAGAGAATAGCTGTTAGGCATTTGGACGGGCACATATCACTGTAATTTCCCGGCAGGAAGAAGAATTAACCAAAGTCTCAGCCACCCACTGGGAACCAGTATAGTTCCTGAACCAAAATTTTGACTTGCGGTCACCTCACCAAAAACGAGTTGAAAAATGGAGCTCAGGGGCACAGCAATTCACAAACTGGCCGAGTAATAAAGGACAACTATCGTCCAAAAATCTGTTGAGGTAAGGCAACGAGGCGGACTTGAAAGCGAGGCAGAATAGCAGGAAACAGATTTCAAGAGGTACGTTGGAATCGCCTTTAAAGCACAGGAAGAGGGGCACAACTTCGACAATGATGCACTTGGCCAAAAAGGGCGTATGCGTTTTCTCCTGAATATATTCAGGAGAAAACGCATACGCCCTTTTTGGCCAAGCAAGCAAGCGGGGAATGCAAATCTGCACTACAAAGAAGTATCACTTCCCACCGGTCAAAAGGGACATTCACAAAATGTGTAAAAACCAGAAAGGCAAGACAGGCCCTGGAGAACAGGGAGCCTTGTTATGCTGATGGGCGGGATGTAAATTGCCAGGTGCCTCTCTGGAGGAGTGCATTGTGTTCCCTAAAACAAGTAAACAACGGAGCTACAGAGCCAAGGGAACTTCCAGTCTAGGGAATATACCTTGGGAAAACTGAAAACCAATAAGACAGAGCCACCCCAAAATTTAGGGCTGCACTGCTTACAAGGACCTCAACTTGGGTACACCTTAAATATCCCAGGAAATATAAAAATGATTCAAAAAATTGTGGTACTTACGTACGATGGAGTATCCCTCAGCCATGAAATCCATGTCATAAGACCAGTAGCAGCAAAATGGGTGGATTCAGGTACGATGATTCTAAGTGAAATAAGTCACACAGAAAAAGAAACTTATCATAAGATATCACTTATGAAGATCCTGTAAACATGGCTACACTTGAACTGAGTTAGGAAAGAGAGCAGTGTCTCACATTTAGAAAACACTCTTATGCCTGCTTAAGGGGGAAGGAGAGGTGGGGTGATGCATAAAACCAGAGTTTGATATAAGCACAGGTACCGTTCCAAAAACAAACTATGGAATAGACAAGACCTACACCTTCCTCAGTGAAAGGGACTCAAAACCCCATATTTCCCGCAGAGGAATATATCTGACTAGTAAGAATCTTAAAACCTATGTATTGATATGTCTCCATAAGGGAATCAAGTGTGTCTAGACTGGCATAAACATGGCAGCGAGAATCAGCTCAAACCCACTCAAAAGAATTTCAAAAACAAAACGAAAAAACTGGGAAATTCTTTACAATTCCTTCAGGGTCTCTGATGAAACCTGGAATGACCCAATCTACAACGACAGCTGGATGTGGCATATGGCTGGACACTTGGGACTGAGAGGATTGGTGAGATTGGTTGATCAAATGCAGACCCTTTAAAGCACAAATGTCTGGCACCCATTCCATGGGCCCCAATTCTCCAGGTTGAAGGGAATATTACTACATCTATAACATGTACGGGAAACCTAGAGAACGGACACACTGTGAATACGAAAGGTTTCTAAAACTGAATGAATAGTCCCTCTCCTGGTGTTCCGGTTTGACTTTCCATCTGCTTTACTATCAAACTCCCAACTTGGAGAGACAGCCCCTTTAACCTCCTGGTTCGCACAGGTTGCCAATTTGGCAGAGGATGAAAGGGAAGAGGGAGAACCAATGAGAGAGTAGCTGTTAGGCATTTGGACGGGCACATATCACTGGAATTTCCCGGCAGGAAGAAGAATTAACCAAAGTCTCACCCAACCACCGGGAACCAGTATAGGTCCTGAACCAAAATTTTGGACTTGCAGTCAGCTCACCAAAAACGAGTTGAAAAATGGAGCTCAGGGGCACAGCCATTCACAAACTGGCCGAGTAATAAAGGACAACTACCGTCCAAAAATCTGTTGAGGGAAGGCAACGAGGCGGACTTGAAAGCGAGGCAGAATAGCAGGAAACAGATTTCAAGAGGTACGTTGGAATCACCTTTAAAGCACAGGAAGAGGGGCACAACTTCGACAATGATGCACTTGGCCAAAAAGGGCGTATGCGTTTTCTCCTGAATATATTCAGGAGAAAACGCATACGCCCTTTTTGGCCAAGCAAGCAAGAGGGCAATGCAAATCTGCACTACAAAGAAGTATCACTTCCCACCGGTCAAAAGGGACATCCACAAAATATGTAAAAACCCGAAAGGCAAGACAGGCCTTGGAGAACAGGGAGCCTTGTTATGCTGATGGGCGGGATGTAAATTGCCAACTGCCTCTCTGGAGGAGTGCATTGTGTTCCCTAAAACAATTAAAGAACAGAGCTACAGAGCCAAGGGCACTTCCAGTCTAGGGAATATACCTTGGGAAAACTGAAAATCAATAAGATAGAGCAACCCCAAAATTTACGGCTGCACTGCTTACAAGGACCTCAACTTGGGTACAGCTTAAATATCCCAGGAAATATAAAAATGGTTCAAAAAATTGTGGTACTCACGTACGATGGAATATCCCTCAGCCATGACGTCAATGTCATAAGACCAGTAGCAGCAAAATGGGTGGATTCAGGTACGATGATTCTAAGTGAAATAAGTCACACAGATAAAGCAACTTATCATAAGATATCACTTATGAAGATCCTGTAAACATGGCTACACTTGAACTGAGTTAGGAAAGAGAACAGTGTCTCACATTTAGAAAACACTCCTATGCCTGCTTAAGGGGGAAGGAGAGGTGGGGTGATGCATAAAACCAGAGTTTGATATAAGCACAGGTAGCGTTCCAAAAACCAACTATGGAATAGACAAGACATACAGCTTCCTCAGTGAAAGGGACTCAAAATCCCATATTTCCAGGAGAGGAATATATCTGACTAGTAAGAATCTTAAAACCTATGTATTGATATGTCTCCGTAAGGGAATCAAGTGTGTCTAGACTGGCATAAACATGGCAGCGAGAATCAGCTCAAACCCACTATAAAAAGGAATTTCAAAAACAAAACAAAAAAACTGGGAAATTCCTTACAATTCCTTCAGGGTCTCTGATGAAACCTGGAATGACCCTATCTACAATGACAGCTGGATGTGGCATAAGGAGGGACACTTGGGACTGAGACGATTGGTGAGATTGGGTGAGCAAATGCAGACCCTTTAAAGCACAAAGGCCTGGCACCCATTCCATGGGTCCCAACTCTCCAGGTTGAAGGGAATATTACTCCAGCTATAACATGTACGGGAAACCTAGAGAACGGACACACTGTGAATACGAAAGGTTTCTAAAACTCAACGAATAATCCCTGTCCTGGTGCTCCGGTTTGACTTTCCATCTGCTTTACTATCAACCTCCCAACTTGGAGAGACAGCCCCTTTAACCTCCCGGTTCGCACAGGTTGCCAATTTGGCAGAGGATGAAAGGGAAGAGGGAGAACCAATGAGAGAGTAGCTGTTAGGCATTTGGACGGGCACATATCACTGTAATTTCCTGGCAGGAAGAAGAATTAACCAATGTCTCAGCCACCCACCGGGAACCAGTATAGGTCCTGAACCAAAATTTTGGACTTGCGGTCAGCTCACCAAAAACGAGTTGAAAAATGCATCTCAGGGGCACAGCAATTCACAAACTGGCCGAGTAATAAAGGACAACTATCGTCCAAAAATCTGTTGATGGAAGGCAACGAGGCGGACTTGAAAGCGAGGCAGAATAGCAGGAAACAGATTTCAAGAGTTACGTTGGAATCGCCTTTAAAGCACAGGAAGAGGGGCACAACTTCGACAATGATGCACTTGGCCAAAAAGGCTGTATGCGTTTTCTCCTGAATATATCCACGAGAAAACGCATACGCCCTTTTTGGCCAAGCAAGCAAGCGGGCAATGCAAATCTGCACTACAAAGAAGTATCACTTCCCACCGGTCAAAAGGGACATCCACAAAATGTGTAAAAACCAGAAAGGCAAGACAGGCCCAGGAGAACAGGGAGCCTTGTTATGCTGATGGGCGGGATGTAAATTGCCAACTGCCTCTCTGGAGGAGTGCACTGTGTTCCCTAAAACAAGTAAAGAACAGAGCTACAGAGCCAAGGGCACTTCCAGTCTAGGGAATATACCTTGGGAAAACTGAAAATCAATAAGACAGAGCAACCCCAAAATTTAGGGCTGCACTGCTTACAAGGACCTCAACTTGGGTACACCTTAAATATCCCAGGAAATATAAAAATGGTTCAAAAAATTGTGGTACTTACGTACGATGGAGTATCCCTCAGCCATGAAATCAATGTTATAAGACCAGTAGCAGCAAAATGGGTGGATTCAGGTACGATGATTCTAAGTGAATTAAGTCACAGAGAAAAAGAAACTTATCATAAGATATCACTTATGAAGATCCTGTAAACATGGCTACACTTGAACTGAGTTAGGAAAGAGAACAGTGTCTCACATTTAGAAAACACTCTTATGCCTGCTTAAGGGGGAAGGAGAGGTGGGGTGATGCATAAAACCAGAGTTTGATATAAGCACAGGTACCGTTCCAAAAACCAACTATGGAATAGACAAGACCTATACCTTCCTCAGTGAAAGGGACTCAAAACCCCATATTTCCCGCAGAGGAATATATCTGACTAGTAAGAATCTTAAAACCTATGTATTGATATGTCTCCGTAAGGGAATCAAGTGTGTCTAGACTGGCATAAACATGGCAGCGAGAATCAGCTCAAACCCACTATAAAAAGGAATTTCAAAAACAAAACAAAATCCTGGGAAATTCTTTACAATTCCTTCAGGGTCTCTGATGAAACCTGGAATGACCCTATCTACAACGACAGCTGGATATGGCATAAGGCTGGACACTTGGGACTGAGATGATTGGTGAGATTGGGTGAGCAAATGCAGACCCTTTAAAGCAATAATGCATAGCACCCATTCCATGGGTCCCAACTCTCCAGGTTGAAGGGAATATTACTACAGCTATAACATGTACGGGAAACCTAGAGAATTGACACACAGTGAATACGAAAGGTTTCTAAAACTCAACGAATAGTCCCTCTCCTGGTGCTCCAGTTTGACTTTACACCTGCTTTACTATCATCCTCCCAACTTGGAGAGACAGCCCCTTTAGCCTCCTGGTTCGCACATGTTGCCAAATTGGCAGAGGATGAAAGGGAAGAGGGAGAACCAATGAGAGAGTAGCTGTTAGGCATTTGAATGGGCACATATCACTGTAATTTCCCGGCAGGAAGAAGAATTAACCAAAGTCTCAGCCCCCCACCGGGAACCAGCATAGGTCCTGAACCAAAATTTCGGACTTGCGGTCACCTCACCAAAAAGGAGTTGAAAAATGGAGCTCAGGGGCACAGCAATTCACAAACTGGCCGAGTAATAAAAGACAACTATCGTCCAAAAATCTGTTGAGGGAAGGCAACGAGGCGGACTTGAAAGCGAGGCAGAATAGCAGGAAACAGATTTCAAGAGGTACGTTGGAATCGCCTTTAAAGCACAGGAAGAGGGGTACAACTTCGACAATGATGCACTTGGCCAAAAAGGGCGTATGCGTTTTCTCCTGAATATATTCAGGAGAAAACGCATACGCCCTTTTTGGCCAAGCAAGCAAGCGGGCAATGCAAATCTGCACTACAATAAGTATCACTTCCTACCGGTCAAAAGGGACATCCATAAAATGTGTAAAAACCAGAAAGACAAGACAGGCTCTGGAGAACATGGAGCCTTGTTATGCTGATGGGTGGGATGTAAATTGCCAACTGCCTCTCTGGAGGAGTGCACTGTGTTCCCTAAAACAAGTAAACAACAGAGCTACAAAGCCAAGGGCACTTCAAGTCTAGGGAATATTCCTTGGGAAAACTGCAATTCAATAAGACAGAGCCACCCCAAAATATAGGGCTGCACTGCTTACAAGGACCTCAACTTGGGTACACCTTAAATATCCCAGGAAATATAAAAATGGTTCAAAAAATTGTGGTACTTACGTACGATGGAATATTCCTCAGCCATGAAATCAATGTCATAAGACCAGTAGCAGCAAAATGGGTGGATTCAGGTACGATGATTCCTAGTGAAATAAGTCACACAGAAAAAGAAACTTATCATAAGATATCACTTATGAAGATCCTGTAAACATGGCTACACTTGAACTGAGTTAGGAAAGAGAACAGTGTCTCACATTTACAAAACACTCTTATGCCGGCTTAAGGGGGAAGGAGAGGTGGGGTGATGCATAAAACCAGAGTTTGATATAAGCACAGGTACCGTTCCAAAAACCAAATATGGAATAGACAAGACCTACACCTTCCTCAGTGAAAGGGACTCATAACCCCATATTTCCCGCAGAGGAATATATCTGACTAGTAAGAATTTTAAAACCTATGTATTGATATGTCTCCGTAAGGGAATCAAGTGTGTCTAGACTGGCATAAACATGGCAGCGAGAATCAGCTCAAACCCACTATAAAAAGGAATTTCAAAAACAAAACAAAAAAACTGGGAAATTCTTTACAATTCCTTCAGGGTCTCTGATGAAACCTGGAATGACCCTATCTACAACGACAGCTGGATGTGGCATAAGGCTGGACACTTGGGACTGAGACGATGGGTGAGATTGGCTGAGCAAATGCAGACCCTTTAAAGCAATAATGCATGGCACCCATTCCATGGGTCCCAACTCTCCAGGTTGAAGGGAATATTACTACAGTTATAACATGTACGGGAAACCTAGAGAACGGACACACTGTGAATACGAAAGGTTTCTAAAACTCAACGAATAGTCCCTCTCCTGGTGCTCCGGTTTGACTTTGCATCTGCTTTACTATCAACCTCCCAACTTGGAGAGACAGCCCCTTTAACCTCCTGGTTTGCACAGGTTGCCAATTTGGCAGAGGATGAAAGGGAAGAGGGAGAAGCAATGAGAGAGTAGCTGTTAGGCATTTGGACGGGCACATATCACTGTAATTTCCTGGCAGGAAGAAGAATTAACCAAAGTCTCAGCCACCCACCGGGAACCAGTATAGGTCCTGAACCAAAATTTTGGACTTGCGGTCAGCTCACCAAAATCGAGTTCAAAAATGGAGCTCAGGGGCACAGCAATTCACAAACTGGCCAAGTAATAAAAGACATCTATCGTCCAAAAATCTGTTGAGGGAAGGCAACGAGGCGGACTTGAAAGCAAGCCAGAATAGCAGGAAACAGATTTCAGGAGGTACGTTGGAATCGCCTTTAAAGCACAGGAAGAGGGGCACAACTTCGACAATGATGCACTTGGCGAAAAAGGGCGTATGCATTTTCTCCTGAATATATTCAGGAGAAAACGCATACGCCCTTTTTGGCCAAGCAAGCAAGCAGGCAATGCAAATCTGCAATACAAAGAAGTATCACTTCCCACCGGTCAAAAGGGACATCCACAAAATGTGTAAAAACCAGAAAGGCAAGACAGGTCCTGGAGAACAGGGAGCCTTGTTATGCTGATTGGCGGCATGTAAAGTGCCAACTGCCTCTCTGGAGGAGTGCATTGTGTTCCCTAAAACAAGTAAAGAACAGAGCTACAGAGCAGAAGGGCACTTCCAGTCTAGGGAATATACCTTTGGAAAGCTGAAAATCAATAAGACAGAGCCACCAAAAAATTTAGGGTTGCACTGCTTACAAGGACCTCAACTTGGGTACACCTTAAATATCCCAGGAAATATAAAAATGGTTCAAAAAATACTGGTACTTACGTACGAGGGAATATCCCTCAGCCATGAAATCAATGTCATAAGACCAGTAGAAGCAAAATGGGTGGATTCAGGTACGATGATTCTAAGTGAAATAAGTCACACAGAAAAAGAAACTTATCATAAGATATCACTTATGAAGATCCTGTAAACATGGCTACACTTGAACTGAGTTAGGAAAGAGAACAGTGTCTCACATTTAGAAATCACTCTTATGCCTGCTTAAGGGGGAAGGAGAGGTGGGGTGATGCATAAAACCAGAGTTTGATATAAGCACAGGTACCGTTCCAAAAACCAACTATGGAATAGACAAGACCTACACCTTCCTCAGTGAAAGGGACTCAAAACCCCATATTTCCCGCAGAGGAATATATCTGACTAGTAAGAATCTTAAAACCTATGTATTGATATGTCTCTGTAAGGGAATCAAGTGTGTCTAGACTGGCATAAACATGGCAGCGAGAATCAGCTCAAACCCACTATAAAAAGGAATTTCAAAAACAAAACAAAAAAACTGGGAAATTCTTTACAATTCCTTCAGGGTCTCTGATGAAACCTGGAATGACCATATCTACAACGACAGCTGGATGTGGCATAAGGAGGGACACTTGGGACTGAGACGATTGGTGAGATTGGGTGAGCAAATGCAGACCCTTTAAAGCAATAATGCATGGCACCCATTCCATGGGTCCCAACTCTCCAGGTTGAAGGGAATATTACTACAGCTATAACATGTACGGGAAACCTAGAGAACGGACACACTGTGAATACGAAAGGTTTCTAAAACTCAACGAATAGTCCCTCTCCTGGTGCTCCGGTTTGACTTTACACCTGCTTTACTATCATCCTCCCAACTTGGATAGACAGCCCGTTTAACCTCCTGGTTCGCACAGGTTGCCAATTTGGCAGAGGATGAAAGGGAAGAGGGAGGACCAATGAGAGAGTAGCTGTTAGGCATTTGAACGGGCACATATCACTGTAATTCCCCGACAGCAAGAAGAATTAACCAAAGTCTCAGACACCCACCGGGAACCAGCATAGGTCCTGAACCAAAATTTTGGACTTGCGGTCACCTCACCAAAAACGAGTTTAAAAATGGAGCTCAGGGGCACAGCAATTCACAAACTGGCCGAGTAATAAAGGACAACTGCCGTCCAAAAATCTGTTGAGGGAAGGCAACGAGGCGGACTTGAAAGCGAGGCAGAATAGCAGGAAACAGATTTCAAGAGGTACGTTGGAATCACCTTTAAAGCACAGGAAGAGGGGCACAACTTCGACAATGATGCACTTGGCCAAAAAGGGCGTATGCGTTTTCTCCTGAATATATTCAGGAGAAAACGCATACGCCCTTTTTGGCCAAGAAAGCAAGCGGGCAATGCAAATCTGCACTACAAAGAAGTATCACTTCCCACCGGTCAAAAGGGACATCCACAAAATGTGTAAAAACCAGAAAGTCAAGACAGGTCCTAGAGAACAGGGAGCCTTGTTATGCTGATGGGCGGGATGTAAATTGCCAACTGCCTCTCTGGAGGAGTGCATTGTGTTCCCTAAAACAAGTAAAGAACAGAGCTACAGAGCAGAAGGGCACTTCCAGTCTAGGGAATATACATTTGGAAAACTGAAAATCAATAAGACACAGCCACCCCAAAATTTAGGGCTGCACTGCTTCCAAGGACCTCAACTTGGGTACACCTTAAATATCCCAGGAAATATAAAAATGGTTCAAAAAATTGTGGTACTTACGTACGATGGAATATCCCTCAGCCATGAAATCAATGTCAAAAGACCAGTAGCAGTAAAATGGGTGGATTCAGGTACGATGATTCTAAGTGAAATAAGTCACAGAGAAAAAGAAACTTATCATAAGATATCACTTATGAAGATCCTGTAAACATGGCTACACTTGAACTGAGTTAGGAAAGAGAACAGTGTCTCACATTTAGAAAATACTCTTTTGCCTGCTTAAGGGGGAAGGAGAGGTGGGGTGATGCATAAAAGCAGAGTTTGATATAAGCACAGGTACCATTCCAAAAACCAACTATGGAATAGACAAGACCTACACCTTCCTCAGTGAAAGGGACTCAAAACCCCATATTTCCCGCAGAGGAATATATCTGACTAGTAAGAATCTTAAAACCTATGTATTGATACGTCTCCGTAAACGAATCAAGTGTGTCTAGACTGGCATAAACATGGCAGCGAGAATCAGCTCAAAGCCACTATAAAAAAGGAATTTCAAAAACAAAACAAAAAAACTGGGAAATTCTTTACAATTCCTTCAGGGTCTCTGATGAAACCTGGAATGACCCAATCTACAAGGACAGCTGGATGTGGCATAAGGCTGGACACTTGGGACTGAGACGATTGGTGAGATTGGGTGAGCAAATGCAGACCCTTTAAAGCAATAATGCATGGCACCCATTCCATGGGTCCCAACTCTCCAGGCTGAAGGGAATATTACTACAGCAATAACATGTACGGGAAACCTAGAGAACGGACACACTGTGAATACGAAAGGTTTCTAAAACTCAACGAATAGTCCCTCTCCTTGTGCTCCGGTTTGACTTTCCATCTGCTTTACTATCAACCTCCCAACTTGGAGAGACAGCCCCTTTAACTCCTGGTTCGCACAGGTTGCCAATTTAGCAAAGGATGAAAGTGAAGAGGGAGAACCAATGAGAGAGTAGCTGTTAGGCATTTGAACGGGCACATATCACTCTAATTTCCCGGCAGGAAGAAGAATTAACCAAAGTCTCAGCCACCCACCGGGAACCAGTATAGGTCCTGAACCCAAATTTTGGACTTGCGGTCAGCTCACAAAAAACGAGTTGAATAATGGAGCTCAGGGGCACAGCAATTCACAAACTGGCGGAGTAATAAAGGAGAACTATCATCCAAAAATCTGTTGAGGGAAGGCAACGAGGCGGACTTGAAAGCGAGGCTGAATAGCAGGGAACAGATTTCAACAGGTACGCTGGAATCGCCTTTAAAGCACAGGAAGAGGGGCACAACTTCGACAATGATGCACTTGGCCAAAAAGGTCATATGCGTTCTCTCCTGAATATATTCAGGAGAAAACGCATACGCCCTTTTTGGCCAAGCAAGCAAGCGGGCAATGCAAATCTGCACTACAAAGAAGTATCACTTTCCACCGGTCAAAACGAACATCCACAAAACGTGTAAAAACCAGAAAGGCAAGACAGGCCCTGGAGAACAGGGAGCCTTGATATGCTGATGGGCGGGATGTAAATTGCCAACTGCCTCTCTGGAGGAGTATATTGTGTTCCCTAAAACAAGTAAAGAACAAAGCTACAGAGCCAAGGGCACTTCCAGTCTAGGGAATATACCTTGGGAAAACTGAAAATCAATAAGACAGAGCCACCCCAATATTTAGGGCTGCACTGCTTACAAGGACCCCAACTTGGGTACACCTTAAATATCCCAGGAATATAAAAATGGTTCAAAAAATTGAGGTACTTACGTACGATGGAATATCCCTCAGCCATGAAATCAATGTCATAAGACCAGTAGCAGCAAAATGGGTGGATTCAGGTACGATGATTCTAAGTGAAATAAGTCACACAGAAAAAGAAACTTATCATAAAATATCACTTATGAAGATCCTGTAAACATGGCTACACTTGAACTGAGTTAGGAAAGAGAACAGTGTCTCACATTTAGAAAACACTCTTATGCCTGCTTAAGGGGGAAGGAGAGGTGGGGTGATGCATAAAACCAGAGTTTGATATAAGCATAGGTACCGTTCCAAAAACCAACTATGGAATAGACAAGACCTACACCTTCCTCAGTGAAAGGGACTCAAAACCCCATATTTCCTGCAGAGGAATATATCTGACTAGTAAGAATCTTAAATCCTATGTATTGATATGTCTCTGTAAGGGAATCAAGTGTGTCTAGACTGGCATAAACATGGCAGCGAGAATCAGCTCAAACCCACGATAAAAAGGAATTTCAAAAACAAAACAAAAAAACTGGGAAATTCTTTACAATTCCTTCAGGGTCTCTGATGAAACCTGGAATGACCCTATCTACAACGACAGCTGGATGTGGCATAAGGCTGGACACTTGAGACTGAGAGGATTGGTGAGAATGGGTGAGCAAATGCAGACCCTTTAAAGCAATAATGCATGGCACACATTCCATGGGTCCCAACTCTCCAGGTTGAAGGGAATATTACTACAGTTATAACATGTACAGGAAACCTAGAGAACGGACACACTGTGAATACGAAAGGTTTCTAAAACTCAAGGAATAGTCCCTCTCCTGGTGCTCCGGTTTGACTTTACACCTGCTTTACTATCATCCTCCCAACTTGGAGAGACAGCCCCTTTAACCTCCTGGTTCGCACAGGTTGCCAATTTGGCAGAGGATGAAAGGGAAGAGGGAGGACCAATGAGAGAGTAGCTGTTAGGCATTTGAACGGGCACATATCACTGTAATTCCCCGGCAGCAAGAAGAATTAACCAAAGTATCAGCCCCCCACCGGGAACCAGTATAGGACCTGAACCAAAATTTTGGACTTGCGGTCACCTCATCAAAAACGAGTTGAAAAATGGAGCTCAGGGGCACAGCAATTCACAAACTGGCCGAGTAATAAAGGACAACTGTCGTCAAAAAATCTGTTGAGGGAAGGCAACGCGGCGGACTTGAAAGCGAGGCAGAATAGCAGGAAACAGATTTCAAGAGGTACGTTGGAATCGCCTTTAAAGCACAGGAAGAGGGGCACAACTTCGACAATGATGCACTTGGCCAAAAAGGGCGTATGCGTTTTCTCCTGAATATATTCAGGAGAAAACGCATACGTGCTTTTTGGCCAAGAAAGCAAGCGGGCAATGCAAATCTGAACTACAAAGAAGTATCACTTTCCACCGGTCAAAAGACACATCCACAAAATGTGTAAAAACCAGAAAGGCAAGACAGGTCCTAGAGAACAGGGAGCCTTGTTATGCTGATGGGCGGGATGTAAATTGCCAACTGCCTCTCTGGAAGAGTGCATTCTGTTCCCTACAACAAGTAAAGAACAGAGCTACAGAGCCAAGGGCACTACCAGTCTAGGGAATATACCTTGGGAAAACTGAAAATCAATAAGACAGAGCCACCCCAAAATTTAGGGCTGCACTGCTTACAAGGACCTCAACTTGGGTACACCTTAAATATCCTAGGAAATATAAAAATGGTTCAAAAAATTGTGGTATTTACGTACGATGGAATATCCCTCAGCCATGAAATCAATGTCATAAGACCAGTAGCAGCAAAATGGGTGGATTCAGGTACGATGATTCTAAGTGAAATAAGTCACAGAGAAAAAGAAACTTATCATAAGATATCACTTATGAAGATCCTGTAAACATGGCTACACTTGAACTGAGTTAGGAAAGAGAACAGTGTCTCACATTTAGAAAACACTCTTATGCCTGCTTAAGGGGGAAGGAGAGGTGGGGTGATGCATAAAACCAGAGTTTGATATAAGCACAGGTACCGTTCCAAAAACCAACTATGGAATAGACAAGACCTACACCTTCCTCAGTGAAAGGGACCCGAGGCATCTGTGAGTAACCGTGAGCTGAGCCCCAGGCCAGCTGCTGTTGAACTTTTCCCACCCTTCCCAGGTAAAACACCTGAATATGTACAAGGGCTTGAAAACCTAGAGGAAGGGGTGTGGAGCCACACCAGCGACAGCACGCAGGCCAACTTGGGCCTGCAGGCCAGCCAGTATGGTCCTGGCCCTGGGCACTCTTCTGGAAGCTTTCCATTGCCCTGCCTGAGATACCCCTCCTGTCCCGGCACCCACTGCTTTTTTCCTTCCTCACCTCTGTCCGGAGAGAAATTCCAGCGGAATGTATGGGTGACACATCCTCTTCTTTACAGGTGGAAACCTGGCAAATCCTGCAGAAAGTCCAGCAGAGACCCACTCACACCGGGCCACCCACAAAGCCGTGGCCCCTCACTCCCTCCCTCCAGAACAGCCCCGAGACTGCTGACGGGGCAGAGAATATGGAGTCAGGCACAGCTTCAGGGGCTATTGCTGCCTGCAGCGCTGTTTATATTGAACTCAACCCAGGCACACCTGGGGAGGGCCGGCCGGCAGGGTCAGGCTACCCAAGTCAGCTAACCCTCAGTCCTCAGGGAATCACATTGTTGAAAATGGACCTCGCTAAGGCAGAATAGAAGCCAAGGAATAAAAGGACACAATGCCATTTGCAGCACCGTAGGTGTGTCTAGAGGTAATCACGTGACTTGTAGTAAGTCAGAAAGTGAAAGACACATATCGTATCATATCTCTTATAGGTGTGACCGAAAAATGGATACCAGGGCAGATATTTCCACGGAGAAGGGCAATCACAGATTCATTCAACAAACATATGGTTCACCAATGGAAAGGTGTGAGGATTGGTTTCATTATGATATTGGGGTTAACAGACATATACAAACACAGGTGACATATATAATCACCAAAGACCTACAGAATACCAAGAGAAGACTACTCAACATTCTGTCATAAGGTACATGGGAAAAGGATCCCAGGAAGAACAGACATATGTGTATGTGTAAAAGAACCACATCTTCCACACCTACAACAAGCCAAACATTGTAATCAAATTTGCTGTAATAAAAAATAAAAAATTACATTAAAAACTCGAACAAGAAGCAGTGAGACAAACTTGAGGGGCTTTCTCCTGGCATATTCCATTCTAAATTCCAATCTAGAACATGACTTCCATTGAGGCTCTGTTGCTCTAGTAAGCAGATTTGGTAAGGGAGAACTGCTGCCACCTTGTGGCCGTTTCACAAAACAGCAGCTTTAATCCCAGCGCTAATGGTCAGTTGATATTCAAAATCATTGCAGGCCTGTAAAGGACACCTGCCCTGAAAACAAATACCGGGTTCATATATCGACCAAAAAATTCAAAGTATGTCCATATTTCAAAACGACAGTTTCAAAAGACATATTTTACACACATTAGTGTTCTGCTTCTTTTTCTTTCTTTCTTTTTTTGTTAAAAAAACGGGAATGGCAAAAAGCATCCCTCAGAATGGGCGAAAATATTTGCAAACGAATCAATGGACAAAGGTTTAATCTCCAATATATATAAAGAGCTCATGCAGCTTAATATTAAAAAAACAAACAACCCAATACAAAAATGGGCAGAAGATCTAAAGAGACGTTTCTTCAAAGAAGACACAGAGATGGCCAAGACGCACATGAAAAGCTGCTCAACATCACTAATTATTAGAGAAATGCAAATCAAAACTACAATGAGGTATCACCTCACACCTGTTAGAATCGGCATCATCAGAAAATCTACAAACAACAAATTCTGGGGAGGGTGTGGACAAAAGGATCCCTCTTCCACTAGTGGTGGAAATGTAAATTGATACAGTCACGATGGAGAACAGTATGGAGTTTCCTTAAAAAACCTAGATATAGAATTACCATATGATCCAGCAATCCCGCTTCTGGGCATATACCCAGAGAAAACCATAAATCAAAAAGGCACATTCACCACAATGATCATTTCAGAACTATTTACAATAGCCAGGTAATGGAAGCAACCTAAATACCCACAGACAGACGAATGGATAAAGATGTGGTACATATATAAAATGGAATATTACTCAGCCATAAGACGGAATGAAACTGGGTCATTTGTAGAGACGTCGATGGATCTAGAGACTGTCATACAGAATGAAGTAAGTCAGAAAGAGAAAAACAAATATGGTATATTAATGCATATATGTGGAACCTAGAAAAATGGTACAGATGAACTGGTTTGCAGGGAAGAAATAGAGACACAGAGGTAGAGAACACACGTATGGACACCTAGTGTGGGAAGCCATGGGGTGGTGGTGGTGGGATGAGTTGGGAGATTGGGATTGACCTGTACACATGTATATGCATAAAATACATAACTAATAATAACCTGCTGTATAAAAAAATAAATAAAATTAAATTTCAAAATTTAAAAAATAAAATTTAAAAATAAAACAGAAAAAAGTTCTTCCCTTCACACAGATGTATTTATATGAATGAATGATTTCCATGCTTATATCTATAAATACATAAAAGAGGAATAAAATCTAACTTGAACAAAAAAAGAAAAAAAATAACCTGAACCCACCAGTTAGACAGAGGAAAACACTATCAGGGCACTTGCTCCAGCGGTAAACAATTCTGAAATTGGTCAGAGGTGGGGAATCATCTCCCATAGAGCCAGCAGCCCACTCCTACGCAAGGAGCATCCTCATTGTAAAGAGGGGGCCATGCCGAGGCATCTGTGAGTAACCGTGAGCTGAGCCCCAGGCCAGCTGCTGTTGAACTTTTGCCACCCTTCCCAGGTAAAACACCTGAATATGTACAAGGGCTTGAAAGCCTAGAGAAAGGGCTGTGGAGCCACAACAGTGACAGCACGCAGGCCGACTTGGTGCCTGCAGGCCAGTCAGGATGGTCCTGTCCCCAGATGCTCTTCTGGAAGCTTTCCATTTCCCTGCCTGAGATACCCCTCCTGCCACGGCCCCCACTGCTTTTTTACTTCCTCACCTCTGCCTGGGGAGAAATTCCAGTGGCAGGTATCGGTGACACATCCTCTTCTTTAGCAGGTGGCAGCCTGGCAACTCCTGCAGAAAGTCCAGCAGAGCCCCACTCACACTGGGCCACCCACAAAGCCACGGACCCTCACTCCCTCCCACCAGCACAGCTCCGGAACTGCCTACGGGGCAGAGAATATGCCGTCAGTCACAGCTACAAGGGCTGTCGCTCACTGGAGTGCTGTTTATATTGCCCTCAACCCAGGGACACCTTTGGCGGGCCGGCAGGCAGTTTCAGGCTGCCAAAATCAGCCAATCCTCACCCCTCAGGGTTCACAGTTGCAGAAAATGAAACTTGCTAAACGGGCCAGGCCCTAGGAACAGGTGTGGGCTCTTGAGAGTCAGGATAGACAAGGGGCTGCAGCTGCGGCTTGTTTTCTTATCATTTTATCTGGTCCATGAGTGGAAAACAACTTCAAGAAGACCCTATCCTAATGAGAGGAACCCAGGAGTCAGGGAGAGGAGTGATGGTGCGTGGAGACAGAGGCCTGGTGCCCTGGCTGCAGTGGAAGTGTCTGGAAGACGAGGCAGAAAGAGCCTGCAGAGAGTGATAGCCATGGTCACAGACCTGTCAGAGCTGCTGTTTGTTAGTTCAAGTCCTGCTCTGAGGTGTTCTGTGTCAGCTGTGAGCGACAGGTGAGCTGTGGGTTCTCTGCAAGGTGGGCTATGTGCACAGTTCCTGTGTGTCCAGCCCTGCTGGGGTACCTGCCCAGGGGAGCTCTGTATCCTGGGAAGGGCCTGAGTAGGAGAGCCCCATGGGCTGCTGGGTAGCTGCAGAGGTGAGCTCCATACCCTGGGAGGGACTTGACCACGAGAGCCCCGTGGGCTGTGGGGTAGGGGTGCCGCCCAGGTGAGCTCCATATCCTGGGATTGGCCTGACCACGAGAGCCCCATGGGCTGCTGGAGACCTGGTAAAGTGTATCAGGACAGTCAGTGAAGCCACCAAGGATATACATCCAGTAGCTCCTATTTCCTACTCCCTGCTGGTCATTCTACCTTCCACCAGGCCATGGCATTCTGTATTAGACTTCAATGATGCCTTCTTCTGTATTCCATTCATCTCAGAGTCACAAGAATTTTTGGCTTGTGAGTGGCAGGACACAACATGCAACAAAAGCAATAATGCTGGGCCGTCCTGCCCCAATGGTTCAAAAATTCCCACACCATCATTGGGGAAATGTCCTCTAAAGACCTAAAAGTTCAACCTCTGTAAAAGGGAACCCTCCTTCAATATGCAGATGACATTCTGATCGCCAGGCCTACTAAAGACGCCTCTGAACTACCTAGCCAAGAAAGGATAGAAGGTGTCCAAGAAAAACGCTCAAATATCCCAGGCTAAGGTGACATGCCTGGGCTTCATTCTCACAGATATTCGGAGAAACGCATCCCAGGATAGGGAAGAAGCCATTTGCAGCCTTACCTCTTCTACAACTAGAAGACAGCTTAGGGGTTCCTGGGGAGGCCAAGGTTTTCTGCATCTGGATCCCTAACTACAGTGTAATAGCTGGGCCTCTACATGAAACACTGACACGAAAAGATGATGATCCTTTTGAATAGAATCCAGAAGCAGCCTTTCAAGAATGGAAAGAGCAGTCAATACAGACCCTTGCCCAGGAACTCCCTAATTTAGCTAAACCCTTTGACCTTTACATACCCGGTCAAAGGTTAATCGCCCTTGGAGCCTTAGTGCAAAAACTGGGACCACTTGAAATGGAGCAACACAAGAATGCCCTTCAGGTATGATAAACTATGGTCACCAAGGGCTTTGCCCACCGACTCATCAGGCCCGGATACTGGGGTATCTAAAAAGCTGGAAATCAGCAGCCCGCAAGGCCAGCTCCCTCCTAAGGGAAAAGGACCCCACGTGGTGATCCTAACCACCCATCATGCCCTGAAGTTGCAGGGGTCGCTCTGTGGACACACTGACCTCGAGTGAGGAGGCCCTCCAACTCCAACCTCTAGAGAGATAAACGGGGGCAACGGGCCCCCAAGATGACTCGTGTGGCCATCACTTGACCTGGAGTTTCTCTCAGAAAACGACAAGACTGTGCCCCGAAAGAGCAGACTACTGCTTGCAGGACTTACTGCACCCAGAGGGGAGCTAATAAGCTTGGCGGGGGAAACGTATATCACGCTTTCACCATAGAAAACCCTACAGACACCGCGGTGATGGTGGCCAATATGACCGGCTGGACTGCTGGCTACTTCTAAAGGCCGTTGACTCAGTGGACGTCATGGTCCTGGATCACCACTGACCCTGGACTGTCTGGGAGTTGTGCGGGCAGGGCTCTGACACATGGTGCTGTTTGTACATTAATTCAGGGACCTAATTAAAGAAAGCACAGACTACTGGTCAGAGCATCTAGTCTGGCAAAAACTGTCAGCCTAAGGTCGCCGAACATATGTGGGGTGGGGTGAAACCTGCCACCGCAGCATCTCTGCGCCTCTCTTTCCTGGACCCT
This sequence comes from Hyperoodon ampullatus, assembly GCF_949752795.1. Classification (NCBI taxonomy): domain Eukaryota; kingdom Metazoa; phylum Chordata; class Mammalia; order Artiodactyla; family Ziphiidae; genus Hyperoodon; species Hyperoodon ampullatus. The sequence goes on from NW_027640767.1 coordinate 265,896, forward strand.
TAAAGGTCATTAGAATCTGTAACACTTCCAATGCTGGTGCTCAGGCGGACGAGAAGTGAGGCAGGAGGCCTTGGGACAATCAACCTCACCAGGAGGCTGGTGTGGAGACGTTTTGACCCTCCCCCCATGTATCAGGGCTCCCACCACAACATGAAACAGTTACAAAAGAGGGGTCTGCACCCTCAACACCCCAAGAATAAGGAACGGAACAAAAAGCAGAGGAGGTGTTCGTCTCCGGCAACGTTCATTAAAAATTCCTGGGAGATAAAAAGAGAATCTGGGCAATAAAATAAAGTCTAACCTGTTTTTCCTTTGTGCTTTGTCTAATTTCACGTGCTCCTAGGGTTCCGCATGCAGAGGTCCCACACCCGGCACTTCAGACCCGATTTCCTAGTGCAGAATGGCTGGGTCGACACCTCAGCTAGTGGGGTCCCATGCAGACTGCGCGGCATAGAGCCTGAGCTGCAGCCAACTCATCCCTCGAGAGCTCCATCCCCTCCCTCCCACTGACGCTGCCGGGGACCCTACACAGCAGCCCAGCCCACAGCCCATGGGGGAGTGCACGCTCTCACCTCTCCATTCTGTTTTCAAAATAATGTTTCCTTTGCTTCTGAACCAAACTCAGTCTTGATCTGTTGGCTCCAATGACACTGGGCACGGGGACTCCTGTTGGGGTCCACTCTGGAGGATCAGTAACAGAAATTGAGAACATTGTAACTTCAATGAACAGATGTGTGAGCCAAACTGTAGTTAACATAGAGCAGTGTATAATGCTCGGGTAAAATAAGATGTTTCTAAGACTTACATTTGATATTTCCATCACTTTCCTATAAGCAAGTTCAGTGAAGACGTCTGTCTTATTTGTCAGGTCAACATTAGAGAAATGAAGTGATTTATTTTCATGGATGTACATCGAATACTCTTGGCTGAAGCTTCAATCTTGTTTTGAATGCTTTTCCATTGAAAATGATACCTCTCTTTCAGCTCCCCCATTTCTGAGAAGTATAAAACCTTATAATTTATTACTACCAAAGGGGAAAGGTAGGAGAAGGGATAAATTAACAGTTTGGGATTAACACATACACACTGCTATGTATAAAAGAGATCATCAACAAGGAACTACTGTATAGCACAGGGAACTACACTGAATATTTTGCAATAACCTATAAGGGGAAATAATCTGAAAAAGAATAGATATTTTTATTGACATCATCTATCAATGACAGATAAAATGTAACCTAAGCAAGGCCGATGGTGAGCGCTCTGACCCTGAAGATTTCAGTCATCTAAAGTTTGGGCTCTGCCTATTTCCCAAGGCCCTTAAAGGACATACGTGTAGCCGTAGCTTAAAAATTCCCCAGTTTGTGGTTCGGGGAGGCACTGATTTGGAAAAATCCCCGGTGTTCTCCTTACATGCACGGGACCCTTCCTACAGCTAAAACATGCCTGTCACACCTAGAGGATGGTACACCGTTTGATCGGAAAGAGTTTGGAAAAGGCACCTCATCTCCTCATTGCATGGTGCTCGGGTTCAACCCTCCAGCATCTTTCCTAACAATCTCCTCACTTGGTGATATCAGCACCGTCAACATCCTGTTGCACACAGTTTGGAATTTGTCCAGAGGATGTAGCGGAAGGATGAGAAAAATATAGAGACATGTCTTAGGTGTTCGGACAGGCACATGCCACTCTAATTTCCAATCCAGAACACAAATTCATCAAAGGCTAGAATTGCCCACGGAAACAGAATAGGGCTAGAGGAAATCCCGCTGTTTTGTGTCCAGTTTCCAAAAACACAAGTTGAAAAATGGAACTCAGGGGCACTAAAATTCATGAAACTGCAGAGTTGAAAATATCTATCGTCGAAAAATGTCTTGAGGTAAGTCACAGAAAAGGACTTGTAAGCAAGGGAGAGTGGCAGGAAACAGATTTGAAGAGGTAGAAAGGACTCCCCATTAAAGCACAAGAAAAGGGGCTGAACATCGCCAATGATGCAGTTGGCCAAAAAGGGTGTATGCATTTTTTCTGAATATATTCAAGTAAAGGCCATACACACTTTTTATCCAACCCAACAGGTGGGCACTGGAAATCAATATCACAAAATGTATCACATCACGTCAGTCAGAAGGGCCATCCACATAAAGTGTAAACACCAGAAATGCAGGACAGGGCGAGGAGAAAAGGGAGCCCTGTGAGGCTGATAGTGGAAATGTAATTTGCCAACGGCCACTCTGGAGAAGTGTATTGTGTTTGCTAAAACATCTAAAAAATGAGCTACAGAGCATAGGGCACTTGCACTCATGGGCGTGTACCTTGGGAAAAACAAAAATCGACAGAAAACAGGCACCCGAACGTTTACCACCTCTCTGTTAAAAAGGGCCTCAACTTGGATATAACCTAAATGTCCCTGGAAGGATAAAATGGATAAAAGAGATGGGGTACTTATGTAGAGTGGAATATTACTCATCCAGAAATCAATGAAATAAGGCCAGTTGTAACAACTCTGGAGGAGTTACATACGATCATTCTAAGTGACATATGTCAGAAAGAAAAAGACACATATCATAAGATGTCACTTAAAGGTGGAATAAAAAATGGCTACACATGAAATAAATTACAAAACAGAAACATAGTCAAATATGTAGAAAATAGACATAAGGCTGCTAAATGGGAAAGGTGGGGAATGGTGAGGTATTATCCAGGAGGTTGAAATTAGCAAAGATACCATTCCAAGTACCAAATTGAATAACTGACAAGGCCTACACGGTACCTCAAAGAACTGCACTCAGCCCACTCAAGTCACTGGAAAATAATACATATGACTGGTAAGCATCTGAAAAAGAAGTTATTGTTGTCTCACAGTACATGAATCAAGTGGATGTACAGCAGCAAAAAACAGAGCTTTGAAAATCAGCTGTAACCAATATAAAAATAAATTTAAAACTATTTATAAAAACAGTGAGACAGACAAAAATTCTTACAACTTTTGTTGAAGGGCTACGATGTAACATGGATTGAACACATGTAGACCCACAGCAGGATGATTATATAAGGCTGGAAGCTATGCACGCTAAGAGATGTTAGAGAGGCTGGGTGAGGAAATGCAGACCTTTTAAAGTAATACTGCCTGGTACCCATTCCATGGGTCCCAAATCTGCAGGTTCAAGGGAGTATTCTGACAGCGAAAACATGCCTGGGAAACCGAGATGAATGTACACCGTGTGCTCAGGAAAGGTGTCTAAAATGCACCTCATTTTTGATCTCCTGCTGCTGGGGTTCGCCATTCCAGCCACATTACTAACAACCTCCCCACTTGGAGAATCAGCACCTTTAACCTCCTGTTTCCCACAGTTTGCAATTTGTGCAGAGGGTAAATGGGAAGAGGGGGAACCAATGAGAGATTAGCTGTAGGAGTTTTGACAGGCACATGTCACTCTAATTTCCCATTAGGAAGAAGAATTAACCAAAGGCTCAGCCTGCCTCCCCAGAACCAGAATAGGGCCGGAAGCAATCCAATGGTTTGGCGGCCAGCTCACAAAAAAAGCGAGTTGCAAAATGGAGCTCAGGAGCAGACAATTCAAAGACCTGCAAAGATATAAATGATAACCAACGTCCAAAAATATATTCAGGTAAGGCAACGAAGAGGATCTGAATGAGAGGCAGAATTGCAGGAAACAGATTTCAAAAGGTAGATTGTACTCACATTTAAAGCATATGAAAAGCAGCAGAATTTCTAAAATGATGCAGTTGGGCAAATGGGTGTATGCGTTTTTTTCGTGAATATCTTCAGGAAAAAAACACATGCAGAGTTTTTGGCCAACCAAGCAAGAGGGAAATGCAAATCTGCACAACAAAGGAGTCTCAATTTCCACTGCTCAGAAAGGCAATCCAAAAAATGTGTACAAACCAGAAATGCAGGAGAGGCCATGGAAAACAGGGAGCCTAGTCACGCTGATGGGTGGGGTATAAATATCCAAGAGCCACTCTGAAGAAGTGTATGCTGTTTCCTAAAACTTCTAAAATACAAAGCCCCCAAGCAAAGGGGACTTCAACTCACGGGCATATGACTTGGGAAGACTAAATATCAATAAGACACAGGCACCCCAAAGTTTAGGGCTGCTCTGCATACAAGAACCTCAACTTTGGTAAACCTAAAATATCCCAGGAAAAAGAGAAATGCATAAAGAACTTGTGGTAATTTTGTACAACGGAATATCACTCAGACGTGAAATCAGTGTATATAAGGCCAGTAGCAGCATAATGAGTGGATTTAGGTATGATGATTCTAAGGGAAATTAGTCACACAGAAAAAGAATCTTATCATAAGATATCACTTATAGAGGGAATGTCAATATCACAACACATGAACTGAATTAGGAAAGAGAACAGAGTCTCACATTTAGAAAAAAACTCTTATGCCTGCTTCAGGGGAATGGAGAGGTGGGGTGATGCATAAAACCAGAGTATGATATTAGCACAGGTACCATTCCATAAACCAAATACAGAATAGACAAGACCTACACCTTCCTCAGTGAATGGGACTCAACACCCCTATTCCCCGCCGAGGAATATATCTGACTAGTAAGAATCTTAAAACCTATGTATTCATATGTCTCCGTAAGGAAATCAATTGTGTCTAGACTGGCATAAACAGGTCAGTGAAAACCAGCTCAACCCCATAATAAAAATGAATTTCAAAAACAAAACCAAAAAACAGCAAAATTCTTACACAATTCCTTCAGGGGTTCTAATGAAACCTGGAATGACCCTATCTGCAAAGACAGCTGGATGAGGCATAAGGCTGGACACTTGGGACTGAGAGGACTGGTGAGATTGGGAGAGAAAATGCAGAACCTTTAAAGTAGTAATGCATGCCACCATTCCATGGGTCCCAAATCTCCAGGTAGAAGGGAATATCACTACAGTTATAACATGTATGGGAAACCTAGAGAATGGACACCCTGTGATGGCGAAAGGTTTCTAAAACTCTCCTAATTTTTCCTCTCCTTGTGCTCCACTTTGGCATTCCAACTGCTTTACTATCAATCTCCCAACTTAGGAGAGTCAGCCCCTATAACCTCCTGGTTCGCACAGTTTGCTATTTGTGCAGATGATGAAAGGGAAGAGGGAGAACCAATCAGAGAGTAGATGTAGGCATTTGGACGGGCACATGTCACTCTAATTTCCCGTCAGGAAGAAGAATTAACCAAAGCCTCAGCCACCCACAGGGAACCAATAAAGCCACCCCTGGAACCAGTATAGGTCCTGAAGCAAAATTGTGGATTTGCGGCCAGCTCACAAAAATGGGATTTGAAAATTGGAGCTCAGGGGCCCAGCAATTCAAAAACCTGCAGAGTTATAAAGGACTACTCTCTTCCAGAAATCTGTTGAGGGAAGGCAATGAAGCGGACTTGAAAATGAGGCAGAATTGCACAAAACATATTTCAAGAGGTAAATTGGAATCGCCTTTGAAGCACAGAAAAAGCATCCCAACTTGGACGGTGATGCACTTGGCCAAAAAGGGCGTATGCCTTTTCCCCTGAATATATTCAGGAGAAAACGCATACGTCCTTTCTGGCCAATGAAGCAAGCATGCAATGCAAATCCACACTACAAAGAATTGTCACTTCCCACCGGTCGAAAGGGACATCTGTATATCTGTAAAAACCAGAAAGGCAAGAGCGAGATGACAAGGGCATGAAGCAATGTGATCCCAAGGGTCATGGAGGGTTGTGATGACAAGCGCATGGAGCATTGTGATGACAAGATTATGTAGCATTTTGCTGACAAAGGCAAGGAGCATTGTGATGACAAGGTTCATGGAGCACTTTGATGACAAGCGTCATGGAGCATTGTGATTACAGGGGTCATGGAGCATTGGGATGACAAGAGCATGGATCATTGTGATGACAAGGTTCATGGAGCATTTTGATGACAAGAGTCCCGGATCATTGTGTCGTCAGGGTTCATGGAGCATTGTGATGACAGTGGTCATGGAGCATTGTGATGACAGGGGTCAGGGAGCATTGTGATGAGAAGGTCATGGACCATTGGCTGAAAATGTTCATGGAGTGTTGTGATGAGAGGCGTCATGGAGCATTGTGATGACAAGGTACTGGAGCATTGTGATGAGAAGACCATGGAGCCTTGTGATGACATGTCTCATGGGGCATTCTGAGGAAAAGGGGCATGCAGCATTGTGATTACAGAGGTCTTGGAGCATTGTGGTGACAAGGGCATGGAGCATTGGGATGAGAAGGCCATGGAGCGTTCTGATGACATGCATCATGGAGCTTTGTGAGGACAAGGGCATGGAGCATTGTGTTTTCAGGGGTCTTGGAGCACTGTGATGAAAAGGGCATGGATCATTGTGATGAAAAAGGCATGGAGCCTGGTCATGACAGGGTTCAAGGAGCATACTGACGACAAGTGTCAGGGAGCATTGTGATGACAAGGGTATTGAGCATTGTGATGACAAAGGTCATGGAGCATTGTGATGAGAAGACGATGGATAATTGTGATGACGAGCGTCATGGGGCGTTGTGATGATAAGTGTTATGGAACATTTTGATCACAAGGATTTGGAGCATTGTGATGACAGAGGTCATGGGGCATTTTGATTTCATTGTGATGACAATAGCCTGAAGCATTATGATGATGGGCATGCTGCATTGTGATGACAGGGTTCATGGAGCATTGAGATGAAAAGGGGCATGGAGCATTGTGATTACAGGAGTCTTGGAGCATTGTGATGACAAGGGCATGGAGCATCGTGAATGAGAAGGCCATGGAGAATTCTGATGACATGCGTCATGGAGCTTTGTGATGACAAGGGCATGGAGCATTGTGATTACAGGGGTCTTGGAGCACTGTGATGACAAGGGTCATGGAGCCTTGTGATGACAAGGCCGTGGAACATTGTGATGGCAGTGGTCATGGAGCATTTTTATGACAGGGGTCATGGAGCATTGTGATGACCAGGGCATGGAACACTGTGATACATGGGTCATGGAGGATTGTAATGACAAGCGCATGGAGCATTGTGATAAGAATGGCATCGATCATTGTGATGAAAAGCATCATGTAGCCTGTGATGACAAGGGCATGGAACAATGTGATGAGAGGTTTCATGGAGCATTGTGATGACAATGGCATGCAGCATTGTGATGCCAAGGGTCATGGAGCTTTGTGATGACAAAGGTCATGGAGCATTTTGATGACAAGAGGTGTGGTGCATTCTGTTGTGTAGGGCAGGGAGCATTGTGATAACAGGGTCATGGAGCAATTTGATGAAAAGTGTCATGGAACATTTTGATGACAGGGGTTATGGAACATTGAGATGTCAAGGGTCATGGAACATTTCCATGACAGGGTTTAAGGACCATTGTGATGACAGGGGAGTGGGTGTATTGTGATGACTAGTGAGGGAACATGTTGATATCAGTGGTGAGAGAGCATTTTTATAAGAAGTGCATGGAGCATTGTCATGACAATCTTTATGGAGCATTGTGATGACAAGGTTGTGGAGCATTGTGATGACAAGGGTCATGGAGCATTGAGTTGACAAAGGCACGGAGCATTGTGATGACAAGTGTCACGGAGCATTGTGATGAAAAGTTCATGGAGCATTGTGGTGACAAAGTTCACAGAGCCTTGTGATGATGAGGGCATGGACCATTGTGATGACACAGGTCATGAAGCCTTGTGAAGATTGGAGTCACGGAGAATTGTGATGACTGGGGTCATGGAGCATTGTGATGACAAGGGCATGGAGCTTTGTGATGACAGGGGCATAGGGCATTGGTCTGACAAGTTTCATGGATAATTGTGTTGACAGTGGGCATGGCACATTGTGATGACAAGGTCATGGAGCATTGTGAAGACAAGGTCATGGAGTATTGTGAAGACAGGTGTCAGGGAGCATTGTGATGACATATTTCATGGTCCATTGTGATGACAATGGCATGGAGCATTGTGATGCCAAGTGTTATGGAGGATTGTGATGACAAAGGTAATGGAGCATTGTGATGACAAGGGCTTGGATCATTGTGATGACAAGGGCATGGAGCATTGTGATGACAACGGGCAGTGAGAATTTTGATGAAAAGGTCGTGAAGCATTGTGATAACAAAGGCATGGAGCTTGCTATGACAGGGGTCATGGGGCATTGCGATGACAAGTGCATGGAGAATTGTGATGACAAGAGCATGTAACATAGTGATGAGAACTGTCATGGAGCACTGTGATGACAAGGACGTGGAGAATTGTGATGACAAGGGACATGGTGCATTGTCATAACCAGGGCATGGAGCATTGTGATGGCAAGACCGTGGAGCACTGTGATGAGAAGACCATGGATAATTGTGATGACGAGCATCATGGAACACTGTAATGACAAGGGGCATGGAGCATTGTGATGACAGGTGTCATGGAGCATTGTGACGACAGGGGTCATGGATCATTGTGATGACAAGTGTCACGGAGCATTCTGATGACAAGCTTGTGGAGTATTGTGATGACAATGGCATGGAGCATTGTGATGAAAAGGGCATGGATCACTGTGATGAAAAAGGCATGGAGACTTGTCATGACAGGGTTCAATGAGCATACTGACGACAGGTGTCAGGGAGCATTGTGATGACAAGTGTATTGAGAATTGTGATGACAAGGGTCATGGAGCATTGTGATGAGAAGTCCATGGATAATTGTGATGACCAGCATCATGGGGCGTTGTGATGACAAGTATTATGGAACATTGTGATCACAAGGGTTTGGAGCATTGTGATGACAGAGGTCATGGATCATTTTGATTTCATTGTGATGACAATAGCATGAAGCATTATGATGATGGGCATGGTGCATTATGATGACAGGGTTCATGGATCATTGAGATGAAAAGGGGCATGGAGCATTGTGATTACAGGGGTCTTGGAGCATTGTGATGAGAAGGGTCATGGAGCCTTGTAATGACAAGGCCATGGAACATCGTGATGGCAGGGGTAATGGAGCATTGTTATCACAGGTGTAATGGAGCATTGTGATGGCAAGGGCATGGAGCATTGTGATGAGAAGGCCATGGAGCATTCTGATGACATGTGTCAAGTAGCATTGTGATGACAATGGCATGGAGCAATGTGATGAGAGCGTTCATGGAGCATTGTGATGACCATGACATGGAGCATTGTGATGCAAAGGGTCATGGATCTTTGTGATGACAAAGGTCATGGAGCATTTTGATGACAAGGGCGTGGTGCATTGTGATGAGAAGGGCAGGGAGCATTGTGATGACAGGGTCATGGAACAATTTGATGAAAAGGGTCATGCAACATTTTGATGACAGGGGTTATGGAACATTGTGATGTCAGGGGTCATTGAGCATTTTGATGAAATGGTTCATGGAGCATTTTGATGACAGGGGTTATGGAACATTGTGATGTCAGGGGTCATCGAACATTGTGATGATAAGCGCATGTAGAATTGTGATGACAGGAGTCATGGAACATTGTGATGACAGGGGTGAGGGAGTATTGTGATGAATAGTGATGTAACATTGTGATATCAGTGGTGAGAGAGCATTTTGATGAGAAGTGCATGGAGCATTGTGATGACAAGGTTTATGGAGCATTGTGATGACAAGATTGTGGAGCACTGTGATGACAAGCGCATGGCGCATTGTGATGACATGGGTCATGGAGCATTGTGCTGACAAGCGCATGGAGCATTGTGATGACATGGGTCATGGAGCATTGTGCTGACAAGCGCATGGAGCATTGTGATGACAAGGGTCATGGAGCATTGTGCTGAGAAAGGCATAGAGCATTGTGATGACAAGGGTCAAAGAGCATTGTGATGAAAAGTTCATGGAGCATTGTGGTTAAAAAGTCACAGAGACTGTAGATGAGGAGGGCATGGACCATTGTGATGACAAAGGTCATGAAGCATTGTGATGACTGGAGTCACGGAGAATTGTGATGACAGGGGTCGTGGAGCATTGTGATAAGAAGGGCATGGAACATTGTGATGACAAGGGCATGGAGCATTGGTCTAATAAGTTTCATGGATTATTGCGATGACAGTTGGAATGGCGCATTGTGATGACAAGGGCATGGAGCACTGTGATGACCAGGTCATGCAGTATTGTGAAGACAGGTGTCAGGGAGCATTGTGATGACATATGTAATGGCCCATTGTGATGACAATGGCATGGAGCATTGTGTTGCCAAGTGTCATGGAGGATTCTGATGACAAAGGTAATGGAGCATTGTGATGACAATGGCTTGGAGCATTGAGATGACAAGGGTCAGGGAGCATTCTGATGACAAGCTTGTGGAGTAATTTGATGACATTGGCATGGAGCATTGTGATGAAAACGGCATGGGGCATTGTGATGAAAAAGGCATGGAGCCTTTTCGTGACAGGTTTCAAGGAGCATTCTGACGACAAGTGTCAGGGAGCATTGTGATGACAAGTGTATTGAAAATTATGATGACAAAGGTCATGGAGCATTGTGATGAAAAGGGCATGGAGTATTGTGATGAAAGGCATCATGGAGCGTTGTGATGACAAGTGTTATGGAACATTGTGATCACAAGGGTTTGGAGCATTGTGAGGACAGAGGTCTTGGATCATTTTGATTTCAAGGAACATGGAGCATTGTGATGACAAGGGCAGGAAGCAATGTGATCCCAAGGTTCATGGAGTATTGTGAGGACAAGCGCATAGAGCATCGTAATGACAGGGTCATGTAGCATTTTGCTGACAAAGGCATGGAGCATTGAGATGACAGGTGTCCAGGAGCACTGTGATGGCAAGCGTCAAGGAGCATTGTGTTTACAGGGGTCAAGGAGCATTGGGATGACAAGGGCATGCATCATTGTGATGCCAAGTGTCATGGAGCATTGGGCTGAAAATGTTCATGGAGTTTTGTGATGACAGGGGTCATGGAGCATTGTGATGACTAGGGAATGGAGCATTGTGATGACAAGAGTACCGGATCATTGTGTTGTCAGGTGTCATGGAGCGTTGTGATGACAGTGGTCATGGAGCATTGTGATGATATTGGTCAAGGAGCATTGTAATGAGAAGGTCATGGAGCATTGGGCTGAAAACGTTCATGGAGTATTGTGATGACAGGCGTCATGGAGCATTGTGATGATAAGGGAATGGAGCATTTTGATGACAACGTCCTGGAGCATTGTGATGAGAAGTCCATGGAGCCTTGTGATGCCAAGTCTCATGGAGCATTCTGATGAAAAGGGGCATGGAGCATTGTGATTACAGGGGTCTAGGACCATTGTGATGACAAGGGCATGGAGCATTGTGATGAAAAGTGCATGGATCATTGTGATGAAAAAGGCATGGAGCCTTGTCATGAAAGGGTTCAAGGAGCATACCGATGGCAAGAGTAAGGGAGCATTGTGATGACATGTGTATTGAGCATTGTGATGACAAATGTCATGGGGCATTGTGATGAGAAGTCCATGGATAATTGTGATGACCAGCGTCATGGGGCATTGTGATGACAAGTGTTATGGAACATTGTGATCACAAGGGTTTGGAGCATTGTGATGACAGAGGTCATGGAACATTTTGATTTCATTGTGATGACAATAGCATGAAGCATTATGATGATGGGCATGGTGCATTGTGATGACAGTGTTCATGGAGCATTTTGATGAAAAGGGTCATGGAGCATTTGTCTGACAAGTTTCATGGATTATTGTGATGACAGTGGGCATGGCACATTGTGATGACAAGGGCATGAAGCATTGTGATGACAAGGTCATGGAGTATTGTGAAGACAGGTGTCAGGGAGCATTGTGATGACATATGTCATGTTCCATTGTGATGACAATAACACGGAGCATTGTGATGCCAAGTGTCATGGAGGATTGTTGTGACAAACGTAAAGGAGCATTTTGATGACAAGGGCATGGAGCATTGAGATGACAAGGTCCACTGATAATTTTAATGTCCAGGTCGTGAAACATTGTGATGACAAGCGCATGGAGCTTCCTATGACAGGGGTCATGGAGCATTGCGATGACAAGTGCATGGAGTATTGTGATGACAAGAGCATATAACATTGTGATGAGAAGTGCCATGGAGCATTGTGATGACAAGGAAGTGGAGAATTGTGAGGACGAGGGACATTGAGCTTTGAGATGACCAGGGCATGGAGAATTGTGATGGAAAAACCGTGGAGCATTGTGATGAGAAGACCTTGCGTAATTGTGATGACGAGCATCATGAAGCACTGTAATGACAAGGGGCATGAAGCATTGTGATGACAGGTGTCAGGGAGCATTGTGATGACAGGGGTCATGGAGCATTGTGATGACAAGGGCACGGAGCATTGTGATGACAAGGGCCATTGAGAATTTTGATGACAAGGTCATGAAGCATTGTGATGACAAACACTTGGAGCTTGCTATGACAGGGGGCATGGAACATTGCAATGACAAGTGCATGGAGAATTGTGATGACAAGAGCATGTAACATTGTGATGACAGGTGTCATGGAGCATTATTATGACAAGGGCCATAGTGCATTCTGACATAAGATATCACTTATGAAGGGAATGTAAACATGGGTACATATGAACTGAATTAGGAAAGAGAACAGTGTCTCAGATATAGAAAACACACTTATGCTTGCTTAAGGGGAAAGGAGAGGTGGGGAGACACACAAAACCAGAGTTTGATATTAGCACAGGTAACATTCCATAATCCAAATACAGAAGAGACAAGCCCTACTCCTTCCTCAGTGAACGGGACTCAACCCCCTAATTCCCGGCAGAGAAATATATCTGACTAGTAAGAATCTTAAAACCTATGTATTGATATGTCTCCGTAAAGGAACCAAGTGTGCCTAGCACGACATAAACACGGCAGTGAGAAGCAGCTCAAACCCACTATAAAAATGAATTTCAAAACAAAACAAAAAACAGTTTAATTCTTACACAATACCTTCAGGGGTTCTGATGAAACTTGGAATGACCCTGTCTACAACGACAGCTGGATGTGGCATAAGGCTGGTCACTTGGGACTGAGACGATTAGTGAGATTGGGTGAGAAAAGGCAGACCCTCTAAAGCAATAATTCCTGCCCATCATTCCATGGTTCCCAACTCTCCAGGTAGATGGGAATATCACTACAGTTATAACATGTATGGGAAACCTAGAGAATGGACACCCTCTGATGGAGAAAGGTTTCTAAAACTCTACTAATTTTTTTTCTCTCCTTGTGCTCCAACTTGACATTCCTACTGCTTTAATATCAATCTCCCAACTTGGAGAGTCAACCCCTATAACCTGTTTCGCACAGTTGGCACATTGTTCAGAGGATATAAGGGAAAAGGGAGAACCAATGAGAGAGTAGCTGTAGGTATTTGGACGGCCACATGTCACTCTAATTTCTCGTCACGAAGAAGAATTAACCAAACTCTCAGCCTGCCCCCCCCCCCAGAACCTGTACAGGTCCTGAAGCAAAACTATGGATTTGCGGTCAGCTCACAAAAACGCGAGTTGAGAACTGAGCACAGCGGCACAGCATTTCACTAACTTGCAGAGTTATAAAGGACTACTCTCTTCCAAAAATCTGTTGAGGGAAAGCCACGAGGCAGACTTTAAAATGATGCAGAATTGCACGAAACAGATTTCAAGAAGTATATTGGAATTGCTTTTAAACACAGGAAAAGCATCACAACTTCGACAATTATGGAATTGTCCATAAAGGGCGTATGCGTTTTCACCTGAATATATTCAGGAGAAAACGCATACGCCGATTTTGACCAACCAAGCAACTGCACAATGCAAATCTGCACTACAAATAAGTATCACTTCCCACCGGTCAAAAGGGTCATCTGCAAAATGTGTAAAAACCAGAAAGGCAAGACAGGCTCTGGAGAACAGTAAGCCTTGTTATGCTCATGGGTGGGATGTAAATTGCCAACAGCCACCCTGGAGGAGTGCACTGTGTTCTCTAAAAGAAGTAAACAACAGAGCTTCACAACCTAAGTCACTTCCAGTCATGGGAATATACATTGGGAAAACTGAATATCAATAAGACACAGCCACCCCAAAATTTAGGGCAGCACTGCTTACAAGAACCTCGAATCCGGGACACCTTAAATATCCAAGGAAAGACAAAAATGGTAAAGAAATTGTGGTACTTACGTATGATGGAATATCCCTCAGCCATGAAATCAATGTCATAAGGCCAGTAGAAGCAAAATGAGTGGATTCAGGTTCGATGATTCTAAGTGAAATAAGTCACACAGAAAAAGCAACTTATCATAAGATATCACTTATGAAGATCCTGTAAACATGGCTACACTTGAACTTAGCTAGGAAAGAGAACAGAGTCTCACATTTGGAAAACACTCGTATGCCTGCTTAAGGGGGAAGGAGAGGTGGGTGATGCATAAAAGCAGAGTTTGATATAAGCACAGGTACCGTTCCAAAAACCAACTATGGAATAGACAAGACCTACACCTTCCTCAGTGAAAGGGACTCAAAACCCCATATTTCCCACAGAAGAATATATCTGACTAGTAAGAATCTTAAAACCTATGTACTGATATGTCTCTGTAAGGGAATCATGTGTGTCTAGACTGGCATAAACATGGCAGCGAGAATCAGCTGAAATCCACTATCAAAAGGAATTTTACAAACAAAACAAAAAAACAGGGAAATTCTTTACAATTCCTTCAGGGTCTCTGATGAAACCTGGAATAACCCTATCTACAAGGACAGCTGGATGTGGCATAAGGCTGGACCCTTGGGACTGAGAGGATTGGTGAGATTGGGTGAGCAAATGCAGACCCTTTAAAGCAATAATGCATGGCACCCACTCCTTGTGTCCCAACTCTCCAGGTTGAAGGGAATATTACTACAGCTATAACATGTACGGGAACCCTAGAGAATGGACACACTGTGAATACGAACGGTTTCTAAAACTCAAATAATAGTCCCTCTCCTGGTGCTCAGGTGTGACTTTCCAAATGATTTACTATCAATCTCCCAACTTGGAGAGACAGCCCCTTTAACCTCCTGGTTCGCACACATTGCCAATTTGGCAGAGGATGAAAGGGAAGAGGGAGAACCAATGAGAGAGTAGCTGTTAGGCATTTGGACGTCACATGTCACTCTAATTTCATGGGAGGAAGAAGAATTAACCAAAGTCTCAGCCACCCACGGGGAACAAGTAGAGATCCTGAACCAAAATTTTGCATTTGCGGTCAGCTCACAAAAAATGAGTTGAAAAATGGGGCTCAGGGCACAGCAATTCACAAACTGGAAGAGTAATAAAGGACAACTATCATCCAAAAATCTGTTGAGGGAAGGCAATGAGGTGGACTTGAAATCGAGGCAGAATAGCAGGAAACAGATTTCAAGAGGTATGTTGGAATCGCCTTTAAAGCACCAGAAGTGGGGCACAACTTCGACAATGATGCACTTGGCCAAAAAGGGTGTTTGCATTTTCTCCTGAATATATTCAGGAGAAAACGCATACGCCCTTTTTGGCCTAGCAAGCAAGCAGGCAATGCAAATCTGCACTACAAAGAAGTATCACTTCCCACCGGTCAAAAGGGACATCCGCAAAATGTGTAAAAACCAGAAAGGCAAGACAGGCCCTGGAGAACAGGGAGCCTTGTTATGCTGATGGGCGGGATGTAAATTGCCAACTGCCTCTCTGTAGGAGTGCATTCTGTTCCCTAAAACAAGTAAAGAACAGAGCTACAGAGCCAAGGGCACTACCAGTCTAGGGAATATACCTTGGGAAAACTGAAAATCAATAAGACAGAGCCACCCCAAAATTTAGGGCTGCACTGCATACAAGGACCTCAACTTGGATACACCTTAAGTATCCCAGAAAATATAAACATGGTTCAAAAAATTGTGGTACTTACGTACGATGGAATATCCCTCAGCCATGAAATCAATGTCATAAGACCAGTAGCAGCAAAATGGGTGGATTCAGGTACGATGATTCTAAGTGAAATAAGTTACACAGAAAAAGCAACTTATCATAAGATATCACTTATGAGATCCTGTAAACATGGCTACACTTGAACTGAGCTAGGAAAGAGAACATAGTCTCACATTTAGAAAACACTCTTATGCCTGCTTAAGGGGGAAGGAGAGGTGGGGTGATGCATAAAACCAGAGTTTGATATAAGCACAGGTACCGTTCCAAAAACCAACTATGGAATAGACAAGACCTACACCTTCCTCAGTGAAAGGGACTCAAAACCCCATATTTCCCGCAGAAGAATATATCTGACAAGTAAGAATCTTAAAACCTATGTATTGATATGTCTCTGTAAGGGAATCAAGAGTGTCTAGACTGGCATAAGCATGGCAGCGAGAATCAGCTCAAACCCACTATAAAAAGGAATTTCAAAAACAAAACAAAGAAACAGGCAAATTCTTTCCAATTCCTTCAGGGTCTCTGATGAAACCTGGAATGACCCTATCTACAATGACAGCTGGATGTTACATAAGGCTGGACACGTGGCACTGAGAGGATTTGTGAGATTGGGTGAGCAAATGCAGACCCTTCAAAGCAATAATGCATGGCACACATTACATGCGTCCCAACTCTCCAAGTTGAAGGGGATATTACTACAACTATAACATGTACCGGAAACCTAGAGAATGGACACACTGTGAACAAGAAACGTTTCTAAAACTCAACTAATACTCCGTCTCCTGGTGCTCATGTTTGACACTGCAACTGCTTTACTATCAATCTCCCAACTTAGAGACAGCACATTTAACCCCCTTGTTGGCACAAGTTGCCAATTTGGCACAGGATGAAAGGGAAGAGGGAGAACCAATGAGAGAGTAGCTGTTTGGCATTTGGACGGGCACATGTCACTCTAATTTCCCGGCAGGAAGAAGAATTAACCAAAGTCTCAGCCACCCACCGGGAACCCATATACGTCCTGAACCAAAATATTGGTCTTGCGTTCAGCTCACAAAAAACGAGTTGCAATATGGGGCTCAGGGGCACAACAATTCACAAACTGGCAGAGTAATAAAGGACAACTATCATCCAAAAATCTGTTGAGGGAAGGCAGCGAGGTAGACTTGAAAGCTAGGCAGAATAGCAGGAAACAGATTTCAAGAGGTACGTTGGAATCGCCTTTAAAGCACAGGAAAAGGGGCACACCTTCGACAGTGATGCACTTGGCCAAAAAGGGCGTATGCATTTTCTCCTGAATATATTTAGGAGAGAACTCATATGCCCGTTTTGGCCAAGCAAGCAAGCGGACAATGCAAATCTGCAATACAAAGAAGTATCTCTTCCCACCGGTACAAAAGGGACATCCACAAAATGTGTAAAAACCAGAAAGGCAAGACAGGCCCTGGAGAACAGGGAGCCTTGTTATGCTGATGGGCGGGATGTAAATTGCCAACTGCCTCTCTGGAGGAGTGCATTGGGTTCCCTAAAACAAGTAAACGACAGATCTACAGAGCCAAGGGCACTTCCAGTCTAGGGAATATACCTTGGGAAAACTGAAAATCAATAAGACACAGCCACCTCAAAATTTAGGGCTGCACTGCTTACAAGAACCTCAACTTGGGTACACCTTAAATATCCCAGGAAATATTAAAATGGCTCAAAAAATTGTGGTACTTATGTATGATGGAATATCCGTCAGTCATGAAATCAATGTCATAAGACCAGTAGAAACAAAATGAGTGGATTCTGTTATGATGATTCTAAGTGAAATAAGACACACAGAAAAAGAATTTTATCATAAGATATCACTTATGAAGATCCTGTAACATGGCTACACTTGAACTGAGTTAGGAAAGATAACAGAGTCTCACATTTATAAAACACACTTATGCCTGCTAGAGTTGGAAGGAGAGGTGGGGTGATGCATAAAACCAGAGTTTGATATAAGCACAGGTACTGTTCCAAAAACCAACTATGGAATACAGAAGACCTACAAGTTCCTCACTGAAACGGACTCAAAACCCCATATTTCCGGCAGAGGAATATATCTGACTAGTAAGAATCTTAAAACCTATGTATTGATATGTCTCCGTAAGTGAATCAAGTGTTTCTAGACTGGCATAAACATGGCAGCGAGAATCAGCTCAAACCCACTATCAAAAGGAATTTCAAAAACAAAACAAAGAAAACAGGGAAATTCTTTACAATTCCTTCAGGGTCTCTGATGAAACCTGGAATGACCCTATCTACAACGACCGCTGGATGTGGCATAAGGCTGGACACTTGGGACTGAGAGGATTGGTGAGATGGGGTGAGCAAATGCAGACCTTGTAAACCAATAATGCATGGCACCCATTCCATGGGTCCCATCTCTGCGGGTTGAAGGGAATATTAATACAGCTATAACATATACAGGAAACCTAGAGAATGGACACACTGTGAATACAAAAGGTTTCTAAAACTCAACGAATAGTCCCTCTCCTGGTGTTCCGGTTTGACTTTCCAACTGCTTTACTAACAATCTCCCAAGTTGGAGAGACACCACTTTTAACCTCCTGGTACACACACGTTGCCAATTTGGCAGAGGATGAAAGCAAAGGGGGAGAACCAATGACAGAGTAGCTGTTAGGCATTTAGACGGGCATATGTCACTCTAATTTCACGGGAGGAAGAAGAATTAACCAAAGTCTCAGCCACCCACGGGGAACAAGTAGAGGTCCTGAACCAAAATTTTGGACTTGTGGTCAGCTCACAAAAAATGAGTTGAAAAATGGGGCTCAGGGCACAGCAATTCACAAACTGGAAGAGTAATAAAGGACAACTATCATCCAAAAATCTGTTGAGGGAAGGCATCGAGGCGGAGTTGAAATCGAGGCAGAATAGCAGGAAACAGATTTCAAGAGGTATGTTGGAATCGCCATTAAAGCACAAGAAGTGGGGCAGAACTTCGACAATGATGCACTTGGCGAAAAAGGGCGTTTGCATTTTCTGCTGAATATTTTCAGGAGAAAATGCATACGACCTTTTTGGCCAAGCAAGCAAGCAGGCAATGCAAATCTGCACTACAAAGAAGTATCACTTCCCACCGGTCAAAAGGGACATCCGCAAAATGTGTAAAAACCAGAAAGGCAAGACAGGCCCTGGAGAACAGGGAGCATTGTTATGCTGATGGGCAGGATGTAAATTGCCAACTGCCTCTCTGGTGGAGTGAATTGTGTTCCCTAAAACAAGTAAAGAACAGAGCTACAGAGCCAAGGGCACTTCCAGTCTAGGGAATATACCTTGGGAAAACTGAAAATCAATAAGACAGAGCCACCCCAACGTTTAGGGCTGCACTGCTTACAAGAACCCCAACATGGGTACACCTTAAATATCCCAGGAAATATAAAAATGGTTCAAAAAATTGTGGTACTTACGTACGATGGAATATCCCTCAGCCATGAAATCAATGTCATAAGACCAGTAGCAGCAAAATGAGTGGAATGAGGTTCGATGATTCTAAGTGAAATAAGTCACACAGAAAAAGCAAGTTATCATAAGATATCACTTACGAAGATCCTGTAAACATGGCTACACTTGAACTGAGCTAGGAAAGAGAACAGAGTCTCACATTTGGAAAACACTCTTATGCCTGCTTAAGGGGGAAGGAGAGGTGGGGTGATGCATAAAACCAGAGTTTGATATAAGCACAGGTACCGTTCCAAAAACCAACTATGGAATAGACAAGACCTACACCTTCCACAGTGAAAGGGACTCAAAACCCCATATTTCCCGCAGAAGAATATATCTGACTAGTAAGAATCTTAAAACCTATGTATTGATATGTCTCTGTAAGGGAATCAAGTGTCTAGACTGGCATAAACATGGCAGCGAGAATCAGCTGAAATCCACTATCAAAAGGAATTTCACAAACAAAACAAAAAAACAGGCAAATTCTTTACAATTCCTTCAGGATCTCTGATGAAATCTGGAATGACCCTATCTACAATGACCGCTGGATGTGGCATAAGGCTGGACACTTGGGACTTAGAGGATTGGTGAGATTGGGTGAGCAAATGCAGACCTTGTAAACCAATAATGCATGGCACCCATTCCATGGGTCCCAACTCTGCGGGTTGAAGGGAATATTAATACAGCTATAACATGTATAGGAAACCTAGAGAATGGACACACTGTGAATACAAAAGGTTTCTAAAACTCAACGAATAGTCCCTCTCCTGGTGTTCCGGTTTGACTTTCCCACTGCTTTACTATCAATCTCCCAAATTGGAGAGACACCCCTTTTAACCTCCTGGTACACACACGCTGCCAATTTGGCAGAGGATGAAAGGAAAGGGGGAGAACCAATGACAGAGTAGCCGTTAGGCATTTAGACGGGCATATGTCACTCTAATTTCACGGTAGGAAGAAGAATTAACCAAAGTCTCAGCCTCCCACGGGGAACAAGTAGAGGTCCTGAACCAAAATTTTGGACGTGCGTTCAGCTCACAAAAAATAAGTTGAAAAATGGGGCTCAGGGCACAGCAATTCACAAACTGGAAGAGTAATAAAGGACAACTATCATCCAAAAATCTGTTGAGGGAAGGCAACGAGGCGGAGTTGAAATCGAGGCAGAATAGCAGGAAACAGATTTCAAGAGGTACGTTGGAATCGCCTTTAAAGCACAGGAAGAGTGGAACAACTTCGACAATGATGCACTTGGCTAAAAAGGGCGTATGCGTTTTCTCTTGAATATATTCAGGAGAAAACGCATACGCCCTTTTTGGCCAAGCAAGCAAGCGGGCAATGCAAATCTGCACTACAAAGAAGTATCACTTCCCACCGGTCAAAAGGGACATCCGCAAAATGTGTAAAAACCAGAAAGGCAAGACAGGCCCTGGAGAACAGGGAGCCTTGTTATGCTGATGTGCGGGATGTAAATTGCCAACTGCCTCTCTGGAGGAGTGCATTGTGTTCCCTAAAACAAGTAAACAACAGAGCTACAGAGCCAAGGGCACTTCCAGTCTAGGGAATATACCTTGGGAAAATTGAAAATCAATAAGACAGAGACACCCCAAAATTTACGGCTGCACTGCTCACAATAACCTCAACTTCGGTACACCTTAAATATCCCAGGAAATATAAAAATGGTTCAAAAAATTGTGGTACTTACGTACGATGGAATATCCCTCAGCCATGAAATCAATGTCATAAGACCAGTAGCAACAAAATGAGTGGATTCTGTTATGATGATTCTAAGTGAAATAAGACACACAGAAAAAGAAATTTATCATAAGATATCACTTATGAAGAACCTGTAAACATGGCTACACTTGAACTTAGCTAGGAAAGAGAACAGAGTCTCACATTTGGAAAACACTCTTATGCCTGCTTAAGGGGGAAGGAGAGGTGGGGTGATGCATAAAACCAGAGTTTCATATAAGCACACCTACCGTTCCGAAAACCAACTATGGAATAGACAAGACCTACACATTCCTCAGTGAAAGGGACTGAAAAGCCCATATTTCCCGCAGAAGAATATATCTGACTAGTAAGAATCTTAAAACCTATGTATTGATATGTCTCTGTAAGGGAATCAAGTGTGTCTAGACTGGCATAAACTTGTCAGCGAGAATCAGCTGAAACCCACTATCAAAAGGAATTTCACAAACAAAACAAAAAAACAGGGAAATTCTTTACAATTCCTTCAGGGTCTCTGATGAAACCTGGAATGACCCTATCTACAATGACAGCTGGATGTGGCATAAGGCTGGACACTTGGGACTGAGAGGATTGGTGAGATTGGGTGAGCAAATGCAGACCTTGTAAACCAATAATGCATGGCACCCATTCCATGGGTCCCAACTCTGCGGGTTGAAGGGAATATTAATACAGCTATAACATGTACAGGAAACCTAGAGAATGGACACACTGTGAATACAAAAGATTTCTAAAACTCAACGAATAGTCCCTCTCCTGGTGTTCCGGTTTGACTTTCCAACTGCTTTACTATCAATCTCCCAACTTGGAGAGACACCACTTTTAACCTCCTGGTACACACACGTTGCCAATTTGGCAGAGGATGAAAGGAAAGGGGGAGAACCAATGACAGAGTAGCTGTTAGGCATTTAGACGGGCACATGTCACTCTAATTTCACGGGAGGAAGAAGAACTAACCAAAGTCTCAGCCTCCCACGGGTAAAAAGTAGAGGTCCTGAACCAAAATTTTGGACTTGCGGTCAGCTCACAAAAAATGAGTTGAAAAATGGGGCTCAGGGCACAGCAATTCACAAACTGGAAGAGTAATAAAGGACAATTATCATCCAAAAATCTGTTGAGGGAAGGCAACGAGGCGGAGTTGAAATCGAGGCAGAATAGCAGGAAGCAGATTTCAAGAGGTATGTTGGAATCGCCTTTAAAGCACAGGAAGAGGGGCAGAACTTCGACAATGATGCACTTGGCCAAAAAGGGTGTATGCGCTTTCTCCTGAATATATTCAGGAGAAAACGCATACGCCCTTTTTGGCAAACCAAGCAAGCGGGCAATGCAAATCTGCAATACAAAGAAGTATCACTTCCCACCGGTCAAAAGGGACATCCGCAAAATGTGTAAAAACCAGAAAGGCAAGACAGGCCCTGGAGAACAGGGAGCCTTGTTATGCTGATCGGCTGGATGTAAATTGCCAACTGCCTCTCCGGAGGAGTGCACTATGTTCCCTAAAACAAGTAAAGAACAGAGCTACAGAGCCAAGGGCACTTCCAATCTAGGGAATATACCTTGGGAAAACTGAAAATCAATAAGCCAGAGCCACCGCAAAATTTAGGGCTGCACTGCTTACAAAAACCTCAACTTGGGTACACCTTAAATATCCCAGGAAATATAAAAATGGTTCAAAAATTTGTGGTACTTACGAACGATGGAATATCCCTCAGCCATGAAATCAATGTCATAAGACCAGTAGCAGCAAAATGGGTGGATTCAGGTACGATGATTCTAAGTGAAATAAGTCACACAGAAAAAGAAACTTATCATAAGATATCACTTATGAAGATCCTGTAAACATGGCTACAATTGAACTGAGTTAGGAAAGAGAACAGTGTCTCACATTTAGAAAACACTCTTATGCCTGCTTAAGGGGGAAGGAGAGGTGGGGTGATGCATAAAACCAGAGTTTGATATAAGCACAGGTACCGTTCCAAAAACCAACTATGGAATAGACAAGACCTACACCTTCCTCAGTGAAAGGGACTCAAAATCCCATATTTCCCGCAGAGGAATATATCTGACTAGTAAGAATCTTAAAACCTACGTATTGATATGTCTCCGTAAGGGAATCAAGTGTGTCTAGACTGGCATAAACATGGCAGCGAGAATCAGCTCAAACCCACTATAAAAAGGAATTTCAAAAACAAAACAAAAAAATGGGAAATTCTTTACAATTCCTTCAGGGTCTCTGATGAAACCTGGAATGACCCTATCTACAACGACAGCTGGATGTGGCATAAGGCTGGATAACTGGGACTGAGAGGATTGGTGAGATTGGTGAGCAAATGCAGACCCTTTAAAGCAATAATGCCTGGCACCCATTCCATGGGTAACAACTCTCCAGGTTGAAGAGAATATTACTACAGTTATAACATGTACGGGAAACCTAGAGAACGGACACACTGTGAATACGAAAGGATTCTAAAACTCAACGAATAGTCCCTCTCCTGGTGCTCCGGTTTGACTTTCCATCTGCTTTACTATCAACCTCCCAACTTGGAGAGACAGACCCTTTAACCTCCTGGTTCACACAGGTTGCCAATTTGGCAGAGGATGAAAGGGAATAGGGAGAACCAATGAGAGAGTAGCTGTTAGGCATTTGGACGGGCACATATCACTGTAATTTCCCGGCAGGAAGAAGAATTAACCAAAGTCTCAGCCCCACACCGGGAAGCAGCATAGGTCCTGAACCAAAATTTTGGACTTGCGGTCAGCTCACCAAAAACGAGTTGAAAAATGGAGCTCAGGGGCACAGCCATTCACAAACGGGCCGAGTAATAAAGGACAACTATCGTCCAAAAATCTGTTGAGGGAAGGCAACGAGGCGGACTTGAAAGCGAGGCAGAATAGCAGGAAACAGATTTCAAGAGGTACGTTGGAATCGCCTTTAAAGCACAGGAAGAGGGGCACAACTTCGACAATGATGCACTTGGCCAAAAAGGGCGTATGCGTTTTCTCCTGAATATATTCAGGAGAAAACGCATATGCCCTTTTTGGCAAAGCAAGAAAGCGGGCAATGCAAATCTGCACTACAAAGAAGTATCACTTCCCACCGTTCAAAAGGGACATCCACAAAATGTGTAAAAACCAGAAAGGCAAGACAGGCCCTGGAGAACAGGGAGCCTTGTTATGCTGATGGGCGGGATGTAAATTGCCAACTGCCTCTCTGGAGGAGTGCATTGGGTTCCCTAAAACAAGTAAACAACAGATCTACAGAGCCAAGGGCACTTCCAGTCTAGGGAATATACCTTGGGAAAATTGAAAATCAATAAGACACAGCCACCTCAAAATTTAGGGCTGCACTGCTTACAAGAACTTCAACTTCGGTACACCTTAAATATCCCAGGAAATATAAAAATGGCTCAAAATATTGTGGTACTTATGTACGATGGAATATCCGTCAGGCATGAAATCAATGTCATAAGACCAGTAGAAACAAAATGAGTGGATTCTGTTATGATGATTCTAAGTGAAATAAGACACACAGAAAAAGAAATTTATCATAAGATATCACTTATGAAGATCCTGTAACATGGCTACACGTGAACTGAGTTAGGAAAGAGAACAGAGTCTCACATTTAGAAAACACACTTATGCCTGCTAGAGTTTGAAGGAGAGGTGGGGTGATGCATAAAACCAGAGTTTGATATAAGCACAGGTACTGTTCCAAAAACCAACTATGGAATAGACAAGACCTACACCGTCCTCAGCGAAAGGGACTCAAAATCCCATATTTCACGCAGAGGAAAATATCTGACTAGTAAGAATCTTAAAACCTATGTATTGATATGTCTCCGTAAGGGAATCAAGTGTGTCTAGACTGGCATAAACATGGCAGCGAGAATCAGCTCAAAGCCACTATAAAAAGGAATTTCAAAAACAAAACAAAAAAACTGGGAAATTCTTTACAATTCCTTCAGGGTCTCTGATGAAAGCTGGAATGACCCTATCTACAATGACAGCTGGATGTGGCATAAGGAGGGACACTTGGGCCTGAGACGATTGGTGAGATTGGGTGAGCAAATGCAGACCCTTTAAAGCAATAATGCATGGCACAAATTCCATGGGTCCGAACTCTCCAGGTTGAAGGGAATATTACTACAGCTATAACATGTGCGGGAAACCTAGAGAACTGACACACTGTGAATACGAAAGGTTTCTAAAACTCAACGAATAGTCCCTCTCCTGGTGCTCCGGTTTGACTTTCCGTCTGCTTTACTATCAACCTCCCAACTTGGAGAGACAGCCCCTTTAACCTCTTGGTTCGCACAGGTTGCCAATTTGGCAGAGGATGAAAGGGAAGAGGGAGAACCAATGAGAGAGTAGCTGTTAGGCGTTTGGACGGGCATATATCACTGTAATTTCCCGGCAGGAAGAAGAATTAACCAAATTCTCAGCCACCCACCGGGAACCAGTATAGGTCCTGAACCAAAATTTTGGACTTGCGGTCAGCTCACCAAAAACGAGTTGAAAAATGGAGCTCAGGGGCACAGCATTTCACAAACTGGCCGAGTAATAAAGGACAACTATCGTCCAAAAATCTGTTGAGGGAAGGCAACGAGGCGGACTTGAAAGCAAGGCAGAATAGCAGGAAACAGATTTCAAGAGGTACGTTGGAATCGCCTTTAAAGCACAGGAAGAGGGGCACAACTTCGACAATGATGCACTTGGCCAAAAAGGGCGTATGCGTTTTCTCCTGAATATATTCAGGAGAAAACGCATACGCCCTTTTTGGCCAAGCAATCAAGCGGGCAATGCAAATCTGCACTACAAAGAAATATCACTTCCAACCGGTCAAAAGGGACATCCACAAAATGTGTAAAAACCAGAAAGACAAGACAGGCCCTGGAGAACAGGGAGCCTTGTTATGCTGATGGGCGGGATGTAAATTGCCAACTGCCTCTCTGGAGGAGTGCATTCTGTTCCCTAAAACAAGTAAAGAACAGAGCTACAGAGCCAAGGGCACTACCAGTCTAGGGAATATACCTTGGGAAAACTGAAAATCAATAAGACAGAGCCACCCCAAAATTTAGGGCTGCACTGCATACAAGGACCTCAACTTGGATACACCTTAAGTATCCCAGAAAATATAAACATGGTTCAAAAAATTGTGGTACTTACGTACGATGGAATATCCCTCAGCCATGAAATCAATGTCATAAGACCAGTAGCAGCAAAGTGGGTGGATTCAGGTACGATGATTCTAAGTGAAATAAGTCACACAGAAAAAGAAACTTATCATAAGATATCACTTATGAAGATCCTGTAAACATGGCTACACTTGAACTGAGTTAGGAAAGAGAACAGTGTCTCACATTTAGAAAACACTCTTATACCTGCTTAAGGGGGAAGGAGAGGTGGGGTGATGCATAAAACCAGAGTTTGATATAAGCACAGGAACCGTTCCAAAAACCAACTAGGGAATAGACAAGACCTACACCGTCCTCAGCGAAAGGGACTCAAAACCCCATATTTCCCGCAGAGGAAAATATCTGACTAGTAAGAATCTTAAAACCTATATATTGATATGTCTCCGTAAGGGAATCAAGTGTGTCTAGACTGGCATAAACATGGCAGCGAGAATCCGCTGAAACCCACTATAAAAAGGAATTTCAAAAACAAAACAAAAAAACTGGGAAATTCTTTACAATTCCTTCAGGGTCTCTGATGAAGGCTGGAATGACCCTATCTACAACGACAGCTGGATGTGGCATAAGGAGGGACACTTGGGACTGAGACGATTGGTGAGATTGGGTGAGCAAATGCAGACCCTTTAAAGCAATAATGCATGGCACCCATTCCATGGGTCCGAACTCTCCAGGTTGAAGGGAATATTACTACAGCTATAACATGTGCGGGAAACCTAGAGAACGGACACACTGTGAATACGAAAGGTTTCTAAAACTCAACGCATAGTCCCTCTCCTGGTGCTCCGGTTTGACTTTCTGTCTGCTTTACTATCAACCTCCCAACTTGGAGAGACAGCCCCTTTAACCTCTTGGTTCGCACAGGTTGCCAATTTGTCAGAGGATGAAAGGGAAGAGGGAGAACCAATGAGAGAGTAGCTGTTAGGCATTTGGATGGTCACATATCACTGTAATTTCCCGGCAGGAAGAAGAATTAACCAAATTCTCAGCCACCCACCGGTAACCAGTATAGGTCCTGAACCAAAATTTTGGACTTGCGGTCAGCTCACCAAAAACGAGTTGAAAAATGGGGCTCAGGGGCACAGCAATTCACAAACTGGCCGAGTAATAAAGGACAACTATCGTCCAAAAATCTGTTGAGGTAAGGCAACGAGGCGGACTTGAAAGCGAGGCAGAATAGCAGGAAACAGATTTCAAGAGGTACGTTGGAATCGCCTTTAAAGCACAGGAAGAGGGGCACAACTTCGACAATGATGCACTTGGCCAAAAAGGGCGTATGCGTTTTCTCCTGAATATATTCAGGAGAAAACGCATACGCCCTTTTTGGCCAAGCAATCAAGCGGGCAATGCAAATCTGCACTACAAAGAAGTATCACTTCCCACCGGTCAAAAGGGACATCCACAAAATGTGTAAGAACAAGAAAGGCAAGACAGGCCCTGGAGAACAGGGAGCCTTGTTATGCTGATGGGCGGGATGTAAATTGCCAACTGCCTCTCTGGAGGAGTGCATTCTGTTCCCTAAAACAAGTAAAGAACAGAGCTACAGAGCCAAGGGCACTACCAGTCTAGGGAATATACCTTGGGAAAACTGAAAATCAATAAGACAGAGCCACCCCAAAATTTAGGGCTGCACTGCATACAAGGACCTCAACTTGGATACACCTTAAGTATCCCAGAAAATATAAACATGGTTCAAAAAATTGTGGTACTTACGTACGATGGAATATCCCTCAGCCATGAAATCAATGTCATAAGACCAGTAGCAGCAAAATGGGTGGATTCAGGTACGATGATTCTAAGTGAAATAAGTCACACAGAAAAAGAAACTTATCATAAGATATCACTTATGAAGATCCTGTAAACATGGCTACACTTGAACTGAGTTAGGAAAGAGAACAGTGTCTCACATTTAGAAAACACTCTTATACCTGCTTAACGGGGAAGGAGAGGTGGGGTGATGCATAAAACCAGAGTTTGATATAAGCACAGGTACCGTTCCAAAAACCAACTATGGAATAGACAAGACCTACACCGTCCTCAGTGAAAGGGACTCAAAACCCCATATTTCCCGCAGAGGAAAGTATCTGACTAGTAAGAATCTTAAAACCTATGTATTGATATGTCTCCATAAGGGAATCAAGTGTGTCTAGACTGGCATAAACATGGCAGCGAGAATCAGCTCAAACCCACTATAAAAAGGATTTTCAAAAACAAAACAAAAAAACTGGGAAATTCTTTACAATTCCTTCAGGGTCTCTGATGAAAGCTGGAATGACCCTATCTACAATGACAGCTGGATGTGGAATAAGGAGGGACACTTGGGACTGAGACGATTGGTGAGATTGGGTGAGCAAATGCAGACCCTTTAAAGCACAAATGCCTGGCACCCATTCCATGGGTCCGAACTCTCCAGGTAGAAGGGAATATTACTACAGCTATAACATGTGCGGGAAACCTAGAGAACGGACACACTGTGAATACGAAAGGTTTCTAAAACTCAACGCATAGTCCCTCTCCTGGTGCTCCGGTTTGACTTTCCGTCTGCTTTACTATCAACCTCCCAACTTGGAGAGACAGCCCCTTTAACCTCTTGGTTCGCACAGGTTGGCAATTTGGCAGAGGATGAAAGGGAAGAGGGAGAACCAATGAGAGAGTAGCTGTTAGGCATTTGGACGGGCACATATCACTGTAATTTCCCGGCAGGAAGAAGAATTAACCAAATTCTCAGCCACCCACCGGGAACCAGTATTGGTCCTGAACCAAAATTTTGGACTTGCGGTCAGCTCACCAAAAACGAGTTGAAAAATGGGGCTCAGGGGCACAGCAATTCACAAACTGGCCAAGTAATAAAGGACAACTATCGTCCAAAAATCTGTTGAGGTAAGGCAACGAGGCGGACTTGAAAGCGAGGCAGAATAGCAGGAAACAGATTTCAAGAGGTACGTTGGAATCACCTTTAAAGCACAGGAAGAGGGACACAACTTCGACAATGATGCACTTGGCCAAAAAGGGCGTATGCGTTTTCTCCTGAATATATTCAGGAGAAAACGCATACGCCCTTTTTGGCCAAGCAAGCAAGCGGGCAATGCAAATCTGCACTACAAAGAAGTATCACTTCCCACCGGTCAAAAGGGACATCCACAAAATGTGTAAGAACAATAAAGGCAAGACAGGCCCTGGAGAACAGGGAGCCTTGTTATGCTGATGGGCGGGATGTAAATTGCCAACTGCCTCTCTGGAGGAGTGCATTCTGTTCCCTAAAACAAGTAAAGAACAGAGCTACAGAGCCAAGGGCACTACCAGTCTAGGGAATATACCTTGGGAAAACTGAAAATCAATAAGACAGAGCCACCCCAAAATTTAGGGCTGCACTGCATACAAGGACCTCAACTTGGATACACCTTAAGTATCCCAGAAAATATAAACATGGTTCAAAAAATTGTGGTACTTACGTACGATGGAATATCCCTCAGCCATGAAATCAATGTCATAAGACCAGTAGCAGCAAAATGGGTGGATTCAGGTACGATGATTCTAAGTGAAATAAGTCACACAGAAAAAGAAACTTATCATAAGATATCACTTATGAAGATCCTGTAAACATGGCTACACTTGAACTGAGTTAGGAAAGAGAACAGTGTCTCACATTTAGAAAACACTCTTATACCTGCTTAAGGGGGAAGGAGAGGTGGGGTGATGCATAAAACCAGAGTTTGATATAAGCACAGGTACCGTTCCAAAAACCAACTATGGAATAGACAAGACCTACACCGTCCTCAGTGATAGGGACTCAAAACCCCATATTTCCCGCAGAGGAAAGTATCTGACTAGTAAGAATCTTAAAACCTATGTATTGATATGTTTCCATAAGGGAATCAAGTGTGTCTAGACTGGCATAAACATGGCAGCGAGAATCAGCTCAAACCCACTATAAAAAGGATTTTCAAAAACAAAACAAAAAAACTGGGAAATTCTTTACAATTCCTTCAGGGTCTCTGATGAAAGCTGGAATGACCCTATCTACAAGGACAGCTGGATGTGGCATAAGGAGGGACACTTGGGACTGAGACGATTGGTGAGATTGGGTGAGCAAATGCAGACCCTTTAAAGCAATAATGCATGGCACCCATTCCATGGGTCCGAACTCTCCAGGTTGAAGGGAATATTACTACAGCTATAACATGTGCGGGAAACCTAGAGAACGGACACACTGTGAATACGAAAGGTTTCTAAAACTCAACGAATAGTCCCTCTCCTGGTGCTCCGGTTTGACTTTCCGTCTGCTTTACTATCAACCTCCCAACTTGGAGAGACAGCCCCTTTAACCTCTTGGTTAGCACAGGTTGCCAATTTGGCAGAGGATGAAAGGGAAGAGGGAGAACCAATGAGAGAGTAGCTGTTAGGCATTTGGACGGGCACATATCACCTTAATTTCCCGGCAGGAAGAAGAATTAACCAAATTCTCAGCCACCCACCGGGAACCAGTATAGGTCCTGAACCAAAATTTTGGACTTGCGGTCAGCTCACCAAAAACGAGTTGAAAAATGGAGCTCAGGGGCACAGCAATTCACAAACTGGCCGAGTAATAAAGGACAACTATCGTCCAAAAATCTGTTGAGGGAAGGCAACGAGGCGGACTTGAAAGCGAGGCAGAATAGCAGGAAACAGATTTCAAGAGGTACGTTGGAATCGCCTTTAAAGCACAGGAAGAGGGGCACAACTTCGACAATGATGCACTTGGCCAAAAAGGGCGTATGCGTTTTCTCCTGAATATATTCAGGAGACAACGCATACGCCCTTTTTGGCCAAGCAAGCAAGCGGGCAATGCAAATCTGCACTACAAAGAAGTATCACTTCCCACCGGTCAAAAGGGACATCCACAAAATGTGTAAAAACCAGAAAGACAAGACAGGCCCTGGAGAACAGGGAGCCTTGTTATGCTGATGGGCAGGATGTAAATTGCCAACTGCCTCTCTGGAGGAGTGCATTCTGTTCCCTAAAACAAGTAAAGAACAGAGCTACAGAGCCAAGGGCACTACCAGTCTAGGGAATATACCTTGGGAAAACTGAAAATCAATAAGACAGAGCCACCCCAAAATTTAGGGCTGCACTGCATACAAGGACCTCAACTTGGATACACCTTAAGTATCCCAGAAAATATAAACATGGTTCAAAAAATTGTGGTACTTACGTACGATGGAATATCCCTCAGCCATGAAATCAATGTCATAAGACCAGTAGCAGCAAAGTGGGTGGATTCAGGTACGATGATTCTAAGTGAAATAAGTCACACAGAAAAAGAAACTTATCATAAGATATCACTTATGAAGATCCTGTAAACATGGCTACACTTGAACTGAGTTAGGAAAGAGAACAGTGTCTCACATTTAGAAAACACTCTTATACCTGCTTAAGGGGGAAGGAGAGGTGGGGTGATGCATAAAACCAGAGTTTGATATAAGCACAGGTAACGTTCCAAAAACCAACTATGGAATAGACAAGACCTACACCGTCCTCAGCGAAAGGGACTCAAAACCCCATATTTCCCGCAGAGGAAAATATCTGACTAGTAAGAATCTTAAAACCTATATATTGATATGTCTCCGTAAGGGAATCAAGTGTGTCTAGACTGGCATAAACATGGCAGCGAGAATCCGCTGAAACCCACTATAAAAAGGAATTTCAAAAACAAAACAAAAAAACTGGGAAATTCTTTACAATTCCTTCAGGGTCTCTGATGAAGGCTGGAATGACCCTATCTACAACGACAGCTGGATGTGGCATAAGGAGGGACACTTGGGACTGAGACGATTGGTGAGATTGGGTGAGCAAATGCAGACCCTTTAAAGCAATAATGCATGGCACCCATTCCATGGGTCCGAACTCTCCAGGTTGAAGGGAATATTACTACAGCTATAACATGTGCGGGAAACCTAGAGAACGGACACACTGTGAATACGAAAGGTTTCTAAAACTCAACGCATAGTCCCTCTCCTGGTGCTCCGGTTTGACTTTCCGTCTGCTTTACTATCAACCTCCCAACTTGGAGAGACAGCCCCTTTAACCTCTTGGTTCGCACAGGTTGCCAATTTGGCAGAGGATGAAAGGGAAGAGGGAGAACCAATGAGAGAGTAGCTGTTAGGCATTTGGACGGGCACATATCACTGTAATTTCCCGGCAGGAAGAAGAATTAACCAAATTCTCAGACACCCACCGGGAACCAGTATAGGTCCTGAACCAAAATTTTGGACTTTCCGTCAGCTCACCAAAAACGAGTTGAAAAATGGGGCTCAGGGGCACAGCAATTCACAAACTGGCCGAGTAATAAAGGACAACTATCGTCCAAAAATCTGTTGAGGTAAGGCAACGAGGCGGACTTGAAAGCGAGGCAAAATAGCAGGAAACAGATTTCAAGAGGTACGTTGGAATCACCTTTAAAGCACAGGAAGAGGGGCACAACTTCGACAATGATGCACTTGGCCAAAAAGGGCGTATGCGTTTTCTCCTGAATATATTCAGGAGAAAACGCATACGCCCTTTTTGGCCAAGCAATCAAGCGGGCAATGCAAATCTGCACTACAAAGAAGTATCACTTCCCACCGGTCAAAAGGGACATCCACAAAATGTGTAAGAACAATAAAGGCAAGACAGGCCCTGGAGAACAGGGAGCCTTGTTATGCTGATGGGCGGGATGTAAATTGCCAACTGCCTCTCTGGAGGAGTGCATTCTGTTCCCTAAAACAAGTAAAGAACAGAGCTACAGAGCCAAGGGCACTACCAGTCTAGGGAATATACCTTGGGAAAACTGAAAATCAATAAGACAGAGCCACCCCAAAATTTAGGGCTGCACTGCATACAAGGACCTCAACTTGGATACACCTTAAGTATCCCAGAAAATATAAACATGGTTCAAAAAATTGTGGTACTTACGTACGATGGAATATCCCTCAGCCATGAAATCAATGTCATAAGACCAGTAGCAGCAAAATGGGTGGATTCAGGTACGATGATTCTAAGTGAAATAAGTCACACAGAAAAAGAAACTTATCATAAGATATCACTTATGAAGATCCTGTAAACATGGCTACACTTGAACTGAGTTAGGAAAGAGAACAGTGTCTCACATTTAGAAAACACTCTTATACCTGCTTAAGGGGGAAGGAGAGGTGGGGTGATGCATAAAACCAGAGTTTGATATAAGCACAGGTACCGTTCCAAAAACCAACTATGGAATAGACAAGACCTACACCGTCCTCAGTGAAAGGGACTCAAAACCCCATATTTCCCGCACATGAAAATATCTGACTAGTAAGAATCTTAAAACCTATGTATTGATATGTCTCCGTAAGGGAATCAAGTGTGTCTAGACTGGCATAAACATGGCAGCGAGAATCAGCTCAAACCCATTATAAAAAGGAATTTCAAAAACAAAACAAAAAAACTGGGAAATTCTTTACAATTCCTTCAGGGTCTCTGATGAAGGCTGGAATAACCCTATCTACAACGACAGCTGGATGTGGCATAAGGAGGGACACTTGGGACTGAGACGATTGGTGAGATTGGGTGAGCAAATGCAGACCCTTTAAAGCAATAATGCATGGCACCCATTCCATGGGTCCGAACTCTCCAGGTTGAAGGGAATATTACTACAGCTATAACATGTGCGGGAAACCTAGAGAACGGACACACTGTGAATACGAAAGGTTTCTAAAACTCAACGAATAGTCCCTCTCCTGGTGCTCCGGTTTGACTTTCCGTCTGCTTTACTATCAACCTCCCAACTTGGAGAGACAGCCCCTTTAACCTCTTGGTTCGCACAGGTTGCCAATTTGGCAGAGGATGAAAGGGAAGAGGGAGAACCAATGAGAGAGTAGCTGTTAGGCATTTGGACGGGCACATATCACTGTAATTTCCCGGCAGGAAGAAGAATTAACCAAATTCTCAGCCACCCACCGGGAACCAGTATAGGTCCTGAACCAAAATTTTGGACTTGCGGTCAGCTCACCAAAAATGAGTTGAAAAATGGAGCTCAGGGGCACAGCAATTCACAAACTGGCCGAGTAATAAAGGACAACTATCGTCCAAAAATCTGTTGAGGGAAGGCAACGAGGCGGACTTGAAAGCGAGGCAGAATAGCAGGAAACAGATTTCAAGAGGTACGTTGGAATCGCCTTTAAAGCACAGGAAGAGGGGCACAACTTCGACAATGATGCACTTGGCCAAAAAGGGGGTATGCGTTTTCTCATGAATATATTCAGGAGAAAACGCATACGCCCTTTTTGGCCAAGCAAGCAAGCGGGCAATGCAAATCTGCACTACAAAGAAGTATCACTTCCCACCGGTCAAAAGGGACATCCACAAAATGTGTAAGAACAAGAAAGGCAAGACAGGCCCTGGAGAACAGGGAGCCTTGTTATGCTGATGGGCGGGATGTAAATTGCCAACTGCCTCTCTGGAGGAGTGCATTCTGTTCCCTAAAACAAGTAAAGAACAGAGCTACAGAGCCAAGGGCACTACCAGTCTAGGGAATATACCTTGGGAAAACTGAAAATCAATAAGACAGAGCCACCCCAAAATTTAAGGCTGCACTGCATACAAGGACCTCAACTTGGATACACCTTAAGTATCCCAGAAAATATAAACATGGTTCAAAAAATTGTGGTACTTACGTACGATGGAATATCCCTCAGCCATGAAATCAATGTCATAAGACCAGTAGCAGCAAAATGGGTGGATTCAGGTACGATGATTCTAAGTGAAATAAGTCACACAGAAAAAGAAACTTATCATAAGATATCACTTATGAAGATCCTGTAAACATGGCTACACTTGAACTGAGTTAGGAAAGAGAACAGTGTCTCACATTTAGAAAACACTCTTATACCTGCTTAAGGGGGAAGGAGAGGTGGGGTGATGCATAAAACCAGAGTTTGATATAAGCACAGGTACCGTTCCAAAAACCAACTATGGAATAGACAAGACCTACACCGTCCTCAGCGAAAGGGACTCAAAACCCCATATTTCCCACAGAGGAAAATATCTGACTAGTAAGAATCTTAAAACCTATGTATTGATATGTCTCCGTAAGGGAATCAAGTGTGTCTAGACTGGCATAAACATGGCAGCGAGAATCAGCTCAAACCCACTATAAAAAGGAATTTCAAAAACAAAACAAAAAAACTGGGAAATTCTTTACAATTCCTTCAGGGTCTCTGATGAAGGCTGGAATGACCCTATCTACAACGACAGCTGGATGTGGCATAAGGAGGGACACTTGGGACTGAGACGATTGGTGAGATTGGGTGAGCAAATGCAGACCCATTAAAGCAATAATGCATGGCACCCATTCCATGGGTCCGAACTCTCCAGGTTGAAGGGAATATTACTACAGCTATAACATGTGCGGCAAACCTAGAGAACGGACACACTGTGAATACGAAAGGTTTCTAAAACTCAACGCATAGTCCCTCTCCTGGTGCTCCGGTTTGACTTTCCGTCTGCTTTACTATCAACCTCCCAACTTGGAGAGACAGCCCCTTTAACCTCTTGGTTCGCACAGGTTGCCAATTTGGCAGAGGATGAAAGGGAAGAGGGAGAACCAATGAGAGAGTAGCTGTTAGGCATTTGGACGGGCACATATCACTGTAATTTCCCGGCAGGAAGAAGAATTAACCAAATTCTCAGCCACCCACCGGGAACCAGTATAGGTCCTGAACCAAAATTTTGGACTTGCGGTCAGCTCACCAAAAATGAGTTGAAAAATGGAGCTCAGGGGCACAGCAATTCACAAACTGGCCGAGTAATAAAGGACAACTATCGTCCAAAAATCTGTTGAGGGAAGGCAACGAGGCGGACTTGAAAGCGAGGCAGAATAGCAGGAAACAGATTTCAAGAGGTACGTTGGAATCGCCTTTAAAGCACAGGAAGAGGGGCACAACTTCGACAATGATGCACTTGGCCAAAAAGGGGGTATGCGTTTTCTCATGAATATATTCAGGAGAAAACGCATACGCCCTTTTTGGCCAAGCAAGCAAGCGGGCAATGCAAATCTGCACTACAAAGAAGTATCACTTCCCACCGGTCAAAAGGGACATCCACAAAATGTGTAAGAACAAGAAAGGCAAGACAGGCCCTGGAGAACAGGGAGCCTTGTTATGCTGATGGGCGGGATGTAAATTGCCAACTGCCTCTCTGGAGGAGTGCATTCTGTTCCCTAAAACAAGTAAAGAACAGAGCTACAGAGCCAAGGGCACTACCAGTCTAGGGAATATACCTTGGGAAAACTGAAAATCAATAAGACAGAGCCACCCCAAAATTTAAGGCTGCACTGCATACAAGGACCTCAACTTGGATACACCTTAAGTATCCCAGAAAATATAAACATGGTTCAAAAAATTGTGGTACTTACGTACGATGGAATATCCCTCAGCCATGAAATCAATGTCATAAGACCAGTAGCAGCAAAATGGGTGGATTCAGGTACGATGATTCTAAGTGAAATAAGTCACACAGAAAAAGAAACTTATCATAAGATATCACTTATGAAGATCCTGTAAACATGGCTACACTTGAACTGAGTTAGGAAAGAGAACAGTGTCTCACATTTAGAAAACACTCTTATACCTGCTTAAGGGGGAAGGAGAGGTGGGGTGATGCATAAAACCAGAGTTTGATATAAGCACAGGTACCGTTCCAAAAACCAACTATGGAATAGACAAGACCTACACCGTCCTCAGCGAAAGGGACTCAAAACCCCATATTTCCCACAGAGGAAAATATCTGACTAGTAAGAATCTTAAAACCTATGTATTGATATGTCTCCGTAAGGGAATCAAGTGTGTCTAGACTGGCATAAACATGGCAGCGAGAATCAGCTCAAACCCACTATAAAAAGGAATTTCAAAAACAAAACAAAAAAACTGGGAAATTCTTTACAATTCCTTCAGGGTCTCTGATGAAGGCTGGAATGACCCTATCTACAACGACAGCTGGATGTGGCATAAGGAGGGACACTTGGGACTGAGACGATTGGTGAGATTGGGTGAGCAAATGCAGACCCATTAAAGCAATAATGCATGGCACCCATTCCATGGGTCCGAACTCTCCAGGTTGAAGGGAATATTACTACAGCTATAACATGTGCGGCAAACCTAGAGAACGGACACACTGTGAATACGAAAGGTTTCTAAAACTCAACGCATAGTCCCTCTCCTGGTGCTCCGGTTTGACTTTCCGTCTGCTTTACTATCAACCTCCCAACTTGGAGAGACAGCCCCTTTAACCTCTTGGTTCGCACAGGTTGCCAATTTGTCAGAGGATGAAAGGGAAGAGGGAGAACCAATGAGAGAGTAGCTGTTAGGCATTTGGACGGGCACATATCACTGTAATTTCCCGGCAGGAAGAAGAATTAACCAAATTCTCAGCCACCCACCGGGAACCAGTATAGGTCCTGAACCAAAATTTTGGACTTGCGGTCAGCTCACCAAAAACGAGTTGAAAAATGGAGCTCAGGGGCACAGCAATTCACAAACTGGCCGAGTAATAAAGGACAACTATCGTCCAAAAATCTGTTGAGGGAAGGCAACGAGGCGGACTTGAAAGCGAGGCAGAATAGCAGGAAACAGATTTCAAGAGGTACGTTGGAATCGCCTTTAAAGCACAGGAAGAGGGGCACAACTTCGACAATGATGCACTTGGCCAAAAAGGGCGTATGCGTTTTCTCCGGAATATATTCAGGAGAAAACGCATACGCCCTTTTTGGCCAAGCAAGCAAGCGGGCAATGCAAATCTGCACTACAAAGAAGTATCACTTCCCACCGGTCAAAAGGGACAACCACAAAATGTGTAAGAACAATAAAGGCAAGACAGGCCCTGGAGAACAGGGAGCCTTGTTATGCTGATGGGCGGGATGTAAATTGCCAACTGCCTCTCTGGAGGAGTGCATTCTGTTCCCTAAAACAAGTAAAGAACAGAGCTACAGAGCCAAGGGCACTACCAGTCTAGGGAATATACCTTGGGAAAACTGAAAATCAATAAGACAGAGCCACCCCAAAATTTAGGGCTGCACTGCATACAAGGACCTCAACTTGGATACACCTTAAGTATCCCAGAAAATATAAACATGGTTCAAAAAATTGTGGTACTTACGTACGATGGAATATCCCTCAGCCATGAAATCAATGTCATAAGACCAGTAGCAGCAAAATGGGTGGATTCAGGTACGATGATTCTAAGTGAAATAAGTCACACAGAAAAAGAAACTTATCATAAGATATCACTTATGAAGATCCTGTAAACATGGCTACACTTGAACTGAGTTAGGAAAGAGAACAGTGTCTCACATTTAGAAAACACTCTTATACCTGCTTAAGGGGGAAGGAGAGGTGGGGTGATGCATAAAACCAGAGTTTGATATAAGCACAGGTACCGTTCCAAAAACCAACTATGGAATAGACAAGACCTACACCGTCCTCAGCGAAAGGGACTCAAAACCCCATATTTCCCGCAGAGGAAAATATCTGACTAGTAAGAATCTAAAACCTATGTATTGATATGTCTCCGTAAGGGAATCAAGTGTGTCTAGACTGGCATAAACATGGCAGCGAGAATCAGCTCAAACCCACTATAAAAAGGAATTTCAAAAACAAAACAAAAAAACTGGGAAATTCTTTATAATTCCTTCTGGGTCTCTGATGAAGGCTAGAATGACCCTATCTACAACGACAGCTGGATGTGGCATAAGGAGGGACACTTGGGACTGAGACGATTGGTGAGATTGGGTGAGCAAATGCAGACCCTTTAAAGCAATAATGCATGGCACCCATTCCATGGGTCCGAACTCTCCAGGTTGAAGGGAATATTACTACAGCTATAACATGTGCGGGAAACCTAGAGAACGGACACACTGTGAATACGAAAGGTTTCTAAAACTCAACGCATAGTCCCTCTCCTGGTGCTCCGGTTTGACTTTCCGTCTGCTTTACTATCAACCTCCCAACTTGGAGAGACAGCCCCTTTAACCTCTTGGTTCGCACAGGTTGCCAATTTGGCAGAGGATGAAAGGGAAGAGGGAGAACCAATGAGAGAGTAGCTGTTAGGCATTTGGACGGGCACATATCACTGTAATTTCCCGGCAGGAAGAAGAATTAACCAAATTCTCAGCCACCCACCGGGAACCAGTATAGGTCCTGAACCAAAATTTTGGACTTGCGGTCAGCTCACCAAAAACGAGTTGAAAAATGGAGCTCAGGGGCACAGCCATTCACAAACTGGCCGAGTAATAAAGGACAACTATCGTCCAAAAATCTGTTGAGGGAAGGCAACGAGGCGGACTTGAAAGCGAGGCAGAATAGCTGGAAACAGATTTCAAGAGGTACGTTGGAATCGCCTTTAAAGCACAGGAAGAGGGGCACAACTTCGACAATGATGCACTTGGCCAAAAAGGGCGTATGCGTTTACGCCCTTTTTGGCCAAGCAAGCAAGTGGGCAATGCAAACCTGCACTACAAAGAAGTATCACTTCCCACCGGTCAAAAGGGACATCCACAAAATGTGTAAGAACAAGAAAGGCAAGACAGGCCCTGGAGAACAGGGAGCCTTGTTATGCTGATGGGCGGGATGTAAATTGCCAACTGCCTCTCTGGAGGAGTGCATTCTGTTCCCTAAAACAAGTAAAGAACAGAGCTACAGAGCCAAGGGCACTACCAGTCTAGGGAATATACCTTGGGAAAACTGAAAATCAATAAGACAGAGCCACCCCAAAATTTAGGGCTGCACTGCATACAAGGACCTCAACTTGGATACACCTTAAGTATCCCAGAAAATATAAACATGGTTCAAAAACTTGTGGTACTTACGTACGATGGAATATCCCTCAGCCATGAAATCAATGTCATAAGACCAGTAGCAGCAAAATGGGTGGATTCAGGTACGATGATTCTAAGTGAAATAAGTCACACAGAAAAAGAAACTTATCATAAGATATCACTTATGAAGATCCTGTAAACATGGCTACACTTGAACTGAGTTAGGAAAGAGAACAGTGTCTCACATTTAGAAAACACTCTTATACCTGCTTAATGGGGAAGGAGAGGTGGGGTGATGCATAAAACCAGAGTTTGATATAAGCACAGGTACCGTTCCAAAAACCAACTATGGAATAGACAAGACCTACACCGTCCTCAGCGAAAGGGACTCAAAACCCCATATTTCCCGCAGAGGAAAATATCTGACTAGTAAGAATCTTAAAACCTATGTATTGATATGTCTCCGTAAGGGAATCAAGTGTGTCTAGACTGGCATAAACATGGCAGCGAGAATCAGCTCAAACCCACTATAAAAAGGAATTTCAAAAACAAAACAAAAAAACTGGGAAATTCTTTACAATTCCTTCAGGGTCTCTGATGAAGGCTGGAATGACCCTATCTACAACGACAGCTGGATGTGGCATAAGGAGGGACACTTGGGACTGAGACGATTGGTGAGATTGGGTGAGCAAATGCAGACCCTTTAAAGCAATAATGCATGGCACCCATTCCATGGGTCCGAACTCTCCAGGTTGAAGGGAATATTACTACAGCTATAACATGTGCGGGAAACCTAGAGAACGGACACACTGTGAATACGAAAGGTTTCTAAAACTCAACGCATAGTCCCTCTCCTGGTGCTCCGGTTTGACTTTCCGTCTGCTTTACTATCAACCTCCCAACTTGGAGAGACAGCCCCTTTAACCTCTTGGTTCGCACAGGTTGCCAATTTGGCAGAGGATGAAAGGGAAGAGGGAGAACCAATGAGAGAGTAGCTGTTAGGCATTTGGACGGGCACATATCACTGTAATTTCCCGGCAGGAAGAAGAATTAACCAAATTCTCAGACACCCACCGGGAACCAGTATAGGTCCTGAACCAAAATTTTGGACTTGCGGTCAGCTCACCAAAAACGAGTTGAAAAATGGAGCTCAGGGGCACAGCAATTCACAAACTGGCCGAGTAATAAAGGACAACTATCGTCCAAAAATCTGTTGAGGGAAGGCAACGAGGCGGACTTGAAAGCGAGGCAGAATAGCAGGAAACAGATTTCAAGAGGTACGTTGGAATTGCCTTTAAAGCACAGGAAGAGGGGCACAACTTCGACAATGATGCACTTGGCCAAAAAGGGCGTATGCGTTTTCTCCTGAATATATTCAGGAGAAAACGCATACGCCCTTTTTGGCCAAGCAAGCAAGCGGGCAATGCAAATCTGCACTACAAAGAAGTATCACTTCCCACCGGTCAAAAGGGACATCCACAAAATGTGTAAGAACAAGAAAGGCAAGACAGGCCCTGGAGAACAGGGAGCCTTGTTATGCTGATGGGCGGGATGTAAATTGCCAACTGCCTCTCTGGAGGAGTGCATTCTGTTCCCTAAAACAAGTAAAGAACAGAGCTACAGAGCCAAGGGCACTACCAGTCTAAGGAATATACCTTGGGAAAACTGAAAATCAATAAGACAGAGCCACCCCAAAATTTAGGGCTGCACTGCATACAAGGACCTCAACTTGGATACACCTTAAGTATCCCAGAAAATATAAACATGGTTCAAAAACTTGTGGTACTTACGTACGATGGAATATCCCTCAGCCATGAAATCAATGTCATAAGACCAGTAGCAGCAAAATGGGTGGATTCAGGTACGATGATTCTAAGTGAAATAAGTCACACAGAAAAAGAAACTTATCATAAGATATCACTTATGAAGATCCTGTAAACATGGCTACACTTGAACTGAGTTAGGAAAGAGAACAGTGTCTCACATTTAGAAAACACTCTTATACCTGCTTAAGGGGGAAGGAGAGGTGGGGTGATGCATAAAACCAGAGTTTGATATAAGCACAGGTACCGTTCCAAAAACCAACTATGGAATAGACAAGACCTACACCGTCCTCAGCGAAAGGGACTCAAAACCCCATATTTCCCGCAGAGGAAAATATCTGACTAGTAAGAATCTTAAAACCTATGTATTGATATGTCTCCGTAAGGGAATCAAGTGTGTCTAGACT
Organism: Hyperoodon ampullatus; assembly: GCF_949752795.1. Taxonomy (NCBI): domain Eukaryota; kingdom Metazoa; phylum Chordata; class Mammalia; order Artiodactyla; family Ziphiidae; genus Hyperoodon; species Hyperoodon ampullatus. The sequence continues at coordinate 308,292 of NW_027640767.1, forward strand.
GGCATAAACATGGCAGCGAGAATCAGCTCAAACCCACTATAAAAAGGAATTTCAAAAACAAAACAAAAAAACTGGGAAATTCTTTACAATTCCTTCAGGGTCTCTGATGAAGGCTGGAATGACCCTATCTACAACGACAGCTGGATGTGGCATAAGGAGGGACACTTGGGACTGAGACGATCGGTGAGATTGGGTGAGCAAATGCAGACCCTTTAAAGCAATAATGCATGGCACCCATTCCATGGGTCCGAACTCTCCAGGTTGAAGGGAATATTACTACAGCTATAACATGTGCGGGAAACCTAGAGAACGGACACACTGTGAATACGAAAGGTTTCTAAAACTCAACGCATAGTCCCTCTCCTGGTGCTCCGGTTTGACTTTCCGTCTGCTTTACTATCAACCCCCCAACTTGGAGAGACAGCCCCTTTAACCTCTTGGTTCGCACAGGTTGCCAATTTGGCAGAGGATGAAAGGGAAGAGGGAGAACCAATGAGAGAGTAGCTGTTAGGCATTTGGACGGGCACATATCACTGTAATTTCCCGGCAGGAAGAAGAATTAACCCAATTCTCAGCCACCCACCGGGAACCAGTATAGGTCCTGAACCAAAATTTTGGACTTGCGGTCAGCTCACCAAAAACGAGTTGAAAAATGGAGCTCAGGGGCACAGCCATTCACAAACTGGCCGAGTAATAAAGGACAACTATCGTCCAAAAATCTGTTGAGGGAAGGCAACGAGGCGGACTTGAAAGCGAGGCAGAATAGCAGGAAACAGATTTCAAGAGGTACGTTGGAATTGCCTTTAAAGCACAGGAAGAGGGGCACAACTTCGACAATGATGCACTTGGCCAAAAAGGGCGTATGCGTTTTCTCCTGAATATATTCAGGAGAAAACGCATACGCCCTTTTTGGCCAAGCAAGCAAGCGGGCAATGCAAATCTGCACTACAAAGAAGTATCACTTCCCACCGGTCAAAAGGGACATCCACAAAATGTGTAAGAACAAGAAAGGCAAGACAGGCCCTGGAGAACAGGGAGCCTTGTTATGCTGATGGGCAGGATGTAAATTGCCAACTGCCTCTCTGGAGGAGTGCATTCTGTTCCCTAAAACAAGTAAAGAACAGAGCTACAGAGCCAAGGGCACTACCAGTCTAGGGAATATACCTTGGGAAAACTGAAAATCAATAAGACAGAGCCACCCCAAAATTTAGGGCTGCACTGCATACAAGGACCTCAACTTGGATACACCTTAAGTATCCCAGAAAATATAAACATGGTTCAAAAACTTGTGGTACTTACGTACGATGGAATATCCCTCAGCCATGAAATCAATGTCATAAGACCAGTAGCAGCAAAATGGGTGGATTCAGGTACGATGATTCTAAGTGAAATAAGTCACACAGAAAAAGAAACTTATCATAAGATATCACTTATGAAGATCCTGTAAACATGGCTACACTTGAACTGAGTTAGGAAAGAGAACAGTGTCTCACATTTAGAAAACACTCTTATACCTGCTTAAGGGGGAAGGAGAGGTGGGGTGATGCATAAAACCAGAGTTTGATATAAGCACAGGTACCGTTCCAAAAACCAACTATGGAATAGACAAGACCTACACCGTCCTCAGCGAAAGGGACTCAAAACCCCATATTTCCCGCAGAGGAAAATATCTGACTAGTAAGAATCTAAAACCTATGTATTGATATGTCTCCGTAAGGGAATCAAGTGTGTCTAGACTGGCATAAACATGGCAGCGAGAATCAGCTCAAACCCACTATAAAAAGGAATTTCAAAAAGAAAACAAAAAAACTGGGAAATTCTTTACAATTCCTTCAGGGTCTCTGATGAAGGCTGGAATGACCCTATCTACAACGACAGCTGGATGTGGCATAAGGAGGGACACTTGGGACTGAGATGATTGGTGAGATTGGGTGAGCAAATGCAGACCCTTTAAAGCAATAATGCATGGCACCCATTCCATGGGTCCGAACTCTCCAGGTTGAAGGGAATATTACTACAGCTATAACATGTGCGGGAAACCTAGAGAACGGACACACTGTGAATACGAAAGGTTTCTAAAACTCAACGCATAGTCCCTCTCCTGGTGCTCCGGTTTGACTTTCCGTCTGCTTTACTATCAACCCCCCAACTTGGAGAGACAGCCCCTTTAACCTCTTGGTTCGCACAGGTTGCCAATTTGGCAGAGGATGAAAGGGAAGAGGGAGAACCAATGAGAGAGTAGCTGTTAGGCATTTGGACGGGCACATATCACTGTAATTTCCCGGCAGGAAGAAGAATTAACCCAATTCTCAGCCACCCACCGGGAACCAGTATAGGTCCTGAACCAAAATTTTGGACTTGCGGTCAGCTCACCAAAAACGAGTTGAAAAATGGAGCTCAGGGGCACAGCCATTCACAAACTGGCCGAGTAATAAAGGACAACTATCGTCCAAAAATCTGTTGAGGGAAGGCAACGAGGCGGACTTGAAAGCGAGGCAGAATAGCAGGAAACAGATTTCAAGAGGTACGTTGGAATTGCCTTTAAAGCACAGGAAGAGGGGCACAACTTCGATAATGATGCACTTGGCCAAAAAGGGCGTATGCGTTTTCTCCTGAATATATTCAGGAGAAAACGCATACGCCCTTTTTGGCCAAGCAAGCAAGCGGGCAATGCAAATCTGCACTACAAAGAAGTATCACTTCCCACCGGTCAAAAGGGACATCCACAAAATGTGTAAGAACAAGAAAGGCAAGACAGGCCCTGGAGAACAGGGAGCCTTGTTATGCTGATGGGCAGGATGTAAATTGCCAACTGCCTCTCTGGAGGAGTGCATTCTGTTCCCTAAAACAAGTAAAGAACAGAGCTACAGAGCCAAGGGCACTACCAGTCTAGGGAATATACCTTGGGAAAACTGAAAATCAATAAGACAGAGCCACCCCAAAATTTAGGGCTGCACTGCATACAAGGACCTCAACTTGGATACACCTTAAGTATCCCAGAAAATATAAACATGGTTCAAAAACTTGTGGTACTTACGTACGATGGAATATCCCTCAGCCATGAAATCAATGTCATAAGACCAGTAGCAGCAAAATGGGTGGATTCAGGTACGATGATTCTAAGTGAAATAAGTCACACAGAAAAAGAAACTTATCATAAGATATCACTTATGAAGATCCTGTAAACATGGCTACACTTGAACTGAGTTAGGAAAGAGAACAGTGTCTCACATTTAGAAAACACTCTTATACCTGCTTAAGGGGGAAGGAGAGGTGGGGTGATGCATAAAACCAGAGTTTGATATAAGCACAGGTACCGTTCCAAAAACCAACTATGGAATAGACAAGACCTACACCGTCCTCAGCGAAAGGGACTCAAAACCCCATATTTCCCGCAGAGGAAAATATCTGACTAGTAAGAATCTTAAAACCTATGTATTGATATGTCTCCGTAAGGGAATCAAGTGTGTCTAGACTGGCATAAACATGGCAGCGAGAATCAGCTCAAACCCACTATAAAAAGGAATTTCAAAAACAAAACAAAAAAACTGGGAAATTCTTTACAATTCCTTCAGGGTCTCTGATGAAGGCTGGAATGACCCTATCTACAACGACAGCTGGATGTGGCATAAGGAGGGACACTTGGGACTGAGATGATTGGTGAGATTGGGTGAGCAAATGCAGACCCTTTAAAGCAATAATGCATGGCACCCATTCCATGGGTCCGAACTCTCCAGGTTGAAGGGAATATTACTACAGCTATAACATGTGCGGGAAACCTAGAGAACGGACACACTGTGAATACGAAAGGTTTCTAAAACTCAACGCATAGTCCCTCTCCTGGTGCTCCGGTTTGACTTTCCGTCTGCTTTACTATCAACCCCCCAACTTGGAGAGACAGCCCCTTTAACCTCTTGGTTCGCACAGGTTGCCAATTTGGCAGAGGATGAAATGGAAGAGGGAGAACCAATGAGAGAGTAGCTGTTAGGCATTTGGACGGGCACATATCACTGTAATTTCCCGGCAGGAAGAAGAATTAACCCAATTCTCAGCCACCCACCGGGAACCAGTATAGGTCCTGAACCAAAATTTTGGACTTGCGGTCAGCTCACCAAAAACGAGTTGAAAAATGGAGCTCAGGGGCACAGCCATTCACAAACTGGCCGAGTAATAAAGGACAACTATTGTCCAAAAATCTGTTGAGGGAAGGCAACGAGGCGGACTTGAAAGCGAGGCAGAATAGCAGGAAACAGATTTCAAGAGGTACGTTGGAATCGCCTTTAAAGCACAGGAAGAGGGGCACAACTTCGACAATGATGCACTTGGCCAAAAAGGGCATATGCGTTTTCTCCTGAATATATTCAGGAGAAAACGCATACGCCCTTTTTGGCCAAGCAAGCAAGCGGGCAATGCAAATCTGCACTACAAAGAAGTATCACTTCCCACCGGTCAAAAGGGACATCCACAAAATGTGTAAGAACAAGAAAGGCAAGACAGGCCCTGGAGAACAGGGAGCCTTGTTATGCTGATGGGCGGGATGTAAATTGCCAACTGCCTCTCTGGAGGAGTGCATTCTGTTCCCTACAACAAGTAAAGAACAGAGCTACAGAGCCAAGGGCACTACCAGTCTAGGGAATATACCTTGGGAAAACTGAAAATCAATAAGACAGAGCCACCCCAAAATTTAGGGCTGCACTGCATACAAGGACCTCAACTTGGATACACCTTAAGTATCCCAGAAAATATAAACATGGTTCAAAAAATTGTGGTACTTACGTACGATGGAATATCCCTCAGCCATGAAATCAATGTCATAAGACCAGTAGCAGCCAAATGGGTGGATTCAGGTACGATGATTCTAAGTGAAATAAGTCACACAGAAAAAGAAACTTATCATAAGATATCACTTATGAAGATCCTGTAAACATGGCTACACTTGAACTGAGTTAGGAAAGAGAACAGTGTCTCACATTTAGAAAACACTCTTATACCTGCTTAAGGGGGAAGGAGAGGTGGGGTGATGCATAAAACCAGAGTTTGATATAAGCACAGGTACCGTTCCAAAAACCAACTATGGAATAGACAAGACCTACACCGTCCTCAGCGAAAGGGACTCAAAACCCCATATTTCCCGCAGAGGAAAATATCTGACTAGTAAGAATCTAAAACCTATGTATTGATATGTCTCCGTAAGGGAATCAAGTGTGTCTAGACTGGCATAAACATGGCAGCGAGAATCAGCTCAAACCCACTATAAAAAGGAATTTCAAAAACAAAACAAAAAAACTGGGAAATTCTTTATAATTCCTTCAGGGTCTCTGATGAAGGCTAGAATGACCCTATCTACAACGACAGCTGGATGTGGCATAAGGAGGGACACTTGGGACTGAGACGATTGGTGAGATTGGGTGAGCAAATGCAGACCCTTTAAAGCAATAATGCATGGCACCCATTCCATGGGTCCGAACTCTCCAGGTTGAAGGGAATATTACTACAGCTATAACATGTGCGGGAAACCTAGAGAACGGACACACTGTGAATACGAAAGGTTTCTAAAACTCAACGCATAGTCCCTCTCCTGGTGCTCCGGTTTGACTTTCCGTCTGCTTTACTATCAACCTCCCAACTTGGAGAGACAGCCCCTTTAACCTCTTGGTTCGCACAGGTTGCCAATTTGGCAGAGGATGAAAGGGAAGAGGGAGAACCAATGAGAGAGTAGCTGTTAGGCATTTGGACGGGCACATATCACTGTAATTTCCCGGCAGGAAGAAGAATTAACCAAATTCTCAGCCACCCACCGGGAACCAGTATAGGTCCTGAACCAAAATTTTGGACTTGCGGTCAGCTCACCAAAAACGAGTTGAAAAATGGAGCTCAGGGGCACAGCCATTCACAAACTGGCCGAGTAATAAAGGACAACTATCGTCCAAAAATCTGTTGAGGGAAGGCAACGAGGCGGACTTGAAAGCGAGGCAGAATAGCTGGAAACAGATTTCAAGAGGTACGTTGGAATCGCCTTTAAAGCACAGGAAGAGGGGCACAACTTCGACAATGATGCACTTGGCCAAAAAGGGCGTATGCGTTTACGCCCTTTTTGGCCAAGCAAGCAAGTGGGCAATGCAAACCTGCACTACAAAGAAGTATCACTTCCCACCGGTCAAAAGGGACATCCACAAAATGTGTAAGAACAAGAAAGGCAAGACAGGCCCTGGAGAACAGGGAGCCTTGTTATGCTGATGGGCGGGATGTAAATTGCCAACTGCCTCTCTGGAGGAGTGCATTCTGTTCCCTAAAACAAGTAAAGAACAGAGCTACAGAGCCAAGGGCACTACCAGTCTAGGGAATATACCTTGGGAAAACTGAAAATCAATAAGACAGAGCCACCCCAAAATTTAGGGCTGCACTGCATACAAGGACCTCAACTTGGATACACCTTAAGTATCCCAGAAAATATAAACATGGTTCAAAAACTTGTGGTACTTACGTACGATGGAATATCCCTCAGCCATGAAATCAATGTCATAAGACCAGTAGCAGCAAAATGGGTGGATTCAGGTACGATGATTCTAAGTGAAATAAGTCACACAGAAAAAGAAACTTATCATAAGATATCACTTATGAAGATCCTGTAAACATGGCTACACTTGAACTGAGTTAGGAAAGAGAACAGTGTCTCACATTTAGAAAACACTCTTATACCTGCTTAATGGGGAAGGAGAGGTGGGGTGATGCATAAAACCAGAGTTTGATATAAGCACAGGTACCGTTCCAAAAACCAACTATGGAATAGACAAGACCTACACCGTCCTCAGCGAAAGGGACTCAAAACCCCATATTTCCCGCAGAGGAAAATATCTGACTAGTAAGAATCTTAAAACCTATGTATTGATATGTCTCCGTAAGGGAATCAAGTGTGTCTAGACTGGCATAAACATGGCAGCGAGAATCAGCTCAAACCCACTATAAAAAGGAATTTCAAAAACAAAACAAAAAAACTGGGAAATTCTTTACAATTCCTTCAGGGTCTCTGATGAAGGCTGGAATGACCCTATCTACAACGACAGCTGGATGTGGCATAAGGAGGGACACTTGGGACTGAGACGATTGGTGAGATTGGGTGAGCAAATGCAGACCCTTTAAAGCAATAATGCATGGCACCCATTCCATGGGTCCGAACTCTCCAGGTTGAAGGGAATATTACTACAGCTATAACATGTGCGGGAAACCTAGAGAACGGACACACTGTGAATACGAAAGGTTTCTAAAACTCAACGCATAGTCCCTCTCCTGGTGCTCCGGTTTGACTTTCCGTCTGCTTTACTATCAACCTCCCAACTTGGAGAGACAGCCCCTTTAACCTCTTGGTTCGCACAGGTTGCCAATTTGGCAGAGGATGAAAGGGAAGAGGGAGAACCAATGAGAGAGTAGCTGTTAGGCATTTGGACGGGCACATATCACTGTAATTTCCCGGCAGGAAGAAGAATTAACCCAATTCTCAGCCACCCACCGGGAACCAGTATAGGTCCTGAACCAAAATTTTGGACTTGCGGTCAGCTCACCAAAAACGAGTTGAAAAATGGAGCTCAGGGGCACAGCCATTCACAAACTGGCCGAGTAATAAAGGACAACTATCGTCCAAAAATCTGTTGAGGGAAGGCAACGAGGCGGACTTGAAAGCGAGGCAGAATAGCAGGAAACAGATTTCAAGAGGTACGTTGGAATTGCCTTTAAAGCACAGGAAGAGGGGCACAACTTCGATAATGATGCACTTGGCCAAAAAGGGCGTATGCGTTTTCTCCTGAATATATTCAGGAGAAAACGCATACGCCCTTTTTGGCCAAGCAAGCAAGCGGGCAATGCAAATCTGCACTACAAAGAAGTATCACTTCCCACCGGTCAAAAGGGACATCCACAAAATGTGTAAGAACAAGAAAGGCAAGACAGGCCCTGGAGAACAGGGAGCCTTGTTATGCTGATGGGCAGGATGTAAATTGCCAACTGCCTCTCTGGAGGAGTGCATTCTGTTCCCTAAAACAAGTAAAGAACAGAGCTACAGAGCCAAGGGCACTACCAGTCTAGGGAATATACCTTGGGAAAACTGAAAATCAATAAGACAGAGCCACCCCAAAATTTAGGGCTGCACTGCATACAAGGACCTCAACTTGGATACACCTTAAGTATCCCAGAAAATATAAACATGGTTCAAAAACTTGTGGTACTTACGTACGATGGAATATCCCTCAGCCATGAAATCAATGTCATAAGACCAGTAGCAGCAAAATGGGTGGATTCAGGTACGATGATTCTAAGTGAAATAAGTCACACAGAAAAAGAAACTTATCATAAGATATCACTTATGAAGATCCTGTAAACATGGCTACACTTGAACTGAGTTAGGAAAGAGAACAGTGTCTCACATTTAGAAAACACTCTTATACCTGCTTAAGGGGGAAGGAGAGGTGGGGTGATGCATAAAACCAGAGTTTGATATAAGCACAGGTACCGTTCCAAAAACCAACTATGGAATAGACAAGACCTACACCGTCCTCAGCGAAAGGGACTCAAAACCCCATATTTCCCGCAGAGGAAAATATCTGACTAGTAAGAATCTTAAAACCTATGTATTGATATGTCTCCGTAAGGGAATCAAGTGTGTCTAGACTGGCATAAACATGGCAGCGAGAATCAGCTCAAACCCACTATAAAAAGGAATTTCAAAAACAAAACAAAAAAACTGGGAAATTCTTTACAATTCCTTCAGGGTCTCTGATGAAGGCTGGAATGACCCTATCTACAACGACAGCTGGATGTGGCATAAGGAGGGACACTTGGGACTGAGATGATTGGTGAGATTGGGTGAGCAAATGCAGACCCTTTAAAGCAATAATGCATGGCACCCATTCCATGGGTCCGAACTCTCCAGGTTGAAGGGAATATTACTACAGCTATAACATGTGCGGGAAACCTAGAGAACGGACACACTGTGAATACGAAAGGTTTCTAAAACTCAACGCATAGTCCCTCTCCTGGTGCTCCGGTTTGACTTTCCGTCTGCTTTACTATCAACCCCCCAACTTGGAGAGACAGCCCCTTTAACCTCTTGGTTCGCACAGGTTGCCAATTTGGCAGAGGATGAAATGGAAGAGGGAGAACCAATGAGAGAGTAGCTGTTAGGCATTTGGACGGGCACATATCACTGTAATTTCCCGGCAGGAAGAAGAATTAACCCAATTCTCAGCCACCCACCGGGAACCAGTATAGGTCCTGAACCAAAATTTTGGACTTGCGGTCAGCTCACCAAAAACGAGTTGAAAAATGGAGCTCAGGGGCACAGCCATTCACAAACTGGCCGAGTAATAAAGGACAACTATTGTCCAAAAATCTGTTGAGGGAAGGCAACGAGGCGGACTTGAAAGCGAGGCAGAATAGCAGGAAACAGATTTCAAGAGGTACGTTGGAATCGCCTTTAAAGCACAGGAAGAGGGGCACAACTTCGACAATGATGCACTTGGCCAAAAAGGGCATATGCGTTTTCTCCTGAATATATTCAGGAGAAAACGCATACGCCCTTTTTGGCCAAGCAAGCAAGCGGGCAATGCAAATCTGCACTACAAAGAAGTATCACTTCCCACCGGTCAAAAGGGACATCCACAAAATGTGTAAGAACAAGAAAGGCAAGACAGGCCCTGGAGAACAGGGAGCCTTGTTATGCTGATGGGCGGGATGTAAATTGCCAACTGCCTCTCTGGAGGAGTGCATTCTGTTCCCTACAACAAGTAAAGAACAGAGCTACAGAGCCAAGGGCACTACCAGTCTAGGGAATATACCTTGGGAAAACTGAAAATCAATAAGACAGAGCCACCCCAAAATTTAGGGCTGCACTGCATACAAGGACCTCAACTTGGATACACCTTAAGTATCCCAGAAAATATAAACATGGTTCAAAAAATTGTGGTACTTACGTACGATGGAATATCCCTCAGCCATGAAATCAATGTCATAAGACCAGTAGCAGCCAAATGGGTGGATTCAGGTACGATGATTCTAAGTGAAATAAGTCACACAGAAAAAGAAACTTATCATAAGATATCACTTATGAAGATCCTGTAAACATGGCTACACTTGAACTGAGTTAGGAAAGAGAACAGTGTCTCACATTTAGAAAACACTCTTATACCTGCTTAAGGGGGAAGGAGAGGTGGGGTGATGCATAAAACCAGAGTTTGATATAAGCACAGGTACCGTTCCAAAAACCAACTATGGAATAGACAAGACCTACACCGTCCTCAGCGAAAGGGACTCAAAACCCCATATTTCCCGCAGAGGAAAATATCTGACTAGTAAGAATCTAAAACCTATGTATTGATATGTCTCCGTAAGGGAATCAAGTGTGTCTAGACTGGCATAAACATGGCAGCGAGAATCAGCTCAAACCCACTATAAAAAGGAATTTCAAAAACAAAACAAAAAAACTGGGAAATTCTTTATAATTCCTTCAGGGTCTCTGATGAAGGCTAGAATGACCCTATCTACAACGACAGCTGGATGTGGCATAAGGAGGGACACTTGGGACTGAGACGATTGGTGAGATTGGGTGAGCAAATGCAGACCCTTTAAAGCAATAATGCATGGCACCCATTCCATGGGTCCGAACTCTCCAGGTTGAAGGGAATATTACTACAGCTATAACATGTGCGGGAAACCTAGAGAACGGACACACTGTGAATACGAAAGGTTTCTAAAACTCAACGCATAGTCCCTCTCCTGGTGCTCCGGTTTGACTTTCCGTCTGCTTTACTATCAACCTCCCAACTTGGAGAGACAGCCCCTTTAACCTCTTGGTTCGCACAGGTTGCCAATTTGGCAGAGGATGAAAGGGAAGAGGGAGAACCAATGAGAGAGTAGCTGTTAGGCATTTGGACGGGCACATATCACTGTAATTTCCCGGCAGGAAGAAGAATTAACCAAATTCTCAGCCACCCACCGGGAACCAGTATAGGTCCTGAACCAAAATTTTGGACTTGCGGTCAGCTCACCAAAAACGAGTTGAAAAATGGAGCTCAGGGGCACAGCCATTCACAAACTGGCCGAGTAATAAAGGACAACTATCGTCCAAAAATCTGTTGAGGGAAGGCAACGAGGCGGACTTGAAAGCGAGGCAGAATAGCTGGAAACAGATTTCAAGAGGTACGTTGGAATCGCCTTTAAAGCACAGGAAGAGGGGCACAACTTCGACAATGATGCACTTGGCCAAAAAGGGCGTATGCGTTTACGCCCTTTTTGGCCAAGCAAGCAAGTGGGCAATGCAAACCTGCACTACAAAGAAGTATCACTTCCCACCGGTCAAAAGGGACATCCACAAAATGTGTAAGAACAAGAAAGGCAAGACAGGCCCTGGAGAACAGGGAGCCTTGTTATGCTGATGGGCGGGATGTAAATTGCCAACTGCCTCTCTGGAGGAGTGCATTCTGTTCCCTAAAACAAGTAAAGAACAGAGCTACAGAGCCAAGGGCACTACCAGTCTAGGGAATATACCTTGGGAAAACTGAAAATCAATAAGACAGAGCCACCCCAAAATTTAGGGCTGCACTGCATACAAGGACCTCAACTTGGATACACCTTAAGTATCCCAGAAAATATAAACATGGTTCAAAAACTTGTGGTACTTACGTACGATGGAATATCCCTCAGCCATGAAATCAATGTCATAAGACCAGTAGCAGCAAAATGGGTGGATTCAGGTACGATGATTCTAAGTGAAATAAGTCACACAGAAAAAGAAACTTATCATAAGATATCACTTATGAAGATCCTGTAAACATGGCTACACTTGAACTGAGTTAGGAAAGAGAACAGTGTCTCACATTTAGAAAACACTCTTATACCTGCTTAATGGGGAAGGAGAGGTGGGGTGATGCATAAAACCAGAGTTTGATATAAGCACAGGTACCGTTCCAAAAACCAACTATGGAATAGACAAGACCTACACCGTCCTCAGCGAAAGGGACTCAAAACCCCATATTTCCCGCAGAGGAAAATATCTGACTAGTAAGAATCTTAAAACCTATGTATTGATATGTCTCCGTAAGGGAATCAAGTGTGTCTAGACTGGCATAAACATGGCAGCGAGAATCAGCTCAAACCCACTATAAAAAGGAATTTCAAAAACAAAACAAAAAAACTGGGAAATTCTTTACAATTCCTTCAGGGTCTCTGATGAAGGCTGGAATGACCCTATCTACAACGACAGCTGGATGTGGCATAAGGAGGGACACTTGGGACTGAGACGATTGGTGAGATTGGGTGAGCAAATGCAGACCCTTTAAAGCAATAATGCATGGCACCCATTCCATGGGTCCGAACTCTCCAGGTTGAAGGGAATATTACTACAGCTATAACATGTGCGGGAAACCTAGAGAACGGACACACTGTGAATACGAAAGGTTTCTAAAACTCAACGCATAGTCCCTCTCCTGGTGCTCCGGTTTGACTTTCCGTCTGCTTTACTATCAACCTCCCAACTTGGAGAGACAGCCCCTTTAACCTCTTGGTTCGCACAGGTTGCCAATTTGGCAGAGGATGAAAGGGAAGAGGGAGAACCAATGAGAGAGTAGCTGTTAGGCATTTGGACGGGCACATATCACTGTAATTTCCCGGCAGGAAGAAGAATTAACCAAATTCTCAGACACCCACCGGGAACCAGTATAGGTCCTGAACCAAAATTTTGGACTTGCGGTCAGCTCACCAAAAACGAGTTGAAAAATGGAGCTCAGGGGCACAGCAATTCACAAACTGGCCGAGTAATAAAGGACAACTATCGTCCAAAAATCTGTTGAGGGAAGGCAACGAGGCGGACTTGAAAGCGAGGCAGAATAGCAGGAAACAGATTTCAAGAGGTACGTTGGAATTGCCTTTAAAGCACAGGAAGAGGGGCACAACTTCGACAATGATGCACTTGGCCAAAAAGGGCGTATGCGTTTTCTCCTGAATATATTCAGGAGAAAACGCATACGCCCTTTTTGGCCAAGCAAGCAAGCGGGCAATGCAAATCTGCACTACAAAGAAGTATCACTTCCCACCGGTCAAAAGGGACATCCACAAAATGTGTAAGAACAAGAAAGGCAAGACAGGCCCTGGAGAACAGGGAGCCTTGTTATGCTGATGGGCGGGATGTAAATTGCCAACTGCCTCTCTGGAGGAGTGCATTCTGTTCCCTAAAACAAGTAAAGAACAGAGCTACAGAGCCAAGGGCACTACCAGTCTAGGGAATATACCTTGGGAAAACTGAAAATCAATAAGACAGAGCCACCCCAAAATTTAGGGCTGCACTGCATACAAGGACCTCAACTTGGATACACCTTAAGTATCCCAGAAAATATAAACATGGTTCAAAAACTTGTGGTACTTACGTACGATGGAATATCCCTCAGCCATGAAATCAATGTCATAAGACCAGTAGCAGCAAAATGGGTGGATTCAGGTACGATGATTCTAAGTGAAATAAGTCACACAGAAAAAGAAACTTATCATAAGATATCACTTATGAAGATCCTGTAAACATGGCTACACTTGAACTGAGTTAGGAAAGAGAACAGTGTCTCACATTTAGAAAACACTCTTATACCTGCTTAAGGGGGAAGGAGAGGTGGGGTGATGCATAAAACCAGAGTTTGATATAAGCACAGGTACCGTTCCAAAAACCAACTATGGAATAGACAAGACCTACACCGTCCTCAGCGAAAGGGACTCAAAACCCCATATTTCCCGCAGAGGAAAATATCTGACTAGTAAGAATCTTAAAACCTATGTATTGATATGTCTCCGTAAGGGAATCAAGTGTGTCTAGACTGGCATAAACATGGCAGCGAGAATCAGCTCAAACCCACTATAAAAAGGAATTTCAAAAACAAAACAAAAAAACTGGGAAATTCTTTACAATTCCTTCAGGGTCTCTGATGAAGGCTGGAATGACCCTATCTACAACGACAGCTGGATGTGGCATAAGGAGGGACACTTGGGACTGAGACGATCGGTGAGATTGGGTGAGCAAATGCAGACCCTTTAAAGCAATAATGCATGGCACCCATTCCATGGGTCCGAACTCTCCAGGTTGAAGGGAATATTACTACAGCTATAACATGTGCGGGAAACCTAGAGAACGGACACACTGTGAATACGAAAGGTTTCTAAAACTCAACGCATAGTCCCTCTCCTGGTGCTCCGGTTTGACTTTCCGTCTGCTTTACTATCAACCCCCCAACTTGGAGAGACAGCCCCTTTAACCTCTTGGTTCGCACAGGTTGCCAATTTGGCAGAGGATGAAAGGGAAGAGGGAGAACCAATGAGAGAGTAGCTGTTAGGCATTTGGACGGGCACATATCACTGTAATTTCCCGGCAGGAAGAAGAATTAACCCAATTCTCAGCCACCCACCGGGAACCAGTATAGGTCCTGAACCAAAATTTTGGACTTGCGGTCAGCTCACCAAAAACGAGTTGAAAAATGGAGCTCAGGGGCACAGCCATTCACAAACTGGCCGAGTAATAAAGGACAACTATCGTCCAAAAATCTGTTGAGGGAAGGCAACGAGGCGGACTTGAAAGCGAGGCAGAATAGCAGGAAACAGATTTCAAGAGGTACGTTGGAATTGCCTTTAAAGCACAGGAAGAGGGGCACAACTTCGACAATGATGCACTTGGCCAAAAAGGGCGTATGCGTTTTCTCCTGAATATATTCAGGAGAAAACGCATACGCCCTTTTTGGCCAAGCAAGCAAGCGGGCAATGCAAATCTGCACTACAAAGAAGTATCACTTCCCACCGGTCAAAAGGGACATCCACAAAATGTGTAAGAACAAGAAAGGCAAGACAGGCCCTGGAGAACAGGGAGCCTTGTTATGCTGATGGGCAGGATGTAAATTGCCAACTGCCTCTCTGGAGGAGTGCATTCTGTTCCCTAAAACAAGTAAAGAACAGAGCTACAGAGCCAAGGGCACTACCAGTCTAGGGAATATACCTTGGGAAAACTGAAAATCAATAAGACAGAGCCACCCCAAAATTTAGGGCTGCACTGCATACAAGGACCTCAACTTGGATACACCTTAAGTATCCCAGAAAATATAAACATGGTTCAAAAACTTGTGGTACTTACGTACGATGGAATATCCCTCAGCCATGAAATCAATGTCATAAGACCAGTAGCAGCAAAATGGGTGGATTCAGGTACGATGATTCTAAGTGAAATAAGTCACACAGAAAAAGAAACTTATCATAAGATATCACTTATGAAGATCCTGTAAACATGGCTACACTTGAACTGAGTTAGGAAAGAGAACAGTGTCTCACATTTAGAAAACACTCTTATACCTGCTTAAGGGGGAAGGAGAGGTGGGGTGATGCATAAAACCAGAGTTTGATATAAGCACAGGTACCGTTCCAAAAACCAACTATGGAATAGACAAGACCTACACCGTCCTCAGCGAAAGGGACTCAAAACCCCATATTTCCCGCAGAGGAAAATATCTGACTAGTAAGAATCTAAAACCTATGTATTGATATGTCTCCGTAAGGGAATCAAGTGTGTCTAGACTGGCATAAACATGGCAGCGAGAATCAGCTCAAACCCACTATAAAAAGGAATTTCAAAAAGAAAACAAAAAAACTGGGAAATTCTTTACAATTCCTTCAGGGTCTCTGATGAAGGCTGGAATGACCCTATCTACAACGACAGCTGGATGTGGCATAAGGAGGGACACTTGGGACTGAGATGATTGGTGAGATTGGGTGAGCAAATGCAGACCCTTTAAAGCAATAATGCATGGCACCCATTCCATGGGTCCGAACTCTCCAGGTTGAAGGGAATATTACTACAGCTATAACATGTGCGGGAAACCTAGAGAACGGACACACTGTGAATACGAAAGGTTTCTAAAACTCAACGCATAGTCCCTCTCCTGGTGCTCCGGTTTGACTTTCCGTCTGCTTTACTATCAACCCCCCAACTTGGAGAGACAGCCCCTTTAACCTCTTGGTTCGCACAGGTTGCCAATTTGGCAGAGGATGAAAGGGAAGAGGGAGAACCAATGAGAGAGTAGCTGTTAGGCATTTGGACGGGCACATATCACTGTAATTTCCCGGCAGGAAGAAGAATTAACCCAATTCTCAGCCACCCACCGGGAACCAGTATAGGTCCTGAACCAAAATTTTGGACTTGCGGTCAGCTCACCAAAAACGAGTTGAAAAATGGAGCTCAGGGGCACAGCCATTCACAAACTGGCCGAGTAATAAAGGACAACTATCGTCCAAAAATCTGTTGAGGGAAGGCAACGAGGCGGACTTGAAAGCGAGGCAGAATAGCAGGAAACAGATTTCAAGAGGTACGTTGGAATTGCCTTTAAAGCACAGGAAGAGGGGCACAACTTCGATAATGATGCACTTGGCCAAAAAGGGCGTATGCGTTTTCTCCTGAATATATTCAGGAGAAAACGCATACGCCCTTTTTGGCCAAGCAAGCAAGCGGGCAATGCAAATCTGCACTACAAAGAAGTATCACTTCCCACCGGTCAAAAGGGACATCCACAAAATGTGTAAGAACAAGAAAGGCAAGACAGGCCCTGGAGAACAGGGAGCCTTGTTATGCTGATGGGCAGGATGTAAATTGCCAACTGCCTCTCTGGAGGAGTGCATTCTGTTCCCTAAAACAAGTAAAGAACAGAGCTACAGAGCCAAGGGCACTACCAGTCTAGGGAATATACCTTGGGAAAACTGAAAATCAATAAGAGAGAGCCACCCCAAAATTTAGGGCTGCACTGCATACAAGGACCTCAACTTGGATACACCTTAAGTATCCCAGAAAATATAAACATGGTTCAAAAACTTGTGGTACTTACGTACGATGGAATATCCCTCAGCCATGAAATCAATGTCATAAGACCAGTAGCAGCAAAATGGGTGGATTCAGGTACGATGATTCTAAGTGAAATAAGTCACACAGAAAAAGAAACTTATCATAAGATATCACTTATGAAGATCCTGTAAACATGGCTACACTTGAACTGAGTTAGGAAAGAGAACAGTGTCTCACATTTAGAAAACACTCTTATACCTGCTTAAGGGGGAAGGAGAGGTGGGGTGATGCATAAAACCAGAGTTTGATATAAGCACAGGTACCGTTCCAAAAACCAACTATGGAATAGACAAGACCTACACCGTCCTCAGCGAAAGGGACTCAAAACCCCATATTTCCCGCAGAGGAAAATATCTGACTAGTAAGAATCTTAAAACCTATGTATTGATATGTCTCCGTAAGGGAATCAAGTGTGTCTAGACTGGCATAAACATGGCAGCGAGAATCAGCTCAAACCCACTATAAAAAGGAATTTCAAAAACAAAACAAAAAAACTGGGAAATTCTTTACAATTCCTTCAGGGTCTCTGATGAAGGCTGGAATGACCCTATCTACAACGACAGCTGGATGTGGCATAAGGAGGGACACTTGGGACTGAGATGATTGGTGAGATTGGGTGAGCAAATGCAGACCCTTTAAAGCAATAATGCATGGCACCCATTCCATGGGTCCGAACTCTCCAGGTTGAAGGGAATATTACTACAGCTATAACATGTGCGGGAAACCTAGAGAACGGACACACTGTGAATACGAAAGGTTTCTAAAACTCAACGCATAGTCCCTCTCCTGGTGCTCCGGTTTGACTTTCCGTCTGCTTTACTATCAACCCCCCAACTTGGAGAGACAGCCCCTTTAACCTCTTGGTTCGCACAGGTTGCCAATTTGGCAGAGGATGAAATGGAAGAGGGAGAACCAATGAGAGAGTAGCTGTTAGGCATTTGGACGGGCACATATCACTGTAATTTCCCGGCAGGAAGAAGAATTAACCCAATTCTCAGCCACCCACCGGGAACCAGTATAGGTCCTGAACCAAAATTTTGGACTTGCGGTCAGCTCACCAAAAACGAGTTGAAAAATGGAGCTCAGGGGCACAGCCATTCACAAACTGGCCGAGTAATAAAGGACAACTATTGTCCAAAAATCTGTTGAGGGAAGGCAACGAGGCGGACTTGAAAGCGAGGCAGAATAGCAGGAAACAGATTTCAAGAGGTACGTTGGAATCGCCTTTAAAGCACAGGAAGAGGGGCACAACTTCGACAATGATGCACTTGGCCAAAAAGGGCATATGCGTTTTCTCCTGAATATATTCAGGAGAAAACGCATACGCCCTTTTTGGCCAAGCAAGCAAGCGGGCAATGCAAATCTGCACTACAAAGAAGTATCACTTCCCACCGGTCAAAAGGGACATCCACAAAATGTGTAAGAACAAGAAAGGCAAGACAGGCCCTGGAGAACAGGGAGCCTTGTTATGCTGATGGGCGGGATGTAAATTGCCAACTGCCTCTCTGGAGGAGTGCATTCTGTTCCCTACAACAAGTAAAGAACAGAGCTACAGAGCCAAGGGCACTACCAGTCTAGGGAATATACCTTGGGAAAACTGAAAATCAATAAGACAGAGCCACCCCAAAATTTAGGGCTGCACTGCATACAAGGACCTCAACTTGGATACACCTTAAGTATCCCAGAAAATATAAACATGGTTCAAAAAATTGTGGTACTTACGTACGATGGAATATCCCTCAGCCATGAAATCAATGTCATAAGACCAGTAGCAGCCAAATGGGTGGATTCAGGTACGATGATTCTAAGTGAAATAAGTCACACAGAAAAAGAAACTTATCATAAGATATCACTTATGAAGATCCTGTAAACATGGCTACACTTGAACTGAGTTAGGAAAGAGAACAGTGTCTCACATTTAGAAAACACTCTTATACCTGCTTAAGGGGGAAGGAGAGGTGGGGTGATGCATAAAACCAGAGTTTGATATAAGCACAGGTACCGTTCCAAAAACCAACTATGGAATAGACGAGACCTAAACCGTCCTCAGTGAAAGGGACTCAAAACCCCATATTTCCCGCAGAGAAAGTATCTGACTAGTAAGAATCTTAAAACCTATGTATTGATATGTCTCCGTAAGGGAATCAAGTGTGTCTAGACTGGCATAAACATGGCAGCGAGAATCAGCTCAAACCCACTATAAAAAGGAATTTCAAAAACAAAACAAAAAAACTGGGAAATTCTTTACAATTCCTTCAGGGTCTCTGATGAAAGCTGGAATGACCCTATCTACAACGACAGCTGGATGTGGCATAAGGAGGGACACTTGGGACTGAGATGATTGGTGAGATTGGGTGAGCAAATGCAGACCCTTTAAAGCAATAATGCATGGCACCCATTCCATGGGTCCGAACTCTCCAGGTTGAAGGGAATATTACTACAGCTATAACATGTGCGGGAAACCTAGGGAACGGACACACTGTGAATACGAAAGGTTTCTAAAACTCAACGCATAGTCCCTCTCCTGGTGCTCCGGTTTGACTTTCCGTCTGCTTTACTATCAACCTCCCAACTTGGAGAGACAGCCCCTTTAACATCTTGGTTCGCACAGGTTGCCAATTTGGCAGAGGATGAAAGGGAAGAGGGAGAACCAATGAGAGAGTAGCTGTTAGGCATTTGGACGGGCACATATCACTGTAATTTCCCGGCAGGAAGAAGAATTAACCAAATTCTCAGCCACCCACCGGGAACCAGTATAGGTCCTGAACCAAAATTTTGGACTTGCGGTCAGCTCACCAAAAACGAGTTGAAAAATGGAGCTCAGGGGCACAGCAATTCACAAACTGGCCGAGTAATAAAGGACAACTATCGTCCAAAAATCTGTTGAGGTAAGGCAATGAGGCGGACTTGAAAGCGAGGCAGAATAGCAGGAAACAGATTTCAAGAGGTACGTTGGAATCGCCTTTAAAGCACAGGAAGAGGGGCACAACTTCGACAATGATGCACTTGGCCAAAAAGGGCGTATGCGTTTTCTCCTGAATATATTCAGGAGAAAACGCATACGCCCTTTTTGGCCAAGCAAGCAAGCGGGCAATGCAAATCTGCACTACAAAGAAGTATCACTTCCCACCGGTCAAAGGGGACATCCACAAAATGTGTAAGAACAAGAAAGGCAAGACAGGCCCTGGAGAACAGGGAGCCTTGTTATGCTGATGGGCGGGATGTAAATTGCCAACTGCCTCTCTGGATGAGTGCATTCTGTTCCCTACAACAAGTAAAGAACAGAGCTACAGAGCCAAGGGCACTACCAGTGTAGGGAATATACCTTGGGAAAACTGAAAATCAATAAGACAGAGCCACCCCAAAATTTAGGGCTGCAGTGCATACAAGGATCTCAACTTGGATACACCTTAAGTATCCCAGAAAATATAAACATGGTTCAAAAAATTGTGGTACTTACGTACGATGGAATATCCCTCAGCCATGAAATCAATGTCATAAGACCAGTAGCAGCAAAATGGGTGGATTCAGGTACGATGATTCTAAGTGAAATAAGTCACACAGAAAAAGAAACTTATCATAAGATATCACTTATGAAGATCCTGTAAACATGGCTACACTTGAACTGAGTTAGGAAAGAGAACAGTGTCTCACATTTAGAAAACACTCTTATACCTGCTTAAGGGGGAAGGAGAGGTGGGGTGATGCATAAAACCAGAGTTTGATATAAGCACAGGTACCGTTCCAAAAACCAACTATGGAATAGACAAGACCTACACCGTCCTCAGCGAAAGGGACTCAAAACCCCATATTTCCCGCAGAGGAAAATATCTGACTAGTAAGAATCTTAAAACCTATGTATTGATATGTCTCCATAAGGGAATCAAGTGTGTCTAGACTGGCATAAACATGGCAGCGAGAATCAGCTCAAACCCACTATAAAAAGGAATTTCAAAAACAAAACAAAAAAACTGGGAAATTCTTTACAATTCCTTCAGGGTCTCTGATGAAAGCTGGAATGACCCTGTCTACAACGACAGCTGGATGTGGCATAACGCTGGACACTTGGGACTGAGACAATTGGTGAGATTGGGTGAGCAAATGCAGACCCTTTAAAGCAATAATGCATGGCACCCATTCCATGGGTCCGAACTCTCCAGGTTGAAGGGAATATTACTACAGCTATAACATGTGCGGGAAACCTAGGGAACGGACACACTGTGAATACGAAAGGTTTCTAAAACTCAACGAATAATCCCACTCCTGGTTCTCCGGTTTGACTTTCCGTCTGCTTTAGTATCAACCTCCCAACTTGGAGAGACAGCCCCTTTAACCTCTTGGTTCGCACAGGTTGCCAATTTGGCAGAGGATGAAAGGGAAGAGGGAGAACCAATGAGAGAGTAGCTGTTAGGCATTTGGACGGGCACATATCACTGTAATTTCCCGGCAGGAGGAAGAATTAACCAAATTCTCAGCCACCCACCGGGAACCAGTATAGGTCCTGAGCCAAAATTTTGGACTTGCGGTCAGCTCACCAAAAACGAGTTGAAAAATGGAGCTCAGGGGCACAGCAATTCACAAACTGGCCGAGTAATAAAGGACAACTATCATCCAAAAATCTGTTGAGGGAAGGCAATGAGGCGGACTTGAAAGCGAGGCAGAATAGCAGGAAACAGATTTCAAGAGGTACGTTGGAATCGCCTTTAAAGCACAAGAAGAGGGGCACAACTTCGACAATGATGCACTTGGCCAAAAAGGGCGTATGCGTTTTCTCCTGAATATATTCAGGAGAAAACGCATACGCCCTTTTTGGCCAAGCAAGCAAGCGGGCAATGCAAATCTGCACTACAAAGAAGTATCACTTCCCACCGGTCAAAAGGGACATCCACAAAATGTGTAAGAACAAGAAAGGCAAGACAGGCCCTGGAGAACAGGGAGCCTTGTTATGCTGATGGGCGGGATGTAAATTGCCAACTGCCTCTCTGGAGGAGTGCATTCTGTTCCCTACAACAAGTAAAGAACAGAGCTACAGAGCCAAGGGCACTACCAGTCTAGGGAGTATACCTTGGGAAAACTGAAAATCAATAAGACAGAGCCACCCCAAAATTTAGGGCTGCACTGCATACAAGGACCTCAACTTGGATACACCTTAAGTATCCCAGAAAATATAAACATGGTTCAAAAAATTGTGGTACTTACGTACGATGGAATATCCCTCAGCCATGAAATCAATGTCATAAGACCAGTAGCAGCAAAATGGGTGGATTCAGGTACGATGATTCTAAGTGAAATAAGTCACACAGAAAAAGAAACTTATCATAAGATATCACTTATGAAGATCCTGTAAACATGGCTACACTTGAACTGAGTTAGGAAAGAGAACAGTGTCTCACATTTAGAAAACACTCTTATACCTGCTTAAGGGGGAAGGAGAGGTGGGGTGATGCATAAAACCAGAGTTTGATATAAGCACAGGTACCGTTCCAAAAACCAACTATGGAATAGACAAGACCTACACCGTCCTCAGCGAAAGGGACTCAAAACCCCATATTTCCCGCAGAGGAAAATATCTGACTAGTAAGAATCTAAAACCTATGTATTGATATGTCTCCGTAAGGGAATCAAGTGTGTCTAGACTGGCATAAACATGGCAGCGAGAATCAGCTCAAACCCACTATAAAAAGGAATTTCAAAAACAAAACAAAAAAACTGGGAAATTCTTTATAATTCCTTCAGGGTCTCTGATGAAGGCTAGAATGACCCTATCTACAACGACAGCTGGATGTGGCATAAGGAGGGACACTTGGGACTGAGACGATTGGTGAGATTGGGTGAGCAAATGCAGACCCTTTAAAGCAATAATGCATGGCACCCATTCCATGGGTCCGAACTCTCCAGGTTGAAGGGAATATTACTACAGCTATAACATGTGCGGGAAACCTAGAGAACGGACACACTGTGAATACGAAAGGTTTCTAAAACTCAACGCATAGTCCCTCTCCTGGTGCTCCGGTTTGACTTTCCGTCTGCTTTACTATCAACCTCCCAACTTGGAGAGACAGCCCCTTTAACCTCTTGGTTCGCACAGGTTGCCAATTTGGCAGAGGATGAAAGGGAAGAGGGAGAACCAATGAGAGAGTAGCTGTTAGGCATTTGGACGGGCACATATCACTGTAATTTCCCGGCAGGAAGAAGAATTAACCAAATTCTCAGCCACCCACCGGGAACCAGTATAGGTCCTGAACCAAAATTTTGGACTTGCGGTCAGCTCACCAAAAACGAGTTGAAAAATGGAGCTCAGGGGCACAGCCATTCACAAACTGGCCGAGTAATAAAGGACAACTATCGTCCAAAAATCTGTTGAGGGAAGGCAACGAGGCGGACTTGAAAGCGAGGCAGAATAGCAGGAAACAGATTTCAAGAGGTACGTTGGAATCGCCTTTAAAGCACAGGAAGAGGGGCACAACTTCGACAATGATGCACTTGGCCAAAAAGGGCGTATGCGTTTTCTCCTGAATATATTCAGGAGAAAACGCATACGCCCTTTTTGGCCAAGCAAGCAAGTGGGCAATGCAAACCTGCACTACAAAGAAGTATCACTTCCCACCGGTCAAAAGGGACATCCACAAAATGTGTAAGAACAAGAAAGGCAAGACAGGCCCTGGAGAACAGGGAGCCTTGTTATGCTGATGGGCGGGATGTAAATTGCCAACTGCCTCTCTGGAGGAGTGCATTCTGTTCCCTAAAACAAGTAAAGAACAGAGCTACAGAGCCAAGGGCACTACCAGTCTAGGGAATATACCTTGGGAAAACTGAAAATCAATAAGACAGAGCCACCCCAAAATTTAGGGCTGCACTGCATACAAGGACCTCAACTTGGATACACCTTAAGTATCCCAGAAAATATAAACATGGTTCAAAAACTTGTGGTACTTACGTACGATGGAATATCCCTCAGCCATGAAATCAATGTCATAAGACCAGTAGCAGCAAAATGGGTGGATTCAGGTATGATGATTCTAAGTGAAATAAGTCACACAGAAAAAGAAACTTATCATAAGATATCACTTATGAAGATCCTGTAAACATGGCTACACTTGAACTGAGTTAGGAAAGAGAACAGTGTCTCACATTTAGAAAACACTCTTATACCTGCTTAATGGGGAAGGAGAGGTGGGGTGATGCATAAAACCAGAGTTTGATATAAGCACAGGTACCGTTCCAAAAACCAACTATGGAATAGACAAAACCTACACCGTCCTCAGCGAAAGGGACTCAAAACCCCATATTTCCCGCAGAGGAAAATATCTGACTAGTAAGAATCTTAAAACCTATGTATTGATATGTCTCCGTAAGGGAATCAAGTGTGTCTAGACTGGCATAAACATGGCAGCGAGAATCAGCTCAAACCCACTATAAAAAGGAATTTCAAAAACAAAACAAAAAAACTGGGAAATTCTTTACAATTCCTTCAGGGTCTCTGATGAAGGCTGGAATGACCCTATCTACAACGACAGCTGGATGTGGCATAAGGAGGGACACTTGGGACTGAGACGATTGGTGAGATTGGGTGAGCAAATGCAGACCCTTTAAAGCAATAATGCATGGCACCCATTCCATGGGTCCGAACTCTCCAGGTTGAAGGGAATATTACTACAGCTATAACATGTGCGGGAAACCTAGAGAACGGACACACTGTGAATACGAAAGGTTTCTAAAACTCAACGCATAGTCCCTCTCCTGGTGCTCCGGTTTGACTTTCCGTCTGCTTTACTATCAACCTCCCAACTTGGAGAGACAGCCCCTTTAACCTCTTGGTTCGCACAGGTTGCCAATTTGGCAGAGGATGAAAGGGAAGAGGGAGAACCAATGAGAGAGTAGCTGTTAGGCATTTGGACGGGCACATATCACTGTAATTTCCCGGCAGGAAGAAGAATTAACCAAATTCTCAGACACCCACCGGGAACCAGTATAGGTCCTGAACCAAAATTTTGGACTTGCGGTCAGCTCACCAAAAACGAGTTGAAAAATGGAGCTCAGGGGCACAGCAATTCACAAACTGGCCGAGTAATAAAGGACAACTATCGTCCAAAAATCTGTTGAGGGAAGGCAACGCGGCGGACTTGAAAGCGAGGCAGAATAGCAGGAAACAGATTTCAAGAGGTACGTTGGAATCGCCTTTAAAGCACAGGAAGAGGGGCACAACTTCGACAATGATGCACTTGGCCAAAAAGGGCGTATGCGTTTTCTCCTGAATATATTCAGGAGAAAACGCATACGCCCTTTTTGGCCAAGCAAGCAAGCGGGCAATGCAAATCTGCACTACAAAGAAGTATCACTTCCCACCGGTCAAAAGGGACATCCACAAAATGTGTAAGAACAAGAAAGGCAAGACAGGCCCTGGAGAACAGGGAGCCTTGTTATGCTGATGGGCGGGATGTAAATTGCCAACTGCCTCTCTGGAGGAGTGCATTCTGTTCCCTACAACAAGTAAAGAACAGAGCTACAGAGCCAAGGGCACTACCAGTCTAGGGAATATACCTTGGGAAAACTGAAAATCAATAAGACAGAGCCACCCCAAAATTTAGGGCTGCACTGCATACAAGGACCTCAACTTGGATACACCTTAAGTATCCCAGAAAATATAAACATGGTTCAAAAACTTGTGGTACTTACGTACGATGGAATATCCCTCAGCCATGAAATCAATGTCATAAGACCAGTAGCAGCAAAATGGGTGGATTCAGGTACGATGATTCTAAGTGAAATAAGTCACACAGAAAAAGAAACTTATCATAAGATATCACTTATGAAGATCCTGTAAACATGGCTACACTTGAACTGAGTTAGGAAAGAGAACAGTGTCTCACATTTAGAAAACACTCTTATACCTGCTTAAGGGGGAAGGAGAGGTGGGGTGATGCATAAAACCAGAGTTTGATATAAGCACAGGTACCGTTCCAAAAACCAACTATGGAATAGACAAGACCTACACCGTCCTCAGCGAAAGGGACTCAAAACCCCATATTTCCCGCAGAGGAAAATATCTGACTAGTAAGAATCTTAAAACCTATGTATTGATATGTCTCCGTAAGGGAATCAAGTGTGTCTAGACTGGCATAAACATGGCAGCGAGAATCAGCTCAAACCCACTATAAAAAGGAATTTCAAAAACAAAACAAAAAAACTGGGAAATTCTTTACAATTCCTTCAGGGTCTCTGATGAAGGCTGGAATGACCCTATCTACAACGACAGCTGGATGTGGCATAAGGAGGGACACTTGGGACTGAGACGATTGGTGAGATTGGGTGAGCAAATGCAGACCCTTTAAAGCAATAATGCATGGCACCCATTCCATGGGTCCGAACTCTCCAGGTTGAAGGGAATATTACTACAGCTATAACATGTGCGGGAAACC
The DNA here is from genome assembly GCF_949752795.1 of Hyperoodon ampullatus. NCBI lineage: Eukaryota > Metazoa > Chordata > Mammalia > Artiodactyla > Ziphiidae > Hyperoodon > Hyperoodon ampullatus. Next base: position 334,614 of record NW_027640767.1, read on the forward strand.
TAGAGAACGGACACACTGTGAATACGAAAGGTTTCTAAAACTCAACGCATAGTCCCTCTCCTGGTGCTCCGGTTTGACTTTCCGTCTGCTTTACTATCAACCTCCCAACTTGGAGAGACAGCCCCTTTAACCTCTTGGTTCGCACAGGTTGCCAATTTGGCAGAGGATGAAAGGGAAGAGGGAGAACCAATGAGAGAGTAGCTGTTAGGCATTTGGACGGGCACATATCACTGTAATTTCCCGGCAGGAAGAAGAATTAACCCAATTCTCAGCCACCCACCGGGAACCAGTATAGGTCCTGAACCAAAATTTTGGACTTGCGGTCAGCTCACCAAAAACGAGTTGAAAAATGGAGCTCAGGGGCACAGCCATTCACAAACTGGCCGAGTAATAAAGGACAACTATCGTCCAAAAATCTGTTGAGGGAAGGCAACGAGGCGGACTTGAAAGCGAGGCAGAATAGCAGGAAACAGATTTCAAGAGGTACGTTGGAATCGCCTTTAAAGCACAGGAAGAGGGGCACAACTTCGACAATGATGCACTTGGCCAAAAAGGGCGTATGCGTTTTCTCCTGAATATATTCAGGAGAAAACGCATACGCCCTTTTTGGCCAAGCAAGCAAGCGGGCAATGCAAACCTGCACTACAAAGAAGTATCACTTCCCACCGGTCAAAAGGGACATCCACAAAATGTGTAAGAACAAGAAAGGCAAGACAGGCCCTGGAGAACAGGGAGCCTTGTTATGCTGATGGGTGGGATGTAAATTGCCAACTGCCTCTCTGGAGGAGTGCATTCTGTTCCCTAAAGCAAGTAAAGAACAGAGCTACAGAGCCAAGGGCACTACCAGTCTAGGGAATATACCTTGGGAAAACTGAAAATCAATAAGACAGAGCCACCCCAAAATTTAGGGCTGCACTGCATACAAGGACCTCAACTAGGATACACCTTAAGTATCCCAGAAAATATAAACATGGTTCAAAAAATTGTGGTACTTATGTACGATGGAATATCCCTCAGCCATGAAATCAATGTCATAAGACCAGTAGCAGCAAAATGGGTGGATTCAGGTACGATGATTCTAAGTGAAATAAGTCACACAGAAAAAGAAACTTATCATAAGATATCACTTATGAAGATCCTGTAAACATGGCTACACTTGAACTGAGTTAGGAAAGAGAACAGTGTCTCACATTTAGAAAACACTCTTATACCTGCTTAAGGGGGAAGGAGAGGTGGGGTGATGCATAAAACCAGAGTTTGATATAAGCACAGGTACCGTTCCAAAAACCAACTATGGAATAGACAAGACCTACACCGTCCTCAGTGAAAGGGACTCAAAACCCCATATTTCCCGCACAGGAAAATATCTGACTAGTAAGAATCTTAAAACCTATGTATTGATATGTCTCCGTAAGGGAATCAAGTGTGTCTAGACTGGCATAAACATGGCAGCGAGAATCAGCTCAAACCCACTATAAAAAGGAATTTCAAAAACAAAACAAAAAAACTGGGAAATTCTTTACAATTCCTTCAGGGTCTCTGATGAAAGCTGGAATGACCCTATCTACAACGACAGCAGAATGTGGCATAAGGAGGGACACTTGGGACTGAGACGATTGGTGAGATTGGGTGAGCAAATGCAGACCCTTTAAAGCAATAATGCATGGCACCCATTCCATGGGTCCCAACTCTCCAGGTTGAAGGGAATATTACTACAGCTATAACATGTGCGGGAAACCTAGAGAACGGACACACTGTGAATACGAAAGGTTTCTAAAACTCAACGAATAGTCCCACTCCTGGTGCTCCGGTTTGACTTTCCGTCTGCTTTACTATCAACCTCCCAACTTGGAGAGACAGCCCCTTTAACCTCTTGGTTCGCACAGGTTGCCAATTTGGCAGAGGATGAAAGGGAAGAGGGAGAACCAGTGAGAGAGTAGCTGTTAGGCATTTGGACGGGCACATATCACTGTAATTTCCCGGCAGGAAGAAGAATTAACCAAATTCTCAGCCACCCACCGGGAACCAGTATAGGTCCTGAACCAAAATTTTGGACTTGCGGTCAGCTCACCAAAAACGAGTTGAAAAATGGAGCTCAGGGGCACAGCAATTCACAAACTGGCCGAGTAATAAAGGACAACTATCGTCCAAAAATCTGTTGAGGGAAGGCAACGAGGCGGACTTGAAAGCGAGGCAGAATAGCAGGAAACAGATTTCAAGAGGTAAGTTGGAATCGCCTTTAAAGCACAGGAAGAGGGGCACAACTTCGACAATGATGCACTTGGCCAAAAAGGGCGTATGCGTTTTCTCCTGAATATATTCAGGAGAAAACGCATACGCCCTTTTTGGCCAAACAAGCAAGCGGGCAATGCAAATCTGCACTACAAAGAAGTATCACTTCCCACAGGTCAAAAGGGACATCCACAAAATGTGTAAGAACAAGAAAGGCAAGACAGGCCCTGGAGAACAGGGAGCCTTGTTATGCTGATGGGCGGGATGTAAATTGCCAACTGCCTCTCTGGAGGAGTGCATTCTGTTCCCTAAAGCAAGTAAAGAACAGAGCTACAGAGCCAAGGGCACTACCAGTCTAGGGAATATACCTTGGGAAAACTGAAAATCAATAAGACAGAGCCACCCCAAAATTTATGGCTGCACTGCATACAAGGGCCTCAACTTGGATACACCTTAAGTATCCCAGAAAATATAAACATGGTTCAAAAAATTGTGGTACTTACGTACGATGGAATATCCCTCAGCCATGAAATCAATGTCATAAGACCAGTAGCAGCAAAATGGGTGGATTCAGGTACGATGATTCTAAGTGAAATAAGTCACACAGAAAAAGAAACTTATCATAAGATATCACTTATGAAGATCCTGTAAACATGGCTACACTTGAACTGAGTTAGGAAAGAGAACAGTGTCTCACATTTAGAAAACACTCTTATACCTGCTTAAGGGGGAAGGAGAGGTGGGGTGATGCATAAAACCAGAGTTTGATATAAGCACAGGTACAGTTCCAAAAACCAACTATGGAATAGACAAGACCTACACCGTCTTCAGCGAAAGGGACTCAAAACCCCATATTTCCCGCAGAGGAAAATATCTGACTAGTAAGAATCTTAAAACCTATGTATTGATATGTCTCCGTAAGGGAATCAAGTGTGTCTAGACTGGCATAAACATGGCAGCGAGAATCAGCTCAAACCCACTATAAAAAGGAATTTCAAAAACAAAACAAAAAAACTGGGAAATTCTTTGCAATTCCTTCAGGGTCTCTGATGAAAGCTGGAATGACCCTATCTACAATGACAGCTGGATGTGGCATAAGGAGGGACACTTGGGACTGAGACGATTGGTGAGATTGGGTGAGCAAATGCAGACCCTTTAAAGCAATAATGCATGGCACCCATTCCATGGGTCCGAACTCTCGGGTTGAATGGAATATTACTACTGCTATAACATGTGCGGGAAACCTAGAGAACGGACACACTGTGAATACGAAAGGTTTCTAAAACTCAACGAATAGTCCCTCTCCTGGTGCTCCGGTTTGACTTTCCGTCTGCTTTACTATCAACCTCCCAACTTGGAGAGACAGCCCCTTTAACCTCTTGGTTCGCACAGGTTGCCAATTTGGCAGAGGATGAAAGGGAAGAGGGAGAACCAATGAGAGAGTAGCTGTTAGGCATTTGGACGGGCACATATCACTGTAATTTCCCGGCAGGAAGAAGAATTAACCAAATTCTCAGCCACCCACCGGGAACCAGTATAGGTCCTGAACCAAAATTTTGGGCTTGCGGTCAGCTCACCAAAAACGAGTTGAAAAATGGAGCTCAGGGGCACAGCAATTCACAAACTGGCCGAGTAATAAAGGACAACTATCGTCCAAAAATCTGTTGAGGGAAGGCAACGAGGCGGACTTGAAAGCGAGGCAGAATAGCAGGAAACAGATTTCAAGAGGTACGTTGGAATTGCCTTTAAAGCACAGGAAGAGGGGCACAACTTCGACAATGATGCACTTGGCCAAAAAGGGTGTATGCGTTTTCTACTGAATATATTCAGGAGAAAACGCATACGCCCTTTTTGGCCAAGCAAGCAAGCGGGCAATGCAAATCTGCACTACAAAGAAGTATCACTTCCCACCGGTCAAAAGGGACATCCACAAAATGTGTAAGAACAAGAAAGGCAAGACAGGCCCTGGAGAACAGGGAGCCTTGTTATGCTGATGGGCAGGATGTAAATTGCCAACTGCCTCTCTGGAGGAGTGCATTCTGTTCCCTAAAGCAAGTAAAGAACAGAGCTACAGAGCCAAGGGCACTACCAGTCTAGGGAATATACCTTGGGAAAACTGAAAATCAATAAGACAGAGCCACCCCAAAATTTAGGGCTGCACTGCATACAAGGACCTCAACTTGGATACACCTTAAGTATCCCAGAAAATATAAACATGGTTCAAAAAATTGTGGTACTTACGTACGATGGAATATCCCTCAGCCATGAAATCAATGTCATAAGACCAGTAGCAGCAAAATGGGTGGATTCAGGTACGATGATTCTAAGTGAAATAAGTCACACAGAAAAAGAAACTTATCATAAGATATCACTTATGAAGATCCTGTAAACATGGCTACACTTGAACTGAGTTAGGAAAGAGAACAGTGTCTCACATTTAGAAAACACTCTTTCTTATACCTGCTTAAGGGGGAAGGAGAGGTGGGGTGATGCATAAAACCAGAGTTTGATATAAGCACAGGTACCGTTCCAAAAACCAACTATGGAATAGACAAGACCTACACCGTCCTCAGTGAAAGGGACTCAAAACCCCATATTTCCCGCAGAGGAAAATATCTGACTAGTAAGAATCTTAAAACCTATGTATTGATATGTCTCCGTAAGGGAATCAAGTGTGTCTAGACTGGCATAAACATGGCAGCGAGAATCAGCTCAAACCGACTATAAAAAGGAATTTCAAAAACAAAACAAAAAAACTGGGAAATTCTTTACAATTCCTTCAGGGTCTCTGATGAAAGCTGGAATGACCCTATCTACAACGACAGCAGAATGTGGCATAAGGAGGGACACTTGGGACTGAGACGATTGGTGAGATTGGGTGAGCAAATGCAGACCCTTTAAAGCAATAATGCATGGCACCCATTCCATGGGACCCAACTCTCCAGGTTGAAGGGAATATTACTACAGCTATAACATGTGCGGGAAACCTAGAGAACGGACACACTGTGAATACGAAAGGTTTCTAAAACTCAACGAATAGTCCCACTCCTGGTGCTCCGGTTTGACTTTCCGTCTGCTTTACTATCAACCTCCCAACTTGGAGAGACAGCCCCTTTAACCTCTTGGTTCGCACAGGTTGCCAATTTGGCAGAGGATGAAAGGGAAGAGGGAGAACCAATGAGAGAGTAGCTGTTAGGCATTTGGACGGGCACATATCACTGTAATTTCCCGGCAGGAAGAAGAATTAACCAAATTCTCAGCCACCCACCGGGAACCAGTATAGGTCCTGAGCCAAAATTTTGGACTTGCGGTCAGCTCACCAAAAACGAGTTGAAAAATGGAGCTCAGGGGCACAGCAATTCACAAACTGGCCGAGTAATAAAGGACAACTATCGTCCAAAAATCTGTTGAGGGAAGGCAACGAGGCGGACTTGAAAGCGAGGCAGAATAGCAGGAAACAGATTTCAAGAGGTACGTTGGAATCGCCTTTAAAGCACAGGAAGAGGGGCACAACTTCGACAATGATGCACTTGGCCAAAAAGGGCGTATGCGTTTTCTCCTGAATATATTCAGGAGAAAACGCATACGACCTTTTTGGCTAAGCAAGCAAGCGGGCAATGCAAATCTGCACTACAAAGAAGTATCACTTCCCACCGGTCAAAAGGGACATCCACAAAATGTGTAAGAACAAGAAAGGCAAGACAGGCCCTGGAGAACAGGGAGCCTTGTTATGCTGATGGGCGGGATGTAAATTGCCAACTGCCTCTCTGGAAGAGTGCATTCTGTTCCCTAAAACAAGTAAAGAACAGAGCTACAGAGCCAAGGGCACTACCAGTCTAGGGAATATACCTTGGGAAAACTGAAAATCAATAAGACAGAGCCACCCCAAAATTTAGGGCTGCACTGCATACAAGGACCTCAACTTGGATACACCTTAAGTATCCCAGAAAATATAAACATGGTTCAAAAAATTGTGGTACTTACGTACGATGGAATATCCCTCAGCCATGAAATCAATGTCATAAGACCAGTAGCAGCAAAATGGGTGGATTCAGGTACGATGATTCTAAGTGAAATAAGTCACACAGAAAAAGAAACTTATCATAAGATATCACTTATGAAGATCCTGTAAACATGGCTACACTTGAACTGAGTTAGGAAAGAGAACAGTGTCTCACATTTAGAAAACACTCTTATACCTGCTTAAGGGGGAAGGAGAGGTGGGGTGATGCATAAAACCAGAGTTTGATATAAGCACAGGTACCGTTCCAAAAACCAACTATGGAATAGACAAGACCTACACCGTCCTCAGTGAAAGGGACTCAAAACCCCATATTTCCCGCAGAGGAAAATATCTGACTAGTAAGAATCTTAAAACCTATGTATTGATATGTCTCTGTAAGGGAATCAAGTTTGTCTAGACTGGCATAAACATGGCAGTGAGAATCAGCTCAAACCCACTATAAAAAGGAATTTCAAAAACAAAACAAAAAAACTGGGAAATTCTTTACAATTCCTTCAGGGTCTCTGATGAAATCTGGAATGACCCTATCTACAATGACAGCTGGATGTGGCATAAGGAGGGACACTTGGGACTGAGACGATTGGTGAGATAGGGTGAGCAAATGCAGACCCTTTAAAGCAATAATGCATGGCACCCATTCCATGGGTCCGAACTCTCCAGGTTGAAGGGAATATTACTACAGCTATAACATGTGCAGGAAACCTAGAGAACGGACACACTGTGAATACGAAAGGTTTCTAAAACTCAACGCATAGTCCCTCTCCTGGTGCTCCGGTTTGACTTTCCGTCTGCTTTACTATCAACCTCCCAACTTGGAGAGACAGCCCCTTTAACCTCCTGGTTCGCACAGGTTGCCAATTTGGCAGAGGATGAAATGGAAGAGGGAGAACCAATGAGAGAGTAGCTGTTAGGCATTTGGACGGGCACATATCACTGTAATTTCCCGGCAGGAAGAAGAATTAACCAAATTCTCAGCCACCCACCGGGAACCAGTATAGGTCCTGAACCAAAAATTTGGACTTGCGGTCAGCTCACCAAAAAAGAGTTGAAAAATGGAGCTCAGGGGCACAGCAATTCACAAACTGGCCGAGTAATAAAGGACAACTATCGTCCAAAAATCTGTTGAGGGAAGGCAACGAGGCGGACTTGAAAGCGAGGCAGAATAGCAGGAAACAGATTTCAAGAGGTACGTTGGAATTGCCTTTAAAGCACAGGAAGAGGGGCACAACTTCGACAATGATGCACTTGGCCAAAAAGGGTGTATGCGTTTTCTCCTGAATATATTCAGGAGAAAACGCATACGCCCTTTTTGGCCAAGCAAGCAAGCGGGCAATGCAAATCTGCACTACAAAGAAGTATCACTTCCCACCGGTCAAAAGGGACATCCACAAAATGTGTAAGAACAAGAAAGGCAAGACAGGCCCTGGAGAACAGTGAGCCTTGTTATGCTGATGGGCGGGATGTAAATTGCCAACTGCCTCTCTGGAGGAGTGCATTCTGTTCCCTAAAGCAAGTAAAGAACAGAGCTACAGAGCCAAGGGCACTACCAGTCTAGGGAATATACCTTGGGAAAACTGAAAATCAATAAGACAGAGCCACCCCAAAATTTAGGGCTGCACTGCATACAAGGACCTCAACTTGGATACACCTTAAGTATCCCAGAAAATATAAACATGGTTCAAAAAATTGTGGTACTTACGTACGATGGAATATCCCTCAGCCATGAAATCAATGTCATAAGACCAGTAGCAGCAAAATGGGTGGATTCAGGTACGATGATTCTAAGTGAAATAAGTCACACAGAAAAAGAAACTTATCATAAGATATCACTTATGAAGATCCTGTAAACATGGCTACACTTGAACTGAGTTAGGAAAGAGAACAGTGTCTCACATTTAGAAAACACTCTTATACCTGCTTAAGGGGGAAGGAGAGGTGGGGTGATGCATAAAACCAGAGTTTGATATAAGCACAGGTACCGTTCCAAAAACCAACTATGGAATAGACAAGACCTACACCGTCCTCAGTGAAAGGGACTCAAAACCCCATATTTCCCGCAGAGGAAAATATCTGACTAGTAAGAATCTTAAAACCTATGTATTGATATGTCTCCGTAAGGGAATCAAGTGTGTCTAGACTGGCATAAACATGGCAGCGAGAATCAGCTCAAACCGACTATAAAAAGGAATTTCAAAAACAAAACAAAAAAACTGGGAAATTCTTTACAATTCCTTCAGGGTCTCTGATGAAAGCTGGAATGACCCTATCTACAACGACAGCAGAATGTGGCATAAGGAGGGACACTTGGGACTGAGACGATTGGTGAGATTGGGTGAGCAAATGCACACCCTTTAAAGCAATAATGCATGGCACCCATTCCATGGGACCCAACTCTCCAGGTTGAAGGGAATATTACTACAGCTATAACATGTGCGGGAAACCTAGAGAATGGACACACTGTGAATACGAAAGGTTTCTAAAACTCAACGAATAGTCCCACTCCTGGTGCTCCGGTTTGACTTTCCGTCTGCTTTACTATCAACCTCCCAACTTGGAGAGACAGCCCCTTTAACCTCTTGGTTCGCACAGGTTGCCAATTTGGCAGAGGATGAAAGGGAAGAGGGAGAACCAATGAGAGAGTAGCTGTTAGGCATTTGGACGGGCACATATCACTGTAATTTCCCGGCAGGAAGAAGAATTAACCAAATTCTCAGCCACCCACCGGGAACCAGTATAGGTCCTGAGCCAAAATTTTGGACTTGCGGTCAGCTCACCAAAAACGAGTTGAAAAATGGAGCTCAGGGGCACAGCAATTCACAAACTGGCCGAGTAATAAAGGACAACTATCGTCCAAAAATCTGTTGAGGGAAGGCAACGAGGCGGACTTGAAAGCGAGGCAGAATAGCAGGAAACAGATTTCAAGAGGTACGTTGGAATCGCCTTTAAAGCACAGGAAGAGGGGCACAACTTCGACAATGATGCACTTGGCCAAAAAGGGCGTATGCGTTTTCTCCTGAATATATTCAGGAGAAAACGCATACGCCCTTTTTGGCTAAGCAAGCAAGCGGGCAATGCAAATCTGCACTACAAAGAAGTATCACTTCCCACCGGTCAAAAGGGACATCCACAAAATGTGTAAGAACAAGAAAGGCAAGACAGGCCCTGGAGAACAGGGAGCCTTGTTATGCTGATGGGCGGGATGTAAATTGCCAACTGCCTCTCTGGAAGAGTGCATTCTGTTCCCTACAACAAGTAAAGAACAGAGCTACAGAGCCAAGGGCACTACCAGTCTAGGGAATATACCTTGGGAAAACTGAAAATCAATAAGACAGAGCCACCCCAAAATTTAGGGCTGCACTGCATACAAGGACCTCAACTTGGATACACCTTAAGTATCCCAGAAAATATAAACATGGTTCAAAAAATTGTGGTACTTACGTACGATGGAATATCCCTCAGCCATGAAATCAATGTCATAAGACCAGTAGCAGCAAAATGGGTGGATTCAGGTACGATGATTCTAAGTGAAATAAGTCACACAGAAAAAGAAACTTATCATAAGATATCACTTATGAAGATCCTGTAAACATGGCTACACTTGAACTGAGTTAGGAAAGAGAACAGTGTCTCACATTTAGAAAACACTCTTATACCTGCTTAAGGGGGAAGGAGAGGTGGGGTGATGCATAAAACCAGAGTTTGATATAAGCACAGGTACCGTTCCAAAAACCAACTATGGAATAGACAAGACCTACACCGTCCTCAGTGAAAGGGACTCAAAACCCCATATTTCCCGCAGAGGAAAATATCTGACTAGTAAGAATCTTAAAACCTATGTATTGATATGTCTCTGTAAGGGAATCAAGTTTGTCTAGACTGGCATAAACATGGCAGCGAGAATCAGCTCAAACCCACTATAAAAAGGAATTTCAAAAACAAAACAAAAAAACTGGGAAATTCTTTACAATTCCTTCAGGGTCTCTGATGAAATCTGGAATGACCCTATCTACAACGACAGCTGGATGTGGCATAAGGAGGGACACTTGGGACTGAGACGATTGGTGAGATTGGGTGAGCAAATGCAGACCCTTTAAAGCAATAATGCATGGCACCCATTCCATGGGTCCGAACTCTCCAGGTTGAAGGGAATATTACTACAGCTATAACATGTGCAGGAAACCTAGAGAACGGACACACTGTGAATACGAAAGGTTTCTAAAACTCAACGCATAGTCCCTCTCCTGGTGCTCCGGTTTGACTTTCCGTCTGCTTTACTATCAACCTCCCAACTTGGAGAGACAGCCCCTTTAACCTCCTGGTTCGCACAGGTTGCCAATTTGGCAGAGGATGAAATGGAAGAGGGAGAACCAATGAGAGAGTAGCTGTTAGGCATTTGGACGGGCACATATCACTGTAATTTCCCGGCAGGAAGAAGAATTAACCAAATTCTCAGCCACCCACCGGGAACCAGTATAGGTCCTGAACCAAAAATTTGGACTTGCGGTCAGCTCACCAAAAAAGAGTTGAAAAATGGAGCTCAGGGGCACAGCAATTCACAAACAGGCCGAGTAATAAAGGACAACTATCGACCAAAAATCTGTTGAGAGAAGGCAACGAGGCGGACTTGAAAGCGAGGCAGAATAGCAGGAAACAGATTTCAAGAGGTACGTTGGAATCGCCTTTAAAGCACAGGAAGAGGGGCACAACTTCGACAATGATGCACTTGGCCAAAAAGAGCATATGCGTTTTCTCCTGAATATATTCAGGAGAAAACGCATACGCCCTTTTTGGCCAAGCAAGCAAGCGGGCAATGCAAATCTGCACTACAAAGAAGTATCACTTCCCACCGGTCAAAAGGGACATCCACAAAATGTGTAAGAACAAGAAAGGCAAGACAGGCCCTGGAGAACAGGGAGCCTTGTTATGCTGATGGGCGGGATGTAAATTGCCAACTGCCTCTCTGGAGGAGTGCATTCTGTTCCCTAAAACAAGTAAAGAACAGAGCTACAGAGCCAAGGGCACTACCAGTCTAGGGAATATAACTTGGGAAAACTGAAAATCAATAAGACAGAGCCACCCCAAAATTTAGGGCTGCACTGCATACAAGGACATCAAATTGGATACACCTTAAGTATCCCAGAAAATATAAACATGGTTCAAAAAATTGTGGTACTTACGTACGATGGAATATCCCTCAGCCATGAAATCAATGTCATAAGACCAGTAGCAGCAAAATGGGTGGATTCAGGTATGATGATTCTAAGTGAAATAAGTCACACAGAAAAAGAAACTTATCATAAGATATCACTTATGAAGATCCTGTAAACATGGCTACACTTGAACTGAGTTAGGAAAGAGAACAGTGTCTCACATTTAGAAAACACTCTTATACCTGCTTAAGGGGGAAGGAGACGTGGGGTGATGCATAAAACCAGAGTTTGATATAAGCACATGTACCGTTCCAAAAACCAACTATGGAATAGACAAGACCTACACCGTCCTCAGTGAAAGGGACTCAAAACCCCATATTTCCCGCAGAGGAAAGTATCTGACTAGTAAGAATCTTAAAACCTATGTATTGATATGTCTCCGTAAGGGAATCAAGGGTGTCTAGACTGGCATAAACATGGCAGCGAGAATCAGCTCAAACCCACTATAAAAAGGAATTTCAAAAACAAAACAAAAAAACTGGGAAATTCTTTACAATTCCTTCAGGGTCTCTGATGAAAGCTGGAATGACCCTATCTACAACGACAGCAGAATGTGGCATAAGGAGGGACACTTGGGACTGAGACGATTGGTGAGATTGGGTGAGCAAATGCAGACCCTTTAAAGCAATAATGCATGGCACCCATTCCATGGGTCCGAACTCTCCAGGTTGAAGGGAATATTACTACAGCTATAACATGTGCAGGAAACCTAGAGAACGGACACACTGTGAATACGAAAGGTTTCTAAAACTCAACGCATAGTCCCTCTCCTGGTGCTCCGGTTTGACTTTCCGTCTGCTTTACTATCAACCTCCCAACTTGGAGAGACAGCCCCTTTAACCTCCTGGTTCGCACAGGTTGCCAATTTGGCAGAGGATGAAAGGGAAGAGGGAGAACCAATGAGAGAGTAGCTGTTAGGCATTTGGACGGGCACATATCACTGTAATTTCCCGGCAGGAAGAAGAATTAACCAAATTCTCAGCCACCCACCGGGAACCAGTATAGGTCCTGAACCAAAATTTTGGACTTGCGGTCAGCTCACCAAAAACGAGTTGAAAAATGGAGCTCAGGGGCACAGCAATTCACAAACTGGCCGAGTAATAAAGGACAACTATCGTCCAAAAATCTGTTGAGGGAAGGCAACGAGGCGGACTTGAAAGCGAGGCAGAATAGCAGGAAACAGATTTCAAGAGGTATGTTGGAATCGCCTTTAAAGCACAGGAAGAGGGGCACAACTTCGACAATGATGCACTTGGCCAAAAAGGGCGTATGCGTTTTCTCCTGAATATATTCAGGAGAAAACGCATACGCCCTTTTTGGCCAAGCAAGCAAGCGGGCAATGCAAATCTGCACTACAAAGAAGTATCACTTCCCACCGGTCAAAAGGGACATCCACAAAATGTGTAAGAACAAGAAAGGCAAGACAGGCCCTGGAGAACAGGGAGCCTTGTTATGCTGATGGGCGGGATGTAAATTGCCAACTGCCTCTCTGGAGGAGTGCATTCTGTTCCCTAAAACAAGTAAAGAACAGAGCTACAGAGCCAAGGGCACTACCAGTCTAGGGAATATATCTTGGGAAAACTGAAAATCAATAAGACAGAGCCACCCCAAAATTTAGGGCTGCACTGCATACAAGGACCTCAACTTGGATACACCTTAAGTATCCCAGAAAATATAAACATGGTTCAAAAAATTGTGGTACTTACGTATGATGGAATATCCCTCAGCCTTGAAATCAATGTCATAAGACCAGTAGCAGCAAAATGGGTGGATTCAGGTACGATGATTCTAAGTGAAATAAGTCACACAGAAAAAGAAACTTATCATAAGATATCACTTATGAAGATCCTGTAAACATGGCTACACTTGAACTGAGTTAGGAAAGAGAACAGTGTCTCACATTTAGAAAACACTCTTATACCTGCTTAAGGGGGAAGGAGAGGTGGGGTGATGCATAAAACCAGAGTTTGATATAAGCACAGGTACCGTTCCAAAAACCAACTATGGAATAGACAAGACCTACACCGTCCTCAGTGAAAGGGACTCAAAACCCCATATTTCCCGCAGAGGAAAATATCTGACTAGTAAGAATCTTAAAACCTATGTATTGATATGTCTCCGTAAGGGAATCAAGTGTGTCTAGACTGGCATAAACATGGCAGCGAGAATCAGCTCAAACCGACTATAAAAAGGAATTTCAAAAACAAAACAAAAAAACTGGGAAATTCTTTACAATTCCTTCAGGGTCTCTGATGAAAGCTGGAATGACCCTATCTACAACGACAGCAGAATGTGGCATAAGGAGGGACACTTGGGACTGAGACGATTGGTGAGATTGGGTGAGCAAATGCAGACCCTTTAAAGCAATAATGCATGGCACCCATTCCATGGGACCCAACTCTCCAGGTTGAAGGGAATATTACTACAGCTATAACATGTGCGGGAAACCTAGAGAACGGACACACTGTGAATACGAAAGGTTTCTAAAACTCAACGAATAGTCCCACTCCTGGTGCTCCGGTTTGACTTTCCGTTTGCTTTACTATCAACCTCCCAACTTGGAGAGACAGCCCCTTTAACCTCTTGGTTCGCACAGGTTGCCAATTTGGCAGAGGATGAAAGGGAAGAGGGAGAACCAATGAGAGAGTAGCTGTTAGGCATTTGGACGGGCACATATCACTGTAATTTCCCGGCAGGAGGAAGAATTAACCAAATTCTCAGCCACCCCCCGGGAACCAGTATAGGTCCTGAACCAAAATTTTGGACTTGCGGTCAGCTCACCAAAAACGAGTTGAAAAATGGAGCTCAGGGGCACAGCAATTCACAAACTGGCCGAGTAATAAAGGACAACTATCGTCCAAAAATCTGTTGAGGGAAGGCAACGAGGCGGACTTGAAAGCGAGGCAGAATAGCAGGAAACAGATTTCAAGAGGTACGTTGGAATCGCCTTTAAAGCACAGGAAGAGGGGCACAACTTCGACAATGATGCACTTGGCCAAAAAGGGCGTATGCGTTTTCTCCTGAATATATTCAGGAGAAAACGCATACGCCCTTTTTGGCTAAGCAAGCAAGCGGGCAATGCAAATCTGCACTACAAAGAAGTATCACTTCCCACCAGTCAAAAGGGACATCCACAAAATGTGTAAGAACAAGAAAGGCAAGACAGGCCCTGGAGAACAGGGAGCCTTGTTATGCTGATGGGCGGGATGTAAATTGCCAACTGCCTCTCTGGAAGAGTGCATTCTGTTCCCTAAAACAAGTAAAGAACAGAGCTACAGAGCCAAGGGCACTACCAGTCTAGGGAATATACCTTGGGAAAACTGAAAATCAATAAGACAGAGCCACCCCAAAATTTAGGGCTGCACTGCATACAAGGACCTCAACTTGGATACACCTTAAGTATCCCAGAAAATATAAACATGGTTCAAAAATTGTGGTACTTACATACGATGGAATATCCCTCAGCCATGAAATCAATGTCATAAGACCAGTAGCAGCAAAATGGGTGGATTCAGGTACGATGATTCTAAGTGAAATAAGTCACACAGAAAAAGAAACTTATCATAAGATATCACTTATGAAGATCCTGTAAACATGGCTACACTTGAACTGAGTTAGGAAAGAGAACAGTGTCTCACATTTAGAAAACACTCTTATACCTGCTTAAGGGGGAAGGAGAGGTGGGGTGATGCATAAAACCAGAGTTTGATATAAGCACAGGTACCGTTCCAAAAACCAACTATGGAATAGACAAGACCTACACCGTCCTCAGTGAAAGGGACTCAAAACCCCATATTTCCCGCAGAGGAAAATATCTGACTAGTAAGAATCTTAAAACCTATGTATTGATATGTCTCTGTAAGGGAATCAAGTTTGTCTAGACTGGCATAAACATGGCAGCGAGAATCAGCTCAAACCCACTATAAAAAGGAATTTCAAAAACAAAACAAAAAAACTGGGAAATTCTTTACAATTCCTTCAGGGTCTCTGATGAAATCTGGAATGACCCTATCTACAACGACAGCTGGATGTGGCATAAGGAGGGACACTTGGGACTGAGACGATTGGTGAGATTGGGTGAGCAAATGCAGACCCTTTAAAGCAATAATGCATGGCACCCATTCCATGGGTCCGAACTCTCCAGGTTGAAGGGAATATTACTACAGCTATAACATGTGCAGGAAACCTAGAGAACGGACACACTCTGAATACGAAAGGTTTCTAAAACTCAACGCATAGTCCCTCTCCTGGTGCTCCGGTTTGACTTTCCGTCTGCTTTACTATCAACCTCCCAACTTGGAGAGACAGCCCCTTTAACCTCCTGGTTCGCACAGGTTGCCAATTTGGCAGAGGATGAAATGGAAGAGGGAGAACCAATGAGAGAGTAGCTGTTAGGCATTTGGACGGGCACATATCACTGTAATTTCCCGGCAGGAAGAAGAATTAACCAAATTCTCAGCCACCCACCGGGAACCAGTATAGGTCCTGAACCAAAAATTTGGACTTGCGGTCAGCTCACCAAAAAAGAGTTGAAAAATGGAGCTCAGGGGCACAGCAATTCACAAACTGGCCAAGTAATAAAGGACAACTATCATCCAAAAATCTGTTGAGGGAAGGCAACGAGGCGGACTTGAAAGCGAGGCAGAATAGCAGGAAACAGATTTCAAGAGGTACGTTGGAATCGCCTTTAAAGCACAGGAAGAGGGGCACAACTTCGACAATGATGCACTTGGCCAAAAAGGGCATATGCGTTTTCTCCTGAATATATTCAGGACAAAACGCATACGCCCCTTTTGGCCAAGCAAGCAAGCGGGCAATGCAAATCTGCACTACAAAGAAGTATCACTTCCCACCGGTCAAAAGGGACATCCACAAAATGTGTAAGAACAAGAAAGGCAAGACAGGCCCTGGAGAACAGGGAGCCTTGTTATGCTGATGGGCGGGATGTAAATTGCCAACTGCCTCTCTGGAGGAGTGCATTCTGTTCCCTAAAACAAGTAAAGAACAGAGCTACAGAGCCAAGGGCACTACAAGTCTAGGGAATATAACTTGGGAAAACTGAAAATCAATAAGACAGAGCCACCCCAAAATTTAGGGCTGCACTGCATACAAGGACCTCAAATTGGATACACCTTAAGTATCCCAGAAAATATAAACATGGTTCAAAAAATTGTGGTACTTACGTACGATGGAATATCCCTCAGCCATGAAATCAATGTCATAAGACCAGTAGCAGCAAAATGGGTGGATTCAGGTATGATGATTCTAAGTGAAATAAGTCACACAGAAAAAGAAACTTATCATAAGATATCACTTATGAAGATCCTGTAAACATGGCTACACTTGAACTGAGTTAGGAAAGAGAACAGTGTCTCACATTTAGAAAACACTCTTATACCTGCTTAAGGGTGAAGGAGAGGTGGGGTGATGCATAAAACCAGAGTTTGATATAAGCACAGGTACCGTTCCAAAAACCAACTATGGAATAGACAAGACCTACACCGTCCTCAGTTAAAGGGACTCAAAACCCCATATTTCCCGCAGAGGAAAGTATCTGACTAGTAAGAATCTTAAAACCTATGTATTGATATGTCTCCGTAAGGGAATCAAGGGTGTCTAGACTGGCATAAACATGGCAGCGAGAATCAGCTCAAACCCACTATAAAAAGGAATTTCAAAAACAAAACAAAAAAACTGGGAAATTCTTTACAATTCCTTCAGGGTCTCTGATGAAATATGGAATGACCCTATCTACAACGACAGCTGGATATGGCATAAGGAGGGACACTTGGGACTGAGACGATTGGTGAGATTGGGTGAGCAAATGCAGTCCCTTTAAAGCAATAATGCATGGCACCCATTCCATGGGTCCGAACTCTCCAGGTTGAAGGGAATATTACTACAGCTATAACATGTGCAGGAAACCTAGAGAACGGACACACTGTGAATACGAAAGGTTTCTAAAACTCAACACATAGTCCCTCTCCTGGTGCTCCGGTTTGACTTTCCGTCTGCTTTACTATCAACCTCCCAACTTGGAGAGACAGCCCCTTTAACCTCCTGGTTCGCACAGGTTGCCAATTTGGCAGAGGATGAAAGGGAAGAGGGAGAACCAATGAGAGAGTAGCTGTTAGGCATTTGGACGGGCACATATCACTGTAATTTCCCGGCAGGAAGAAGAATTAACCAAATTCTCAGCCACCCACCGGGAACCAGTATAGGTCCTGAACCAAAATTTTGGACTTGCGGTCAGCTCACCAAAAACGAGTTGAAAAATGGAGCTCAGGGGCACAGCAATTCACAAACTGGCCGAGTAATAAAGGACAACTATCGTCCAAAAATCTGTTGAGGGAAGGCAACGAGGCGGACTTGAAAGCGAGGCAGAATAGCAGGAAACAGATTTCAAGAGGTATGTTGGAATCGCCTTTAAAGCACAGGAAGAGGGGCACAACTTCGACAATGATGCACTTGGCCAAAAAGGGCGTATGCGTTTTCTCCTGAATATATTCAGGAGAAAACGCATACGCCCTTTTTGGCCAAGCAAGCAAGCGGGCAATGCAAATCTGCACTACAAAGAAGTATCACTTCCCACCGGTCAAAAGGGACATCCACAAAATGTGTAAGAACAAGAAAGGCAAGACAGGCCCTGGAGAACAGGGAGCCTTGTTATGCTGATGGGCGGGATGTAAATTGCCAACTGCCTCTCTGGAGGAGTGCATTCTGTTCCCTACAACAAGTAAAGAACAGAGCTACAGAGCCAAGGGCACTACCAGTCTAGGGAATATACCTTGGGAAAACTGAAAATCAATAAGACAGAGCCACCCCAAAATTTAGGGCTGCACTGCATACAAGGACCTCAACTTGGATACACCTTAAGTATCCCAGAAAATATAAACATGGTTCAAAAAATTGTGGTACTTACGTACGATGGAATATCCCTCAGCCATGAAATCAATGTCATAAGACCAGTAGCAGCCAAATGGGTGGATTCAGGTACGATGATTCTAAGTGAAATAAGTCACACAGAAAAAGAAACTTATCATAAGATATCACTTATGAAGATCCTGTAAACATGGCTACACTTGAACTGAGTTAGGAAAGAGAACAGTGTCTCACATTTAGAAAACACTCTTATACCTGCTTAAGGGGGAAGGAGAGGTGGGGTGATGCATAAAACCAGAGTTTGATATAAGCACAGGTACCGTTCCAAAAACCAACTATGGAATAGACGAGACCTACACCGTCCTCAGTGAAAGGGACTCAAAACCCCATATTTCCCACAGAGAAAGTATCTGACTAGTAAGAATCTTAAAACCTATGTATTGATATGTCTCCGTAAGGGAATCAAGTGTGTCTAGACTGGCATAAACATGGCAGCGAGAATCAGCTCAAACCGACTATAAAAAGGAATTTCAAAAACAAAACAAAAAAACTGGGAAATTCTTTACAATTCCTTCAGGGTCTCTGATGAAAGCTGGAATGACCCTATCTACAACGACAGCTGGATGTGGCATAAGGAGGGACACTTGGGACTGAGATGATTGGTGAGATTGGGTGAGCAAATGCAGACCCTTTAAAGCAATAATGCATGGCACCCATTCCATGGGTCCGAACTCTCCAGGTTGAAGGGAATATTACTACAGCTATAACATGTGCTGGAAACCTAGGGAACGGACACACTGTGAATACGAAAGGTTTCTAAAACTCAACGCATAGTCCCTCTCCTGGTGCTCCGGTTTGACTTTCCGTCTGCTTTACTATCAACCTCCCAACTTGGAGAGACAGCCCCTTTAACATCTTGGTTCGCACAGGTTGCCAATTTGGCAGAGGATGAAAGGGAAGAGGGAGAACCAATGAGAGAGTAGCTGTTAGGCATTTGGACGGGCACATATCACTGTAATTTCCCGGCAGGAAGAAGAATTAACCAAATTCTCAGCCACCCACCGGGAACCAGTATAGGTCCTGAACCAAAATTTTGGACTTGCGGTCAGCTCACCAAAAACGAGTTGAAAAATGGAGCTCAGGGGCACAGCAATTCACAAACTGGCCGAGTAATAAAGGACAACTATCGTCCAAAAATCTGTTGAGGTAAGGCAATGAGGCGGACTTGAAAGCGAGGCAGAATAGCAGGAAACAGATTTCAAGAGGTACGTTGGAATCGCCTTTAAAGCACAGGAAGAGGGGCACAACTTCGACAATGATGCACTTGGCCAAAAAGGGCGTATGCGTTTTCTCCTGAATATATTCAGGAGAAAACGCATACGCCCTTTTTGGCCAAGCAAGCAAGCGGGCAATGCAAATCTGCACTACAAAGAAGTATCACTTCCCACCGGTCAAAGGGGACATCCACAAAATGTGTAAGAACAAGAAAGGCAAGACAGGCCCTGGAGAACAGGGAGCCTTGTTATGCTGATGGGCGGGATGTAAATTGCCAACTGCCTCTCTGGATGAGTGCATTCTGTTCCCTACAACAAGTAAAGAACAGAGCTACAGAGCCAAGGGCACTACCAGTGTAGGGAATATACCTTGGGAAAACTGAAAATCAATAAGACAGAGCCACCCCAAAATTTAGGGCTGCAGTGCATACAAGGATCTCAACTTGGATACACCTTAAGTATCCCAGAAAATATAAACATGGTTCAAAAAATTGTGGTACTTACGTACGATGGAATATCCCTCAGCCATGAAATCAATGTCATAAGACCAGTAGCAGCAAAATGGGTGGATTCAGGTACGATGATTCTAAGTGAAATAAGTCACACAGAAAAAGAAACTTATCATAAGATATCACTTATGAAGATCCTGTAAACATGGCTACACTTGAACTGAGTTAGGAAAGAGAACAGTGTCTCACATTTAGAAAACACTCTTATACCTCCTTAAGGGGGAAGGAGAGGTGGGGTGATGCATAAAACCAGAGTTTGATATAAGCACAGGTACCGTTCCAAAAACCAACTATGGAATAGACAAGACCTACACCGTCCTCAGCGAAAGGGACTCAAAACCCCATATTTCCCGCAGAGGAAAATATCTGACTAGTAAGAATCTTAAAACCTATGTATTGATATGTCTCCATAAGGGAATCAAGTGTGTCTAGACTGGCATAAATATGGCAGCGAGAATCAGCTCAAACCCACTATAAAAAGGAATTTCAAAAACAAAACAAAAAAACTGGGAAATTCTTTACAATTCCTTCAGGGTCTCTGATGAAAGCTGGAATGACCCTATCTACAACGACAGCTGGATGTGGCATAAGGAGGGACACTTGGGACTGAGACAATTGGTGAGATTGGGTGAGCAAATGCAGACCCTTTAAAGCAATAATGCATGGCACCCATTCCATGGGTCCGAACTCTCCAAGTTGAAGGGAATAGTACTACAGCTATAACATGTGCGGGAAACCTAGGGAACGGACACACTGTGAATACGAAAGGTTTCTAAAACTCAACGAATAATCCCACTCCTGGTGCTCCGGTTTGACTTTCCGTCTGCTTTAGTATCAACCTCCCAACTTGGAGAGACAGCCCCTTTAACCTCTTGGTTCGCACAGGTTGCCAATTTGGCAGAGGATGAAAGGGAAGAGGGAGAACCAATGAGAGAGTAGCTGTTAGGCATTTGGACGGGCACATATCACTGTAATTTCCCGGCAGGAAGAAGAATTAACCAAATTCTCAGCCACCCACCGGGAACCAGTATAGGTCCTGAGCCAAAATTTAGGACTTGCGGTCAGCTCACCAAAAACGAGTTGAAAAATGGAGCTCAGGGGCACAGCAATTCACAAACTGGCCGAGTAATAAAGGACAACTATCATCCAAAAATCTGTTGAGGGAAGGCAATGAGGCGGACTTGAAAGCGAGGCAGAATAGCAGGAAACAGATTTCAAGAGGTACGTTGGAATCGCCTTTAAAGCACAAGAAGAGGGGCACAACTTCGACAATGATGCACTTGGCCAAAAAGGGCGTATGCGTTTTCTCCTGAATATATTCAGGAGAAAACGCATACGCCCTTTTTGGCCAAGCAAGCAAGCGGGCAATGCAAATCTGCACTACAAAGAAGTATCACTTCCCACCGGTCAAAAGGGACATCCACAAAATGTGTAAGAACAAGAAAGGCAAGACAGGCCCTGGAGAACAGGGAGCCTTGTTATGCTGATTGGCGGGATGTAAATTGCCAACTGCCTCTCTGGAGGAGTGCATTCTGTTCCCTACAACAAGTAAAGAACAGAGCTACAGAGCCAAGGGCACTACCAGTCTAGGGAATATACCTTGGGAAAACTGAAAATCAATAAGACAGAGCCACCGCAAAATTTAGGGCTGCACTGCATACAAGGACCTCAACTTGGATACACCTTAAGTATCCCAGAAAATATAAACATGGTTCAAAAAATTGTGGTACTTACGTACGATGGAATATCCCTCAGCCATGAAATCAATGTCATAAGACCAGTAGCAGCAAAATGGGTGGATTCAGGTACGATGATTCTAAGTGAAATAAGTCACACAGAAAAAGAAACTTATCATAAGATATCACTTATGAAGATCCTGTAAACATGGCTACACTTGAACTGAGTTAGGAAAGAGAACAGTGTCTCACATTTAGAAAACACTCTTATACCTGCTTAAGGGGGAAGGAGAGGTGGGGTGATGCATAAAACCAGAGTTTGATATAAGCACAGGTACCGTTCCAAAAACCAACTATGGAATAGACAAGACCTACACCGTCCTCAGTGAAAGGGACTCAAAACCCCATATTTCCCGCACAGGAAAATATCTGACTAGTAAGAATCTTAAAACCTATGTATTGATATGTCTCCGTAAGGGAATCAAGTGTGTCTAGACTGGCATAAACATGGGAGCGAGAATCAGCTCAAACCCACTATAAAAAGGAATTTCAAAAACAAAACAAAAAAACTGGGAAATTCTTTACAATTCCTTCAGGGTCTCTGATGAAATCTGGAATGACCCTATCTACAACGACAGCTGGATGTGGCATAAGGAGGGACACTTGGGACTGAGACGATTGGTGAGATTGGGTGAGCAAATGCAGACCCTTTAAAGCAATAATGCATGGCACCCATTCCATGGGTCCGAACTCTCCAGGTTGAAGGGAATATTACTACAGCTATAACATGTGCAGGAAACCTAGAGAACGGACACACTGTGAATACGAAAGGTTTCTAAAACTCAACGAATAGTCCCACTCCTGGTGCTCCGGTTTGACTTTCCGTCTGCTTTACTATCAACCTCCCAACTTGGAGAGACAGCCCCTTTAACCTCTTGGTTCGCACAGGTTGCCAATTTGGCAGAGGATGAAAGGGAAGAGGGAGAACCAATGAGAGAGTAGCTGTTAGGCATTTGGACGGGCACATATCACTGTAATTTCCCGGCAGGAAGAAGAATTAACCAAATTCTCAGCCACCCACCGGGAACCAGTATAGGTCCTGAGCCAAAATTTTGGACTTGCGGTCAGCTCACCAAAAACGAGTTGAAAAATGGAGCTCAGGGGCACAGCAATTCACAAACTGGCCGAGTAATAAAGGACAACTATCGTCCAAAAATCTGTTGAGGGAAGGCAACGAGGCGGACTTGAAAGCGAGGCAGAATAGCAGGAAACAGATTTCAAGAGGTACGTTGGAATCGCCTTTAAAGCACAGGAAGAGGGGCACAACTTCGACAATGATGCACTTGGCCAAAAAGGGCGTATGCGTTTTCTCCTGAATATATTCAGGAGAAAACGCATACGCCCTTTTTGGCTAAGCAAGCAAGCGGGCAATGCAAATCTGCACTACAAAGAAGTATCACTTCCCACCGGTCAAAAGGGACATCCACAAAATGTGTAAGAACAAGAAAGGCAAGACAGGCCCTGGAGAACAGGGAGCCTTGTTATGCTGATGGGCGGGATGTAAATTGCCAACTGCCTCTCTGGAAGAGTGCATTCTGTTCCCTACAACAAGTAAAGAACAGAGCTACAGAGCCAAGGGCACTACCAGTCTATGGAATATACCTTGGGAAAACTGAAAATCAATAAGACAGAGCCACCGCAAAATTTAGGGCTGCACTGCATACAAGGACCTCAACTTGGATACACCTTAATTATCCCAGAAAATATAAACATGGTTCAAAAAATTGTGGTACTTACGTACGATGGAATATCCCTCAGCCATGAAATCAATGTCATAAGACCAGTAGCAGCAAAATGGGTGGATTCAGGTACGATGATTCTAAGTGAAATAAGTCACACAGAAAAAGAAACTTATCATAAGATATCACTTATGAAGATCCTGTAAACATGGCTACACTTGAACTGAGTTAGGAAAGAGAACAGTGTCTCACATTTAGAAAACACTCTTATACCTGCTTAAGGGGGAAGGAGAGGTGGGGTGATGCATAAAACCAGAGTTTGATATAAGCACAGGTACCGTTCCAAAAACCAACTATGGAATAGACAAGACCTACACCGTCCTCAGTGAAAGGGACTCAAAACCCCATATTTCCCGCAGAGGAAAATATCTGACTAGTAAGAATCTTAAAACCTATGTATTGATATGTCTCTGTAAGGGAATCAAGTTTGTCTAGACTGGCATAAACATGGCAGCGAGAATCAGCTCAAACCCACTATAAAAAGGAATTTCAAAAACAAAACAAAAAAACTGGGAAATTCTTTACAATTCCTTCAGGGTCTCTGATGAAATCTGGAATGACCCTATCTACAACGACAGCTGGATGTGGCATAAGGAGGGACACTTGGGACTGAGACGATTGGTGAGATTGGGTGAGCAAATGCAGACCCTTTAAAGCAATAATGCATGGCACCCATTCCATGGGTCCGAACTCTCCAGGTTGAAGGGAATATTACTACAGCTATAACATGTGCAGGAAACCTAGAGAACGGACACACTGTGAATACGAAAGGTTTCTAAAACTCAACGCATAGTCCCTCTCCTGGTGCTCCGGTTTGACTTTCCGTCTGCTTTACTATCAACCTCCCAACTTGGAGAGACAGCCCCTTTAACCTCCTGGTTCGCACAGGTTGCCAATTTGGCAGAGGATGAAATGGAAGAGGGAGAACCAATGAGAGAGTAGCTGTTAGGCATTTGGACGGGCACATATCACTGTAATTTCCCGGCAGGAAGAAGAATTAACCAAATTCTCAGCCACCCACCGGGAACCAGTATAGGTCCTGAACCAAAAATTTGGACTTGCGGTCAGCTCACCAAAAAAGAGTTGAAAAATGGAGCTCAGGGGCACAGCAATTCACAAACAGGCCGAGTAATAAAGGACAACTATCGACCAAAAATCTGTTGAGAGAAGGCAACGAGGCGGACTTGAAAGCGAGGCAGAATAGCAGGAAACAGATTTCAAGAGGTACGTTGGAATCGCCTTTAAAGCACAGGAAGAGGGGCACAACTTCGACAATGATGCACTTGGCCAAAAAGAGCATATGCGTTTTCTCCTGAATATATTCAGGAGAAAACGCATACGCCCTTTTTGGCCAAGCAAGCAAGCGGGCAATGCAAATCTGCACTACAAAGAAGTATCACTTCCCACCGGTCAAAAGGGACATCCACAAAATGTGTAAGAACAAGAAAGGCAAGACAGGCCCTGGAGAACAGGGAGCCTTGTTATGCTGATGGGCGGGATGTAAATTGCCAACTGCCTCTCTGGAGGAGTGCATTCTGTTCCCTAAAACAAGTAAAGAACAGAGCTACAGAGCCAAGGGCACTACCAGTCTAGGGAATATAACTTGGGAAAACTGAAAATCAATAAGACAGAGCCACCCCAAAATTTAGGGCTGCACTGCATACAAGGACATCAAATTGGATACACCTTAAGTATCCCAGAAAATATAAACATGGTTCAAAAAATTGTGGTACTTACGTACGATGGAATATCCCTCAGCCATGAAATCAATGTCATAAGACCAGTAGCAGCAAAATGGGTGGATTCAGGTATGATGATTCTAAGTGAAATAAGTCACACAGAAAAAGAAACTTATCATAAGATATCACTTATGAAGATCCTGTAAACATGGCTACACTTGAACTGAGTTAGGAAAGAGAACAGTGTCTCACATTTAGAAAACACTCTTATACCTGCTTAAGGGGGAAGGAGAGGTGGGGTGATGCATAAAACCAGAGTTTGATATAAGCACAGGTACCGTTCCAAAAACCAACTATGGAATAGACAAGACCTACACCGTCCTCAGTGAAAGGGACTCAAAACCCCATATTTCCCGCAGAGGAAAATATCTGACTAGTAAGAATCTTAAAACCTATGTATTGATATGTCTCCGTAAGGGAATCAAGTGTGTCTAGACTGGCATAAACATGGCAGCGAGAATCAGCTCAAACCGACTATAAAAAGGAATTTCAAAAACAAAACAAAAAAACTGGGAAATTCTTTACAATTCCTTCAGGGTCTCTGATGAAAGCTGGAATGACCCTATCTACAACGACAGCAGAATGTGGCATAAGGAGGGACACTTGGGACTGAGACGATTGGTGAGATTGGGTGAGCAAATGCAGACCCTTTAAAGCAATAATGCATGGCACCCATTCCATGGGACCCAACTCTCCAGGTTGAAGGGAATATTACTACAGCTATAACATGTGCGGGAAACCTAGAGAACGGACACACTGTGAATACGAAAGGTTTCTAAAACTCAACGAATATTCCCACTCCTGGTGCTCCGGTTTGACTTTCCGTTTGCTTTACTATCAACCTCCCAACTTGGAGAGACAGCCCCTTTAACCTCTTGGTTCGCACAGGTTGCCAATTTGGCAGAGGATGAAAGGGAAGAGGGAGAACCAATGAGAGAGTAGCTGTTAGGCATTTGGACGGGCACATATCACTGTAATTTCCCGGCAGGAAGAAGAATTAACCAAATTCTCAGCCACCCCCCGGGAACCAGTATAGGTCCTGAACCAAAATTTTGGACTTGCGGTCAGCTCACCAAAAACGAGTTGAAAAATGGAGCTCAGGGGCACAGCAATTCACAAACTGGCCGAGTAATAAAGGACAACTATCGTCCAAAAATCTGTTGAGGGAAGGCAACGAGGCGGACTTGAAAGCGAGGCAGAATAGCAGGAAACAGATTTCAAGAGGTACGTTGGAATCGCCTTTAAAGCACAGGAAGAGGGGCACAACTTCGACAATGATGCACTTGGCCAAAAAGGGCGTATGCGTTTTCTCCTGAATATATTCAGGAGAAAACGCATACGCCCTTTTTGGCTAAGCAAGCAAGCGGGCAATGCAAATCTGCACTACAAAGAAGTATCACTTCCCACCGGTCAAAAGGGACATCCACAAAATGTGTAAGAACAAGAAAGGCAAGACAGGCCCTGGAGAACAGGGAGCCTTGTTATGCTGATGGGCGGGATGTAAATTGCCAACTGCCTCTCTGGAAGAGTGCATTCTGTTCCCTACAACAAGTAAAGAACAGAGCTACAGAGCCAAGGGCACTACCAGTCTAGGGAATATACCTTGGGAAAACTGAAAATCAATAAGACAGAGCCACCCCAAAATTTAGGGCTGCACTGCATACAAGGACCTCAACTTGGATACACCTTAAGTATCCCAGAAAATATAAACATGGTTCAAAAAATTGTGGTACTTACGTACGATGGAATATCCCTCAGCCATGAAATCAATGTCATAAGACCAGTAGCAGCAAAATGGGTGGATTCAGGTACGATGATTCTAAGTGAAATAAGTCACACAGAAAAAGAAACTTATCATAAGATATCACTTATGAAGATCCTGTAAACATGGCTACACTTGAACTGAGTTAGGAAAGAGAACAGTGTCTCACATTTAGAAAACACTCTTATACCTGCTTAAGGGGGAAGGAGAGGTGGGGTGATGCATAAAACCAGAGTTTGATATAAGCACAGGTACCGTTCCAAAAACCAACTATGGAATAGACAAGACCTACACCGTCCTCAGTGAAAGGGACTCAAAACCCCATATTTCCCGCAGAGGAAAATATCTGACTAGTAAGAATCTTAAAACCTATGTATTGATATGTCTCTGTAAGGGAATCAAGTTTGTCTAGACTGGCATAAACATGGCAGCGAGAATCAGCTCAAACCCACTATAAAAAGGAATTTCAAAAACAAAACAAAAAAACTGGGAAATTCTTTACAATTCCTTCAGGGTCTCTGATGAAATCTGGAATGACCCTATCTACAACGACAGCTGGATGTGGCATAAGGAGGGACACTTGGGACTGAGACGATTGGTGAGATTGGGTGAGCAAATGCAGACCCTTTAAAGCAATAATGCATGGCACCCATTCCATGGGTCCGAACTCTCCAGGTTGAAGGGAATATTACTACAGCTATAACATGTGCAGGAAACCTAGAGAACGGACACACTGTGAATACGAAAGGTTTCTAAAACTCAACGCATAGTCCCTCTCCTGGTGCTCCGGTTTGACTTTCCGTCTGCTTTACTATCAACCTCCCAACTTGGAGAGACAGCCCCTTTAACCTCCTGGTTCGCACAGGTTGCCAATTTGGCAGAGGATGAAATGGAAGAGGGAGAACCAATGAGAGAGTAGCTGTTAGGCATTTGGACGGGCACATATCACTGTAATTTCCCGGCAGGAAGAAGAATTAACCAAATTCTCAGCCACCCACCGGGAACCAGTATAGGTCCTGAACCAAAAATTTGGACTTGCGGTCAGCTCACCAAAAAAGAGTTGAAAAATGGAGCTCAGGGGCACAGCAATTCACAAACAGGCCGAGTAATAAAGGACAACTATCGACCAAAAATCTGTTGAGAGAAGGCAACGAGGCGGACTTGAAAGCGAGGCAGAATAGCAGGAAACAGATTTCAAGAGGTACGTTGGAATCGCCTTTAAAGCACAGGAAGAGGGGCACAACTTCGACAATGATGCACTTGGCCAAAAAGAGCATATGCGTTTTCTCCTGAATATATTCAGGAGAAAACGCATACGCCCTTTTTGGCCAAGCAAGCAAGCGGGCAATGCAAATCTGCACTACAAAGAAGTATCACTTCCCACCGGTCAAAAGGGACATCCACAAAATGTGTAAGAACAAGAAAGGCAAGACAGGCCCTGGAGAACAGGGAGCCTTGTTATGCTGATGGGCGGGATGTAAATTGCCAACTGCCTCTCTGGAGGAGTGCATTCTGTTCCCTAAAACAAGTAAAGAACAGAGCTACAGAGCCAAGGGCACTACCAGTCTAGGGAATATAACTTGGGAAAACTGAAAATCAATAAGACAGAGCCACCCCAAAATTTAGGGCTGCACTGCATACAAGGACATCAAATTGGATACACCTTAAGTATCCCAGAAAATATAAACATGGTTCAAAAAATTGTGGTACTTACGTACGATGGAATATCCCTCAGCCATGAAATCAATGTCATAAGACCAGTAGCAGCAAAATGGGTGGATTCAGGTATGATGATTCTAAGTGAAATAAGTCACACAGAAAAAGAAACTTATCATAAGATATCACTTATGAAGATCCTGTAAACATGGCTACACTTGAACTGAGTTAGGAAAGAGAACAGTGTCTCACATTTAGAAAACACTCTTATACCTGCTTAAGGGGGAAGGAGAGGTGGGGTGATGCATAAAACCAGAGTTTGATATAAGCACATGTACCGTTCCAAAAACCAACTATGGAATAGACAAGACCTACACCGTCCTCAGTGAAAGGGACTCAAAACCCCATATTTCCCGCAGAGGAAAGTATCTGACTAGTAAGAATCTTAAAACCTATGTATTGATATGTCTCCGTAAGGGAATCAAGGGTGTCTAGACTGGCATAAACATGGCAGCGAGAATCAGCTCAAACCCACTATAAAAAGGAATTTCAAAAACAAAACAAAAAAACTGGGAAATTCTTTACAATTCCTTCAGGGTCTCTGATGAAAGCTGGAATGACCCTATCTACAACGACAGCAGAATGTGGCATAAGGAGGGACACTTGGGACTGAGACGATTGGTGAGATTGGGTGAGCAAATGCAGACCCTTTAAAGCAATAATGCATGGCACCCATTCCATGGGTCCGAACTCTCCAGGTTGAAGGGAATATTACTACAGCTATAACATGTGCAGGAAACCTAGAGAACGGACACACTGTGAATACGAAAGGTTTCTAAAACTCAACGCATAGTCCCTCTCCTGGTGCTCCGGTTTGACTTTCCGTCTGCTTTACTATCAACCTCCCAACTTGGAGAGACAGCCCCTTTAACCTCCTGGTTCGCACAGGTTGCCAATTTGGCAGAGGATGAAATGGAAGAGGGAGAACCAATGAGAGAGTAGCTGTTAGGCATTTGGACGGGCACATATCACTGTAATTTCCCGGCAGGAAGAAGAATTAACCAAATTCTCAGCCACCCACCGGGAACCAGTATAGGTCCTGAACCAAAATTTTGGACTTGCGGTCAGCTCACCAAAAACGAGTTGAAAAATGGAGCTCAGGGGCACAGCAATTCACAAACTGGCCGAGTAATAAAGGACAACTATCGTCCAAAAATCTGTTGAGGGAAGGCAACGAGGCGGACTTGAAAGCGAGGCAGAATAGCAGGAAACAGATTTCAAGAGGTATGTTGGAATCGCCTTTAAAGCACAGGAAGAGGGGCACAACTTCGACAATGATGCACTTGGCCAAAAAGGGCGTATGCGTTTTCTCCTGAATATATTGAGGAGAAAACGCATACGCCCTTTTTGGCCAAGCAAGCAAGCGGGCAATGCAAATCTGCACTACAAAGAAGTATCACTTCCCACCGGTCAAAAGGGACATCCACAAAATGTGTAAGAACAAGAAAGGCAAGACAGGCCCTGGAGAACAGGGAGCCTTGTTATGCTGATGGGCGGGATGTAAATTGCCAACTGCCACTCTGGAGGAGTGCATTCTGTTCCCTACAACAAGTAAAGAACAGAGCTACAGAGCCAAGGGCACTACCAGTCTAGGGAATATATCTTGGGAAAACTGAAAATCAATAAGACAGAGCCACCCCAAAATTTAGGGCTGCACTGCATACAAGGACCTCAACTTGGATACACCTTAAGTATCCCAGAAAATATAAACATGGTTCAAAAAATTGTGGTACTTACGTATGATGGAATATCCCTCAGCCTTGAAATCAATGTCATAAGACCAGTAGCAGCAAAATGGGTGGATTCAGGTACGTTGATTCTAAGTGAAATAAGTCACACAGAAAAAGAAACTTATCATAAGATATCACTTATGAAGATCCTGTAAACATGGCTACACTTGAACTGAGTTAGGAAAGAGAACAGTGTCTCACATTTAGAAAACACTCTTATACCTGCTTAAGGGGGAAGGAGAGGTGGGGTGATGCATAAAACCAGAGTTTGATATAAGCACAGGTACCGTTCCAAAAACCAACTATGGAATAGACAAGACCTACACCGTCCTCAGTGAAAGGGACTCAAAACCCCATATTTCCCGCAGAGGAAAATATCTGACTAGTAAGAATCTTAAAACCTATGTATTGATATGTCTCCGTAAGGGAATCAAGTGTGTCTAGACTGGCATAAACATGGCAGCGAGAATCAGCTCAAACCGACTATAAAAAGGAATTTCAAAAACAAAACAAAAAAACTGGGAAATTCTTTACAATTCCTTCAGGGTCTCTGATGAAAGCTGGAATGACCCTATCTACAACGACAGCAGAATGTGGCATAAGGAGGGACACTTGGGACTGAGACGATTGGTGAGATTGGGTGAGCAAATGCAGACCCTTTAAAGCAATAATGCATGGCACCCATTCCATGGGACCCAACTCTCCAGGTTGAAGGGAATATTACTACAGCTATAACATGTGCGGGAAACCTAGAGAACGGACACACTGTGAATA
This sequence comes from Hyperoodon ampullatus, assembly GCF_949752795.1. NCBI lineage: Eukaryota > Metazoa > Chordata > Mammalia > Artiodactyla > Ziphiidae > Hyperoodon > Hyperoodon ampullatus. Next base: position 365,941 of record NW_027640767.1, read on the forward strand.
CGAAAGGTTTCTAAAACTCAACGAATAGTCCCACTCCTGGTGCTCCGGTTTGACTTTCCGTTTGCTTTACTATCAACCTCCCAACTTGGAGAGACAGCCCCTTTAACCTCTTGGTTCGCACAGGTTGCCAATTTGGCAGAGGATGAAAGGGAAGAGGGAGAACCAATGAGAGAGTAGCTGTTAGGCATTTGGACGGGCACATATCACTGTAATTTCCCGGCAGGAAGAAGAATTAACCAAATTCTCAGCCACCCCCCGGGAACCAGTATAGGTCCTGAACCAAAATTTTGGACTTGCGGTCAGCTCACCAAAAACGAGTTGAAAAATGGAGCTCAGGGGCACAGCAATTCACAAACTGGCCGAGTAATAAAGGACAACTATCGTCCAAAAATCTGTTGAGGGAAGGCAACGAGGCGGACTTGAAAGCGAGGCAGAATAGCAGGAAACAGATTTCAAGAGGTACGTTGGAATCGCCTTTAAAGCACAGGAAGAGGGGCACAACTTCGACAATGATGCACTTGGCCAAAAAGGGCGTATGCGTTTTCTCCTGAATATATTCAGGAGAAAACGCATACGCCCTTTTTGGCTAAGCAAGCAAGCGGGCAATGCAAATCTGCACTACAAAGAAGTATCACTTCCCACCGGTCAAAAGGGACATCCACAAAATGTGTAAGAACAAGAAAGGCAAGACAGGCCCTGGAGAACAGGGAGCCTTGTTATGCTGATGGGCGGGATGTAAATTGCCAACTGCCTCTCTGGAAGAGTGCATTCTGTTCCCTAAAACAAGTAAAGAACAGAGCTACAGAGCCAAGGGCACTACCAGTCTAGGGAATATACCTTGGGAAAACTGAAAATCAATAAGACAGAGCCACCCCAAAATTTAGGGCTGCACTGCATACAAGGACCTCAACTTGGATACTCCTTAAGTATCCCAGAAAATATAAACATGGTTCAAAAATTGTGGTACTTACATACGATGGAATATCCCTCAGCCATGAAATCAATGTCATAAGACCAGTAGCAGCAAAATGGGTGGATTCAGGTACGATGATTCTAAGTGAAATAAGTCACACAGAAAAAGAAACTTATCATAAGATATCACTTATGAAGATCCTGTAAACATGGCTACACTTGAACTGAGTTAGGAAAGAGAACAGTGTCTCACATTTAGAAAACACTCTTATACCTGCTTAAGGGGGAAGGAGAGGTGGGGTGATGCATAAAACCAGAGTTTGATATAAGCACAGGTACCGTTCCAAAAACCAACTATGGAATAGACAAGACCTACACCGTCCTCAGTGAAAGGGACTCAAAACCCCATATTTCCCGCAGAGGAAAATATCTGACTAGTAAGAATCTTAAAACCTATGTATTGATATGTCTCTGTAAGGGAATCAAGTTTGTCTAGACTGGCATAAACATGGCAGCGAGAATCAGCTCAAACCCACTATAAAAAGGAATTTCAAAAACAAAACAAAAAAACTGGGAAATTCTTTACAATTCCTTCAGGGTCTCTGATGAAATCTGGAATGACCCTATCTACAACGACAGCTGGATGTGGCATAAGGAGGGACACTTGGGACTGAGACGATTGGTGAGATTGGGTGAGCAAATGCAGACCCTTTAAAGCAATAATGCATGGCACCCATTCCATGGGTCCGAACTCTCCAGGTTGAAGGGAATATTACTACAGCTATAACATGTGCAGGAAACCTAGAGAACGGACACACTGTGAATACGAAAGGTTTCTAAAACTCAACGCATAGTCCCTCTCCTGGTGCTCCGGTTTGACTTTCCGTCTGCTTTACTATCAACCTCCCAACTTGGAGAGACAGCCCCTTTAACCTCCTGGTTCGCACAGGTTGCCAATTTGGCAGAGGATGAAATGGAAGAGGGAGAACCAATGAGAGAGTAGCTGTTAGGCATTTGGACGGGCACATATCACTGTAATTTCCCGGCAGGAAGAAGAATTAACCAAATTCTCAGCCACCCACCGGGAACCAGTATAGGTCCTGAACCAAAAATTTGGACTTGCGGTCAGCTCACCAAAAAAGAGTTGAAAAATGGAGCTCAGGGGCACAGCAATTCACAAACAGGCCGAGTAATAAAGGACAACTATCGACCAAAAATCTGTTGAGAGAAGGCAACGAGGCGGACTTGAAAGCGAGGCAGAATAGCAGGAAACAGATTTCAAGAGGTACGTTGGAATCGCCTTTAAAGCACAGGAAGAGGGGCACAACTTCGACAATGATGCACTTGGCCAAAAAGAGCATATGCGTTTTCTCCTGAATATATTCAGGAGAAAACGCATACGCCCTTTTTGGCCAAGCAAGCAAGCGGGCAATGCAAATCTGCACTACAAAGAAGTATCACTTCCCACCGGTCAAAAGGGACATCCACAAAATGTGTAAGAACAAGAAAGGCAAGACAGGCCCTGGAGAACAGGGAGCCTTGTTATGCTGATGGGCGGGATGTAAATTGCCAACTGCCTCTCTGGAGGAGTGCATTCTGTTCCCTAAAACAAGTAAAGAACAGAGCTACAGAGCCAAGGGCACTACCAGTCTAGGGAATATAACTTGGGAAAACTGAAAATCAATAAGACAGAGCCACCCCAAAATTTAGGGCTGCACTGCATACAAGGACATCAAATTGGATACACCTTAAGTATCCCAGAAAATATAAACATGGTTCAAAAAATTGTGGTACTTACGTACGATGGAATATCCCTCAGCCATGAAATCAATGTCATAAGACCAGTAGCAGCAAAATGGGTGGATTCAGGTATGATGATTCTAAGTGAAATAAGTCACACAGAAAAAGAAACTTATCATAAGATATCACTTATGAAGATCCTGTAAACATGGCTACACTTGAACTGAGTTAGGAAAGAGAACAGTGTCTCACATTTAGAAAACACTCTTATACCTGCTTAAGGGGGAAGGAGAGGTGGGGTGATGCATAAAACCAGAGTTTGATATAAGCACATGTACCGTTCCAAAAACCAACTATGGAATAGACAAGACCTACACCGTCCTCAGTGAAAGGGACTCAAAACCCCATATTTCCCGCAGAGGAAAGTATCTGACTAGTAAGAATCTTAAAACCTATGTATTGATATGTCTCCGTAAGGGAATCAAGGGTGTCTAGACTGGCATAAACATGGCAGCGAGAATCAGCTCAAACCCACTATAAAAAGGAATTTCAAAAACAAAACAAAAAAACTGGGAAATTCTTTACAATTCCTTCAGGGTCTCTGATGAAAGCTGGAATGACCCTATCTACAACGACAGCAGAATGTGGCATAAGGAGGGACACTTGGGACTGAGACGATTGGTGAGATTGGGTGAGCAAATGCAGACCCTTTAAAGCAATAATGCATGGCACCCATTCCATGGGTCCGAACTCTCCAGGTTGAAGGGAATATTACTACAGCTATAACATGTGCAGGAAACCTAGAGAACGGACACACTGTGAATACGAAAGGTTTCTAAAACTCAACGCATAGTCCCTCTCCTGGTGCTCCGGTTTGACTTTCCGTCTGCTTTACTATCAACCTCCCAACTTGGAGAGACAGCCCCTTTAACCTCCTGGTTCGCACAGGTTGCCAATTTGGCAGAGGATGAAATGGAAGAGGGAGAACCAATGAGAGAGTAGCTGTTAGGCATTTGGACGGGCACATATCACTGTAATTTCCCGGCAGGAAGAAGAATTAACCAAATTCTCAGCCACCCACCGGGAACCAGTATAGGTCCTGAACCAAAATTTTGGACTTGCGGTCAGCTCACCAAAAACGAGTTGAAAAATGGAGCTCAGGGGCACAGCAATTCACAAACTGGCCGAGTAATAAAGGACAACTATCGTCCAAAAATCTGTTGAGGGAAGGCAACGAGGCGGACTTGAAAGCGAGGCAGAATAGCAGGAAACAGATTTCAAGAGGTATGTTGGAATCGCCTTTAAAGCACAGGAAGAGGGGCACAACTTCGACAATGATGCACTTGGCCAAAAAGGGCGTATGCGTTTTCTCCTGAATATATTCAGGAGAAAATGCATACGCCCTTTTTGGCCAAGCAAGCAAGCGGGCAATGCAAATCTGCACTACAAAGAAGTATCACTTCCCACCGGTCAAAAGGGACATCCACAAAATGTGTAAGAACAAGAAAGGCAAGACAGGCCCTGGAGAACAGGGAGCCTTGTTATGCTGATGGGCGGGATGTAAATTGCCAACTGCCACTCTGGAGGAGTGCATTCTGTTCCCTACAACAAGTAAAGAACAGAGCTACAGAGCCAAGGGCACTACCAGTCTAGGGAATATATCTTGGGAAAACTGAAAATCAATAAGACAGAGCCACCCCAAAATTTAGGGCTGCACTGCATACAAGGACCTCAACTTGGATACACCTTAAGTATCCCAGAAAATATAAACATGGTTCAAAAAATTGTGGTACTTACGTATGATGGAATATCCCTCAGCCTTGAAATCAATGTCATAAGACCAGTAGCAGCAAAATGGGTGGATTCAGGTACGTTGATTCTAAGTGAAATAAGTCACACAGAAAAAGAAACTTATCATAAGATATCACTTATGAAGATCCTGTAAACATGGCTACACTTGAACTGAGTTAGGAAAGAGAACAGTGTCTCACATTTAGAAAACACTCTTATACCTGCTTAAGGGGGAAGGAGAGGTGGGGTGATGCATAAAACCAGAGTTTGATATAAGCACAGGTACCGTTCCAAAAACCAACTATGGAATAGACAAGACCTACACCGTCCTCAGTGAAAGGGACTCAAAACCCCATATTTCCCGCAGAGGAAAATATCTGACTAGTAAGAATCTTAAAACCTATGTATTGATATGTCTCCGTAAGGGAATCAAGTGTGTCTAGACTGGCATAAACATGGCAGCGAGAATCAGCTCAAACCGACTATAAAAAGGAATTTCAAAAACAAAACAAAAAAACTGGGAAATTCTTTACAATTCCTTCAGGGTCTCTGATGAAAGCTGGAATGACCCTATCTACAACGACAGCAGAATGTGGCATAAGGAGGGACACTTGGGACTGAGACGATTGGTGAGATTGGGTGAGCAAATGCAGACCCTTTAAAGCAATAATGCATGGCACCCATTCCATGGGACCCAACTCTCCAGGTTGAAGGGAATATTACTACAGCTATAACATGTGCGGGAAACCTAGAGAACGGACACACTGTGAATACGAAAGGTTTCTAAAACTCAATGAATAGTCCCACTCCTGGTGCTCCGGTTTGACTTTCCGTTTGCTTTACTATCAACCTCCCAACTTGGAGACACAGCCCCTTTAACCTCTTGGTTCGCACAGGTTGCCAATTTGGCAGAGGATGAAAGGGAAGAGGGAGAACCAATGAGAGAGTAGCTGTTAGGCATTTGGACGGGCACATATCACTCTAATTTCCCGGCAGGAAGAAGAATTAACCAAATTCTCAGCCACCCCCCGGGAACCAGTATAGGTCCTGAACCAAAATTTTGGACTTGCGGTCAGCTCACCAAAAACGAGTTGAAAAATGGAGCTCAGGGGCACAGCAATTCACAAACTGGCCGAGTAATAAAGGACAACTATCGTCCAAAAATCTGTTGAGGGAAGGCAACGAGGCGGACTTGAAAGCGAGGCAGAATAGCAGGAAACAGATTTCAAGAGGTACGTTGGAATCGCCTTTAAAGCACAGGAAGAGGGGCACAACTTCGACAATGATGCACTTGGCCAAAAAGGGCGTATGCGTTTTCTCCTGAATATATTCAGGAGAAAACGCATACGCCCTTTTTGGCTAAGCAAGCAAGCGGGCAATGCAAATCTGCACTACAAAGAAGTATCACTTCCCACCGGTCAAAAGGGACATCCACAAAATGTGTAAGAACAAGAAAGGCAAGACAGGCCCTGGAGAACAGGGAGCCTTGTTATGCTGATGGGCGGGATGTAAATTGCCAACTGCCTCTCTGGAAGAGTGCATTCTGTTCCCTAAAACAAGTAAAGAACAGAGCTACAGAGCCAAGGGCACTACCAGTCTAGGGAATATACCTTGGGAAAACTGAAAATCAATAAGACAGAGCCACCCCAAAATTTAGGGCTGCACTGCATACAAGGACCTCAACTTGGATACACCTTAAGTATCCCAGAAAATATAAACATGGTTCAAAAATTGTGGTACTTACATACGATGGAATATCCCTCAGCCATGAAATCAATGTCATAAGACCAGTAGCAGCAAAATGGGTGGATTCAGGTACGATGATTCTAAGTGAAATAAGTCACACAGAAAAAGAAACTTATCATAAGATATCACATATGAAGATCCTGTAAACATGGCTACACTTGAACTGAGTTAGGAAAGAGAACAGTGTCTCACATTTAGAAAACACTCTTATACCTGCTTAAGGGGGAAGGAGAGGTGGGGTGATGCATAAAACCAGAGTTTGATATAAGCACAGGTACCGTTCCAAAAACCAACTATGGAATAGACAAGACCTACACCGTCCTCAGTGAAAGGGACTCAAAACCCCATATTTCCCGCAGAGGAAAATATCTGACTAGTAAGAATCTTAAAACCTATGTATTGATATGTCTCTGTAAGGGAATCAAGTTTGTCTAGACTGGCATAAACATGGCAGCGAGAATCAGCTCAAACCCACTATAAAAAGGAATTTCAAAAACAAAACAAAAAAACTGGGAAATTCTTTACAATTCCTTCAGGGTCTCTGATGAAATCTGGAATGACCCTATCTACAACGACAGCTGGATGTGGCATAAGGAGGGACACTTGGGACTGAGACGATTGGTGAGATTGGGTGAGCAAATGCAGACCCTTTAAAGCAATAATGCATGGCACCCATTCCATGGGTCCGAACTCTCCAGGTTGAAGGGAATATTACTACAGCTATAACATGTGCAGGAAACCTAGAGAACGGACACACTGTGAATACGAAAGGTTTCTAAAACTCAAAGCATAGTCCCTCTCCTGGTGCTCCGGTTTGACTTTCCGTCTGCTTTACTATCAACCTCCCAACTTGGAGAGACAGCCCCTTTAACCTCCTGGTTCGCACAGGTTGCCAATTTGGCAGAGGATGAAATGGAAGAGGGAGAACCAATGAGAGAGTAGCTGTTAGGCATTTGGACGGGCACATATCACTGTAATTTCCCGGCAGGAAGAAGAATTAACCAAATTCTCAGCCACCCACCGGGAACCAGTATAGGTCCTGAACCAAAAATTTGGACTTGCGGTCAGCTCACCAAAAAAGAGTTGAAAAATGGAGCTCAGGGGCACAGCAATTCACAAACTGGCCAAGTAATAAAGGACAACTATCATCCAAAAATCTGTTGAGGGAAGGCAACGAGGCGGACTTGAAAGCGAGGCAGAATAGCAGGAAACAGATTTCAAGAGGTACGTTGGAATCGCCTTTAAAGCACAGGAAGAGGGGCACAACTTCGACAATGATGCACTTGGCCAAAAAGGGCATATTCGTTTTCTCCTGAATATATTCAGGACAAAACGCATACGCCCTTTTTGGCCAAGCAAGCAAGCGGGCAATGCAAATCTGCACTACAAAGAAGTATCACTTCCCACCGGTCAAAAGGGACATCCACAAAATGTGTAAGAACAAGAAAGGCAAGACAGGCCCTGGAGAACAGGGAGCCTTGTTATGCTGATGGGCGGGATGTAAATTGCCAACTGCCTCTCTGGAGGAGTGCATTCTGTTCCCTAAAACAAGTAAAGAACAGAGCTACAGAGCCAAGGGCACTACAAGTCTAGGGAATATAACTTGGGAAAACTGAAAATCAATAAGACAGAGCCACCCCAAAATTTAGGGCTGCACTGCATACAAGGACCTCAAATTGGATACACCTTAAGTATCCCAGAAAATATAAACATGGTTCAAAAAATTGTGGTACTTACGTACGATGGAATATCCCTCAGCCATGAAATCAATGTCATAAGACCAGTAGCAGCAAAATGGGTGGATTCAGGTATGATGATTCTAAGTGAAATAAGTCACACAGAAAAAGAAACTTATCATAAGATATCACTTATGAAGATCCTGTAAACATGGCTACACTTGAACTGAGTTAGGAAAGAGAACAGTGTCTCACATTTAGAAAACACTCTTATACCTGCTTAAGGGTGAAGGAGAGGTGGGGTGATGCATAAAACCAGAGTTTGATATAAGCACAGGTACCGTTCCAAAAACCAACTATGGAATAGACAAGACCTACACCGTCCTCAGTTAAAGGGACTCAAAACCCCATATTTCCCGCAGAGGAAAGTATCTGACTAGTAAGAATCTTAAAACCTATGTATTGATATGTCTCCGTAAGGGAATCAAGGGTGTCTAGACTGGCATAAACATGGCAGCGAGAATCAGCTCAAACCCACTATAAAAAGGAATTTCAAAAACAAAACAAAAAAACTGGGAAATTCTTTACAATTCCTTCAGGGTCTCTGATGAAATCTGGAATGACCCTATCTACAACGACAGCTGGATGTGGCATAAGGAGGGACACTTGGGACTGAGACGATTGGTGAGATTGGGTGAGCAAATGCAGTCCCTTTAAAGCAATAATGCATGGCACCCATTCCATGGGTCCGAACTCTCCAGGTTGAAGGGAATATTACTACAGCTATAACATGTGCAGGAAACCTAGAGAACGGACACACTGTGAATACGAAAGGTTTCTAAAACTCAACACATAGTCCCTCTCCTGGTGCTCCGGTTTGACTTTCCGTCTGCTTTACTATCAACCTCCCAACTTGGAGAGACAGCCCCTTTAACCTCCTGGTTCGCACAGGTTGCCAATTTGGCAGAGGATGAAAGGGAAGAGGGAGAACCAATGAGAGAGTAGCTGTTAGGCATTTGGACGGGCACATATCACTGTAATTTCCCGGCAGGAAGAAGAATTAACCAAATTCTCAGCCACCCACCGGGAACCAGTATAGGTCCTGAACCAAAATTTTGGACTTGCGGTCAGCTCACCAAAAACGAGTTGAAAAATGGAGCTCAGGGGCACAGCAATTCACAAACTGGCCGAGTAATAAAGGACAACTATCGTCCAAAAATCTGTTGAGGGAAGGCAACGAGGCGGACTTGAAAGCGAGGCAGAATAGCAGGAAACAGATTTCAAGAGGTATGTTGGAATCGCCTTTAAAGCACAGGAAGAGGGGCACAACTTCGACAATGATGCACTTGGCCAAAAAGGGCGTATGCGTTTTCTCCTGAATATATTCAGGAGAAAACGCATACGCCCTTTTTGGCCAAGCAAGCAAGCGGGCAATGCAAATCTGCACTACAAAGAAGTATCACTTCCCACCGGTCAAAAGGGACATCCACAAAATGTGTAAGAACAAGAAAGGCAAGACAGGCCCTGGAGAACAGGGAGCCTTGTTATGCTGATGGGCGGGATGTAAATTGCCAACTGCCTCTCTGGAGGAGTGCATTCTGTTCCCTACAACAAGTAAAGAACAGAGCTACAGAGCCAAGGGCACTACCAGTCTAGGGAATATACCTTGGGAAAACTGAAAATCAATAAGACAGAGCCACCCCAAAATTTAGGGCTGCACTGCATACAAGGACCTCAACTTGGATACACCTTAAGTATCCCAGAAAATATAAACATGGTTCAAAAAATTGTGGTACTTACGTACGATGGAATATCCCGCAGCCATGAAATCAATGTCATAAGACCAGTAGCAGCCAAATGGGTGGATTCAGGTACGATGATTCTAAGTGAAATAAGTCACACAGAAAAAGAAACTTATCATAAGATATCACTTATGAAGATCCTGTAAACATGGCTACACTTGAACTGAGTTAGGAAAGAGAACAGTGTCTCACATTTAGAAAACACTCTTATACCTGCTTAAGGGGGAAGGAGAGGTGGGGTGATGCATAAAACCAGAGTTTGATATAAGCACAGGTACCGTTCCAAAAACCAACTATGGAATAGACGAGACCTACACCGTCCTCAGTGAAAGGGACTCAAAACCCCATATTTCCCGCAGAGAAAGTATCTGACTAGTAAGAATCTTAAAACCTATGTATTGATATGTCTCCGTAAGGGAATCAAGTGTGTCTAGACTGGCATAAACATGGCAGCGAGAATCAGCTCAAACCCACTATAAAAAGGAATTTCAAAAACAAAACAAAAAAACTGGGAAATTCTTTACAATTCCTTCAGGGTCTCTGATGAAAGCTGGAATGACCCTATCTACAACGACAGCTGGATGTGGCATAAGGAGGGACACTTGGGACTGAGATGATTGGTGAGATTGGGTGAGCAAATGCAGACCCTTTAAAGCAATAATGCATGGCACCAATTCCATGGGTCCGAACTCTCCAGGTTGAAGGGAATATTACTACAGCTATAACATGTGCTGGAAACCTAGGGAACGGACACACTGTGAATACGAAAGGTTTCTAAAACTCAACGCATAGTCCCTCTCCTGGTGCTCCGGTTTGACTTTCCGTCTGCTTTACTATCAACCTCCCAACTTGGAGAGACAGCCCCTTTAACATCTTGGTTCGCACAGGTTGCCAATTTGGCAGAGGATGAAAGGGAAGAGGGAGAACCAATGAGAGAGTAGCTGTTAGGCATTTGGACGGGCACATATCACTGTAATTTCCCGGCAGGAAGAAGAATTAACCAAATTCTCAGCCACCCACCGGGAACCAGTATAGGTCCTGAACCAAAATTTTGGACTTGCGGTCAGCTCACCAAAAACGAGTTGAAAAATGGAGCTCAGGGGCACAGCAATTCACAAACTGGCCGAGTAATAAAGGACAACTATCGTCCAAAAATCTGTTGAGGTAAGGCAATGAGGCGGACTTGAAAGCGAGGCAGAATAGCAGGAAACAGATTTCAAGAGGTACGTTGGAATCACCTTTAAAGCACAGGAAGAGGGGCACAACTTCGACAATGATGCACTTGGCCAAAAAGGGCGTATGCGTTTTCTCCTGAATATATTCAGGAGAAAACGCATACGCCCTTTTTGGCCAAGCAAGCAAGCGGGCAATGCAAATCTGCACTACAAAGAAGTATCACTTCCCACCGGTCAAAGGGGACATCCACAAAATGTGTAAGAACAAGAAAGGCAAGACAGGCCCTGGAGAACAGGGAGCCTTGTTATGCTGATGGGCGGGATGTAAATTGCCAACTGCCTCTCTGGAGGAGTGCATTCTGTTCCCTACAACAAGTAAAGAACAGAGCTACAGAGCCAAGGGCACTACCAGTCTAGGGAATATACCTTGGGAAAACTGAAAATCAATAAGACAGAGCCACCGCAAAATTTAGGGCTGCACTGCATACAAGGACCTCAACTTGGATACACCTTAAGTATCCCAGAAAATATAAACATGGTTCAAAAAATTGTGGTACTTACGTACGATGGAATATCCCTCAGCCATGAAATCAATGTCATAAGACCAGTAGCAGCAAAATGGGTGGATTCAGGTACGATGATTCTAAGTGAAATAAGTCACACAGAAAAAGAAACTTATCATAAGATATCACTTATGAAGATCCTGTAAACATGGCTACACTTGAACTGAGTTAGGAAAGAGAACAGTGTCTCACATTTAGAAAACACTCTTATACCTGCTTAAGGGGGAAGGAGAGGTGGGGTGATGCATAAAACCAGAGTTTGATATAAGCACAGGTACCGTTCCAAAAACCAACTATGGAATAGACAAGACCTACACCGTCCTCAGTGAAAGGGACTCAAAACCCCATATTTCCCGCACAGGAAAATATCTGACTAGTAAGAATCTTAAAACCTATGTATTGATATGTCTCCGTAAGGGAATCAAGTGTGTCTAGACTGGCATAAACATGGGAGCGAGAATCAGCTCAAACCTACTATAAAAAGGAATTTCAAAAACAAAACAAAAAAACTGGGAAATTCTTTACAATTCCTTCAGGGTCTCTGATGAAATCTGGAATGACCCTATCTACAACGACAGCTGGATGTGGCATAAGGAGGGACACTTGGGACTGAGACGATTGGTGAGATTGGGTGAGCAAATGCAGACCCTTTAAAGCAATAATGCATGGCACCCATTCCATGGGTCCGAACTCTCCAGGTTGAAGGGAATATTACTACAGCTATAACATGTGCAGGAAACCTAGAGAACGGACACACTGTGAATACGAAAGGTTTCTAAAACTCAACGAATAGTCCCACTCCTGGTGCTCCGGTTTGACTTTCCGTCTGCTTTACTATCAACCTCCCAACTTGGAGAGACAGCCCCTTTAACCTCTTGGTTCGCACAGGTTGCCAATTTGGCAGAGGATGAAAGGGAAGAGGGAGAACCAATGAGAGAGTAGCTGTTAGGCATTTGGACGGGCACATATCACTGTAATTTCCCGGCAGGAAGAAGAATTAACCAAATTCTCAGCCACCCACCGGGAACCAGTATAGGTCCTGAGCCAAAATTTTGGACTTGCGGTCAGCTCACCAAAAACGAGTTGAAAAATGGAGCTCAGGGGCACAGCAATTCACAAACTGGCCGAGTAATAAAGGACAACTATCGTCCAAAAATCTGTTGAGGGAAGGCAACGAGGCGGACTTGAAAGCGAGGCAGAATAGCAGGAAACAGATTTCAAGAGTTACGTTGGAATCGCCTTTAAAGCACAGGAAGAGGGGCACAACTTCGACAATGATGCACTTGGCCAAAAAGGGCGTATGCGTTTTCTCCTGAATATATTCAGGAGAAAACGCATACGCCCTTTTTGGCTAAGCAAGCAAGCGGGCAATGCAAATCTGCACTACAAAGAAGTATCACTTCCCACCGGTCAAAAGGGACATCCACAAAATGTGTAAGAACAAGAAAGGCAAGACAGGCCCTGGAGAACAGGGAGCCTTGTTATGCTGATGGGCGGGATGTAAATTGCCAACTGCCTCTCTGGAAGAGTGCATTCTGTTCCCTACAACAAGTAAAGAACAGAGCTACAGAGCCAAGGGCACTACCAGTCTAGGGAATATACCTTGGGAAAACTGAAAATCAATAAGACAGAGCCACCGCAAAATTTAGGGCTGCACTGCATACAAGGACCTCAACTTGGATACACCTTAAGTATCCCAGAAAATATAAACATGGTTCAAAAAATTGTGGTACTTACGAACGATGGAATATCCCTCAGCCATGAAATCAATGTCATAAGACCAGTAGCAGCAAAATGGGTGGATTCAGGTACGATGATTCTAAGTGAAATAAGTCACACAGAAAAAGAAACTTATCATAAGATATCACTTATGAAGATCCTGTAAACATGGCTACACTTGAACTGAGTTAGGAAAGAGAACAGTGTCTCACATTTAGAAAACACTCTTATACCTGCTTAAGGGGGAAGGAGAGGTGGGGTGATGCATAAAACCAGAGTTTGATATAAGCACAGGTACCGTTCCAAAAACCAACTATGGAATAGACAAGACCTACACCGTCCTCAGTGAAAGGGACTCAAAACCCCATATTTCCCGCAGAGGAAAATATCTGACTAGTAAGAATCTTAAAACCTATGTATTGATATGTCTCTGTAAGGGAATCAAGTTTGTCTAGACTGGCATAAACATGGCAGCGAGAATCAGCTCAAACCCACTATAAAAAGGAATTTCAAAAACAAAACAAAAAAACTGGGAAATTCTTTACAATTCCTTCAGGGTCTCTGATGAAATCTGGAATGACCCTATCTACAACGACAGCTGGATGTGGCATAAGGAGGGACACTTGGGACTGAGACGATTGGTGAGATTGGGTGAGCAAATGCAGACCCTTTAAAGCAATAATGCATGGCACCCATTCCATGGGTCCGAACTCTCCAGGTTGAAGGGAATATTACTACAGCTATAACATGTGCAGGAAACCTAGAGAACGGACACACTGTGAATACGAAAGGTTTCTAAAACTCAACGCATAGTCCCTCTCCTGGTGCTCCGGTTTGACTTTCCGTCTGCTTTACTATCAACCTCCCAACTTGGAGAGACAGCCCCTTTAACCTCCTGGTTCGCACAGGTTGCCAATTTGGCAGAGGATGAAATGGAAGAGGGAGAACCAATGAGAGAGTAGCTGTTAGGCATTTGGACGGGCACATATCACTGTAATTTCCCGGCAGGAAGAAGAATTAACCAAATTCTCAGCCACCCACCGGGAACCAGTATAGGTCCTGAACCAAAAATTTGGACTTGCGGTCAGCTCACCAAAAAAGAGTTGAAAAATGGAGCTCAGGGGCACAGCAATTCACAAACAGGCCGAGTAATAAAGGACAACTATCGACCAAAAATCTGTTGAGAGAAGGCAACGAGGCGGACTTGAAAGCGAGGCAGAATAGCAGGAAACAGATTTCAAGAGGTACGTTGGAATCGCCTTTAAAGCACAGGAAGAGGGGCACAACTTCGACAATGATGCACTTGGCCAAAAAGAGCATATGCGTTTTCTCCTGAATATATTCAGGAGAAAACGCATACGCCCTTTTTGGCCAAGCAAGCAAGCGGGCAATGCAAATCTGCACTACAAAGAAGTATCACTTCCCACCGGTCAAAAGGGACATCCACAAAATGTGTAAGAACAAGAAAGGCAAGACAGGCCCTGGAGAACAGGGAGCCTTGTTATGCTGATGGGCGGGATGTAAATTGCCAACTGCCTCTCTGGAGGAGTGCATTCTGTTCCCTAAAACAAGTAAAGAACAGAGCTACAGAGCCAAGGGCACTACCAGTCTAGGGAATATAACTTGGGAAAACTGAAAATCAATAAGACAGAGCCACCCCAAAATTTAGGGCTGCACTGCATACAAGGACATCAAATTGGATACACCTTAAGTATCCCAGAAAATATAAACATGGTTCAAAAAATTGTGGTACTTACGTACGATGGAATATCCCTCAGCCATGAAATCAATGTCATAAGACCAGTAGCAGCAAAATGGGTGGATTCAGGTATGATGATTCTAAGTGAAATAAGTCACACAGAAAAAGAAACTTATCATAAGATATCACTTATGAAGATCCTGTAAACATGGCTACACTTGAACTGAGTTAGGAAAGAGAACAGTGTCTCACATTTAGAAAACACTCTTATACCTGCTTAAGGGGGAAGGAGAGGTGGGGTGATGCATAAAACCAGAGTTTGATATAAGCACATGTACCGTTCCAAAAACCAACTATGGAATAGACAAGACCTACACCGTCCTCAGTGAAAGGGACTCAAAACCCCATATTTCCCGCAGAGGAAAGTATCTGACTAGTAAGAATCTTAAAACCTATGTATTGATATGTCTCCGTAAGGGAATCAAGGGTGTCTAGACTGGCATAAACATGGCAGCGAGAATCAGCTCAAACCCACTATAAAAAGGAATTTCAAAAACAAAACAAAAAAACTGGGAAATTCTTTACAATTCCTTCAGGGTCTCTGATGAAAGCTGGAATGACCCTATCTACAACGACAGCTGGATGTGGCATAAGGAGGGACACTTGGGACTGAGACGATTGGTGAGATTGGGTGAGCAAATGCAGACCCTTTAAAGCAATAATGCATGGCACCCATTCCATGGGTCCGAACTCTCCAGGTTGAAGGGAATATTACTACAGCTATAACATGTGCAGGAAACCTAGAGAATGGACACACTGTGAATACGAAAGGTTTCTAAAACTCAACGCATAGTCCCTCTCCTGGTGCTCCGGTTTGACTTTCCGTCTGCTTTACTATCAACCTCCCAACTTGGAGAGACAGCCCCTTTAACCTCTTGGTTCGCACAGGTTGCCAATTTGGCAGAGGATGAAAGGGAAGAGGGAGAACCAATGAGAGAGTAGCTGTTAGGCATTTGGACGGGCACATATCACTGTAATTTCCCGGCAGGAAGAAGAATTAACCAAATTCTCAGCCACCCACCGGGAACCAGTATAGGTCCTGAACCAAAATTTTGGACTTGCGGTCAGCTCACCAAAAACGAGTTGAAAAATGGAGCTCAGGGGCACAGCAATTCACAAACTGGCCGAGTAATAAAGGACAACTATCGTCCAAAAATCTGTTGAGGGAAGGCAACGAGGCGGACTTGAAAGCGAGGCAGAATAGCAGGAAACAGATTTCAAGAGGTACGTTGGAATCGCCTTTAAAGCACAGGAAGAGGGGCACAACTTCGACAATGATGCACTTGGCCAAAAAGGGCGTATGCGTTTTCTCCTGAATATATTGAGGAGAAAACGCATACGCCCTTTTTGGCCAAGCAAGCAAGCGCAAGCGGGCAATGCAAATCTGCACTACAAAGAAGTATCACTTCCCACCGGTCAAAGGGGACATCCACAAAATGTGTAAGAACAAGAAAGGCAAGACAGGCCCTGGAGAACAGGGAGCCTTGTTATGCTGATGGGCGGGATGTAAATTGCCAACTGCCTCTCTGGAGGAGTGCATTCTGTTCCCTACAACAAGTAAAGAACAGAGCTACAGAGCCAAGGGCACTACCAGTCTAGGGAATATACCTTGGGAAAACTGAAAATCAATAAGACAGAGCCACCCCAAAATTTAGGGCTGCACTGCATACAAGGATCTCAACTTGGATACACCTTAAGTATCCCAGAAAATATAAACATGGTTCAAAACCTTGTGGTACTTACGTACGATGGAATATCCCTCAGCCATGAAATCAATGTCATAAGACCAGTAGCAGCAAAATGGGTGGATTCAGGTACGATGATTCTAAGTGAAATAAGTCACACAGAAAAAGAAACTTATCATAAGATATCACTTATGAAGATCCTGTAAACATGGCTACACTTGAACTGAGTTAGGAAAGAGAACAGTGTCTCACATTTAGAAAACACTCTTATACCTGCTTAAGGGGGAAGGAGAGGTGGGGTGATGCATAAAACCAGAGTTTGATATAAGCACAGGTACCGTTCCAAAAACCAACTATGGAATAGACAAGATCTACACCGTCCTCAGCGAAAGGGACTCAAAACCCCATATTTCCCGCAGAGGAAAATATCTGACTAGTAAGAATCTTAAAACCTATGTATTGATATGTCTCCGTAAGGGAATCAAGTGTGTCTAGACTGGCATAAACATGGCAGCGAGAATCAGCTCAAACCGACTATAAAAAGGAATTTGAAAAACAAAACAAAAAAACTGGGAAATTCTTTACAATTCCTTCAGGGTCTCTGATGAAAGCTGGAATGACCCTATCTACAACGACAGCAGAATGTGGCATAAGGAGGGACACTTGGGACTGAGACGATTGGTGAGATTGGGTGAGCAAATGCAGACCCTTTAAAGCAATAATGCATGGCACCCATTCCATGGGTCCCAACTCTCCAGGTTGAAGGGAATATTACTACAGCTATAACATGTGCGGGAAACCTAGAGAACGGACACACTGTGAATACGAAAGGTTTCTAAAACTCAACGAATAGTCCCACTCCTGGTGCTCCGGTTTGACTTTCCGTCTGCTTTACTATCAACCTCCCAACTTGGAGAGACAGCCCCTTTAACCTCTCGCACAGGTTGCCAATTTGGCAGAGGATGAAAGGGAAGAGGGAGAGAACCAATGAGAGAGTAGCTGTTAGGCATTTGGACGGGCACATATCACTGTAATTTCCCAGCAGGAAGAAGAATTAACCAAATTCTCAGCCACCCACCGGGGAACCAGTATAGGTCCTGAACCAAAATTTTGGACTTGCGGTCAGCTCACCAAAAACGAGTTGAAAAATGGAGCTCAGGGGCACAGCAATTCACAAACTGGCCGAGTAATAAAGGACAACTATCATCCAAAAATCTGTTGAGGGAAGGCAACGAGGCGGACTTGAAAGCGAGGCAGAATAGCAGGAAACAGATTTCAAGAGGTACGTTGAATCGCCTTTAAAGCACAGGAAGAGGGGCACAACTTCGACAATGATGCACTTGGCCAAAAAGGGCGTATGCGTTTTCTCCTGAATATATTGAGGAGAAAACGCATACGCCCTTTTTGGCCAAGCAAGCAAGCGGGCAATGCAAATCTGCACTACAAAGAAGTATCACTTCCCACCGGTCAAAAGGGACATCCACAAAATGTGTAAGAACAAGAAAGGCAAGACAGGCCCTGGAGAACAGGGAGCCTTGTTATGCTGATGGGCGGGATGTAAATTGCCAACTGCCTCTCTGGAGGAGTGCATTCTGTTCCCTAAAGCAAGTAAAGAACAGAGCTACAGAGCCAAGGGCACTACCAGTCTAGGGAATATACCTTGGGAAAACTGAAAATCAATAAGACAGAGCCACCCCAAAATTTAGGGCTGCACTGCATACAAGGGCCTCAACTTGGATACACCTTAAGTATCCCAGAAAATATAAACATGGTTCAAAAAATTGTGGGTACTTACGTACGATGGAATATCCCTCAGCCATGAAATCAATGTCATAAGACCAGTAGCAGCAAAATGGGTGGATTCAGGTACGATGATTCTAAGTGAAATAAGTCACACAGAAAAAGAAACTTATCATAAGATATCACTTATGAAGATCCTGTAAACATGGCTACACTTGAACTGAGTTAGGAAAGAGAACAGTGTCTCACATTTAGAAAACACTCTTATACCTGCTTAAGGGGGGAAGGAGAGGTGGGGTGATGCATAAAACCAGAGTTTGATATAAGCACAGGTACCGTTCCAAAAACCAACTATGGAATAGACAAGACCTACACCGTCTTCAGCGAAAGGGACTCAAAACCCCATATTTCCCGCAGAGGAAAATATTCTGACTAATAAGAATCTTAAAACCTATGTATTGATATGTCTCCGTAAGGGAATCAAGTGTGTCTAGACTGGCATAAACATGGCAGCGAGAATCAGCTCAAACCCACTATATAAAGGAATTTCAAAAACAAAACAAAAAAACTGGGAAATTCTTTGCAATTCCTTCATGGTCTCTGATGAAAGCTGGAATGACCCTATCTACAACGACAGCTGGATGTGGCATAAGGAGGGACACTTGGGACTGAGACGATTGGTGAGATTGGGTGAGCAAATGCACACCCTTTAAAGCAATAATGCATGGCACCCATTCCATGGGTCCGAACACTCCAGGTTGAAGGGAATATTACTACAGCTATAACATGTGCGGGAAACCTAGAGAACGGACACACTGTGAATACGAAAGGTTTCTAAAACTCAACGAATAGTCCCTCTCCTGGTGCTCCGGTTTGACTTTCCGTCTGCTTTACTATCAATCTCCCAACTTGGAGAGACAGCCCCTTTAACCTCTTGGTTCGCACAGGTTGCCAATTTGGCAGAGGATGAAAGGGAAGAGGGAGAACCAATGAGAGAGTAGCTGTTAGGCATTTGGATGGGCACATATCACTGTAATTTCCCGGCAGGAAGAAGAATTAACCAAAATTCTCAGCCACCCACCGGGAACCAGTATAGGTCCTGAACCAAAAATTTTGGACTTGCGGTCAGCTCACCAAAAACGAGTTGAAAAATGGAGCTCAGGGGCACAGCAATTCACAAACTGTCCGCGAGTAATAAAGGACAACTATCGTCCAAAAATCTGTTGAGGGAAGGCAACGAGGCGGACTTGAAAGCGAGGCAGAATAGCAGGAAACAGATTTCAAGAGGTACGTTGGAATCGCCTTTAAAGCACAGGAAGAGGGGCACAACTTCGACAATGATGCACTTGGCCAAAAAGGGCGTATGCGTTTTCTCCTGAATATATTCAGGAGAAAACGCATACGCCCTTTTTGGCCAAGCAAGCAAGCGGGCAATGCAAATCTGCACTACCAAGAAGTATCACTTCCCACCGGTCAAAAGGGACATCCACAAAATGTGTAAGAAGAAGAAAGGCAAGACAGGCCCCGGAGAACAGGGAGCCTTGTTATGCTGATGGGCGGGATGTAAATTGCCAACTGCCTCTCTGGAGGAGTGCATTCTGTTCCCTACAACAAGTAAAGAACAGAGCTACAGAGCCAAGGGCACTACCAGTCTAGGGAATATACCTTGGGAAAACTGAAAATCAATAAGACAGAGCCACCCCAAAATTTAGGGCTGCACTGCATACAAGGATCTCAACTTGGATACACCTTAAGTATCCCAGAAAATATAAACATGGTTCAAAAACTTGTGGTACTTACGTACGATGGAATATCCCTCAGCCATGAAATCAATGTCATAAGACCAGTAGCAGCAAAATGGGTGGATTCAGGTACGATGATTCTAAGTGAAATAATTCACACAGAAAAAGAAACTTATCATAAGATATCACTTATGAAGATCCTGTAATCATGGCTACACTTGAACTGAGTTAGGAAAGAGAACAGTGTCTCACATTTAGAAAACACTCTTATACCTGCTTAAGGGGGAAGCAGAGGTGGGGTGATGCATAAAACCAGAGTTTGATATAAGCACAGGTACCGTTCCAAAAACCAACTATGGAATAGACAAGACCTACACCGTCCTCAGCGAAAGGGACTCAAAACCCCATATTTCCCGCAGAGGAAAATATCTGACTAGTAAGAATCTTAAAACCTATGTATTGATATGTCTCCGTAAGGAAATCAAGTGTGTCTAGACTGGCATAAACATGGCAGCGAGAATCAGCTCAAACCCACTATAAAAAGGAATTTCAAAAACAAAACAAAAAAACTGGGAAATTCTTTACAATTCCTTCAGGGTCTCTGATGAAGGCTGGAATGACCCTATCTACAACGACAGCTGGATGTGGCATAAGGAGGGACACTTGGGACTGAGACGATTGGTGAGATTGGGTGAGCAAATGCAGACCCTTTAAAGCAATAATGCATGGCACCCATTCCATGGGTCCGAACTCTCCAGGTTGAAGGGAATATTACTACAGCTATAACATGTGCGGGAAACCTATAGAACGGACACACTGTGAATACGAAAGGTTTCTAAAACTCAACGCATAGTACCTCTCCTGGTGCTCCGGTTTGACTTTCCGTCTGCTTTACTATCAACCTCCCAACTTGGAGAGACAGCCCCTTTAACCTCTTGGTTCGCACAGGTTGCCAATTTGGCAGAGGATGAAAGGGAAGAGGGAGAACCAATGAGAGAGTAGCTGTTAGGCATTTGGACGGGCACATATCACTGTAATTTCCCGGCAGGAAGAAGAATTAACCAAATTCTCAGCCACCCACTGGGAACCAGTATAGGTCCTGAACCAAAATTTTGGACTTGCGGTCAGCTCACCAAAAACGAGTTGAAAAATGGAGCTCAGGGGCACAGCAATTCACAAACTGGCCGAGTAATAAAGGACAACTATCGTCCAAAAATCTGTTGAGGGAAGGCAACGAGGCGGACTTGAAAGCGAGGCAGAATAGCAGGAAAAGATTTCAAGAGGTACGTTGGAATCGCCTTTAAAGCACAGGAAGAGGGGCACAACTTCGACAATGATGCACTTGGCCAAAAAGGGCGTATGCGTTTTCTCCTGAATATATTCAGGAGAAAACGCATACGCCCTTTTTGGCCAAGCAAGCAAGCGGGCAATGCAAATCTGCACTACAAAGAAGTATCACTTCCCACCGGTCAAATGGGACATCCACAAAATGTGTAAGAACAAGAAAGGCAAGACAGGCCCTGGAGAACAGGGAGCCTTGTTATGCTGATGGGCGGGATGTAAATTGCCAACTGCCTCTCTGGAGGAGTGCATTCTGTTCCCTAAAACAAGTAAAGAACAGAGCTACAGAGCCAAGGGCACTACCAGTCTAGGGAATATACCTTGGGAAAACTGAAAATCAATAAGACAGAGCCACCCCAAAATTTAGGGCTGCACTGCATACAAGGACCTCAACTTGGATACACCTTAAGTATCCCAGAAAATATAAACATGGTTCAAAAAATTGTGGTACTTACGTACGATGGAATATCCCTCAGCCATGAAATCAATGTCATAAGACCAGTAGCAGCAAAATGGGTGGATTCAGGTACGATGATTCTAAGTGAAATAAGTCACACAGAAAAAGAAACTTATCATAAGATATCACTTATGAAGATCCTGTAAACATGGCTACACTTGAACTGAGTTAGGAAAGAGAACAGTGTCTCACATTTAGAAAACACTCTTATACCTGCTTAAGGGGGAAGGAGAGGTGGGGTGATGCATAAAACCAGAGTTTGATATAAGCACAGGTACCGTTCCAAAAACCAACTATGGAATAGACAAGACCTACACCATCCTCAGCGAAAGGGACTCAAAACCCCATATTTCCCGCAGAGGAAAATATCTGACTAGTAAGAATCTTAAAACCTATGTATTGATATGTCTCCGTAAGGGAATCAAGTGTGTCTAGACTGGCATAAACATGGCAGCGAGAATCAGCTCAAACCCACGATAAAAAGGAATTTCAAAAACAAAACAAAAAAACTGGGAAATTCTTTACAATTCCTTCAGGGTCTCTGATGTAGGCTGGAATGACCCTATCTACAATGACAGCTGGATGTGGCATAAGGAGGGACACTTGGGACTGAGACGATTGGTGAGATTGGGTGAGCAAATGCAGACCCTTTAAAGCAATAATGCATGGCACCCATTCCATGGGTCCGAACTCTCCAGGTTGAAGGGAATATTACTAGAGCTATAACATGTGCGGGAAACCTAGAGAACGGACACACTGTGAATACGAAAGTTTTCTAAAACTCAACGCATAGTCCCTCTCCTGGTGCTCCGGTTTGACTTTCCGTCTGCTTTACTATCAACCTCCCAACTTGGAGAGACAGCCCCTTTAACCTCTTGGTTCGCACAGGTTGCCAATTTGGCAGAGGATGAAAGGGAAGAGGGAGAACCAATGAGAGAGTAGCTGTTAGGCATTTGGAGGGGCACATATCACTGTAATTTCCAGGCAAGAAGAAGAATTAACCAAATTCTCAGCCACCCACCGGGAACCAGTATAGGTCCTGAACCAAAATTTTGGACTTGCGGTCAGCTCACCAAAAACGAGTTGAAAAATGGAGCTCAGGGGCACAGCAACTCACAAACTGGCCGAGTAATAAAGGACAACTATCGTCCAAAAATCTGTTGAGGGAAGGCAACGAGGCGGACTTGAAAGCGAGGCAGAATAGCAGGAAACAGATTTCAAGAGGTACGTTGGAATCGCCTTTAAAGCACAGGAAGAGGGGCACAACTTCAACAATGATGCACTTGGCCAAAAAGGGCGTATGCGTTTTCTCCTGAATATATTCAGGAGAAAACGCATACGCCCTTTTTGGCCAAGCAAGCAAGCGGGCAATGCAAATCTGCACTACAAAGAAGTATCACTTCCCACCGGTCAAAAGGGACATCCACAAAATGTGTAAGAACAAGAAAGGCAAGACAGGCCCTGGAGAACAGGGAGCCTTGTTATGCTGATGGGCGGGATGTAAATTGCCAACTGCCTCTCTGGAGGAGTGCATTCTGTTCCCTAAAACAAGTAAAGAACAGAGCTACAGAGCCAAGGGCACTACCAGTCTAGGGAATATACCTTGGGAAAACTGAAAATCAATAAGACAGAGCCACCCCAAAATTTAGGGCTGCACTGCATACAAGGACCTCAACTTGGATACAACTTAAGTATCCCAGAAAATATAAACATGGTTCAAAAAATTGTGGTACTTACGTACGATGGAATATCCCTCAGCCATGAAATCAATGTCATAAGACCAGTAGCAGCAAAATGGGTGGATTCAGGTACGATGATTCTAAGTGAAATAAGTCACACAGAAAAAGAAACTTATCATAAGATATCACTTATGAAGATCCTGTAAACATGGCTACACTTGAACTGAGTTAGGAAAGAGAACAGTGTCTCACATTTAGAAAACACTCTTATACCTGCTTAAGGGGGAAGGAGAGGTGGGGTGATGCATAAAACCAGAGTTTGATATAAGCACAGGTACTGTTCCAAAAACCAACTATGGATTAGAGAAGACCTACACCGTCCTCAGTGAAAGGGACTCAAAACCCCATATTTCCCGCAGAGGAAAATATCTGACTAGTAAGAATCTTAAAACCTATGTATTGATATGTCTCCGTAAGGGAATCAAGTGTGTCTAGACTGGCATAAACATGGCAGCGAGAATCAGCTCAAACCCACTATAAAAAGGAATTTCAAAAACAAAACAAAAAAACTGGGAAATTCTTTACAATTCCTTCAGGGTCTCTGATGAAGGCTGGAATGACCCTATCTACAACGACAGCTGGATGTGGCATAAGGAGGGACACTTGGGACTGAGACGATTGGTGAGATTGGGTGAGCAAATGCAGACCCTTTAAAGCAATAATGCATGGCACCCATTCCATGGGTCCAAACTCTCCAGGTTGAAGGGAATATTACTACAGCTATAACATGTGCGGGAAACCTAGAGAACGGACACACTGTGAATACGAAAGGTTTCTGAAACTCAACGAATAGTCCCTCTCCTGGTGCTCCGGTTTGACTTTCCGTCTGCTTTACTATCAACCTCCCAACTTGGAGAGACAGCCCCTTTAACCTCTTGGTTCGCACAGGTTGCCAATTTGGCAGAGGATGAAAGGGAAGAGGGAGAACCAATGAGAGAGTAGCTGTTAGGCATTTGGACGGGCACATATCACTGTAATTTCCCGGCAGGAAGAAGAATTAACCAAATTCTCAGCCACCCACCGGGAACCAGTATAGGTCCTGAACCAAAATTTTGGACTTGCGGTCAGCTCACCAAAAACGAGTTGAAAAATGGAGCTCAGGGGCACAGCAATTCACAAACTGGCCGAGTAATAAAGGACAACTATCGTCCAAAAATCTGTTGAGGGAAGGCAACGAGGCGGACTTGAAAGCGAGGCAGAATAGCAGGAAACAGATTTCAAGAGGTACGTTGGAATCGCCTTTAAAGCACAGGAAGAGGGGCACAACTTCGACAATGATGCACTTGGCCAAAAAGGGCGTATGCGTTTTCTCCTGAATATATTCAGGAGAAAACGCATACGCCCTTTTTGGCCAAACAAGCAAGCGGGCAATGCAAATCTGCACTACAAAGAAGTATCACTTCCCAACAGTCAAAGGGGACATCCACAAAATGTGTAAGAACAAGAAAGGCAAGACAGGCCCTGGAGAACAGGGAGCCTTGTTATGCTGATGGGCGGGATGTAAATTGCCAACTGCCTCTCTGGAGGAGTGCATTCTGTTCCCTAAAACAAGTAAAGAACAGAGCTACAGAGCCAAGGGCACTACCAGTCTAGGGAATATACCTTGGGAAAACTGAAAATCAATAAGACAGAGCCACCCCAAAATTTAGGGCTGCACTGCATACAAGGACCTCAACTTGGATACACCTTAAGTATCCCAGAAAATATAAACATGGTTCAAAAAATTGTGGTACTTACGTACGATGGAATATCCCTCAGCCATGAAATCAATGTCATAAGACCAGTAGCAGCAAAATGGGTGGATTCAGGTACGATGATTCTAAGTGAAATAAGTCACACAGAAAAAGAAACTTATCATAAGATATCACTTATGAAGATCCTGTAAACATGGCTACACTTGAACTGAGTTAGGAAAGAGAACAGTGTCTCACATTTAGAAAACACTCTTATACCTGCTTAAGGTTGAAGGAGAGGTGGGGTGATGCATAAAACCAGAGTTTGATATAAGCACAGGTACCGTTCCAAAAACCAACTATGGAATAGACAAGACCTACACCGTCCTCAGTGAAAGGGACTCAAAACCCCATATTTCCCGCAGAGGAAAATATCTGACTAGTAAGAATCTTAAAACCTATGTATTGATATGTCTCCGTAAGGGAATCAAGTGTGTCTAGACTGGCATAAACATGGCAGCGAGAATCAGCTCAAACCCACTATAAAAAGGAATTTCAAAAACAAAACAAAAAAACGGGGAAATTCTTTACAATTCCTTCAGGGTCCCTGATGAAAGCTGGAATGACCCTATCTACAACGACAGCTGGATGTGGCATAAGGAGGGACACTTGGGACTGAGACAATTGGTGAGATTGGGTGAGCAAATGCAGACCCTTTAAAGCAATAATGCATGGCACCCATTCCATGGGTCCGAACTCTCCAGGTTGAAGGGAATATTACTACAGCTATAACATGTGCGGGAAACCTGGAGAACGGACACACTGTGAATACGAATGGTCTCTAAAACTCAACGAATAGTCCCTCTCCTGGTGCTCCGGTTTGACTTTCCGTCTGCTTTACTATCAACCTCCCAACTTGGAGAGACAGCCCCTTTAACCTCTTGGTTCGCACAGGTTGCCAATTTGGCAGAGGATGAAAGGGAAGAGGGAGAACCAATGAGAGAGTAGCTGTTAGGCATTTGGACGGGCACATATCACTGTAATTTCCCGGCAGGAAGAAGAATTAACCAAATTCTCAGCCACCCACCGGGAACCAGTATAGGTCCTGAACCAAAATTTTGGACTTGCGGTCAGCTCTCCAAAAACGAGTTGAAAAATGGAGCTCAGGGACACAGCAATTCACAAACTGGCCGAGTAATAAAGGACAACTATCGTCCAAAAATCTGTTGAGGGAAGGCAACGAGGTGGACTTGAAAGCGAGGCAGAATAGCAGGAAACAGATTTCAAGAGGTACGTTGGAATCGCCTTTAAAGCACAGGAAGAGGGGCACAACTTCGACAATGACGCACTTGGCCAAAAAGGGCGTATGCGTTTTCTCCTGAATATATTCAGGAGAAAACGCATACGCCCTTTTTGGCCAAGCAAGCAAGCGGGCAATGCAAATCTGTACTACAAAGAAGTATCACTTCCCACCGGTCAAAAGGGACATCCACAAAATGTGTAAGAACAAGAAAGGCAAGACAGGCCCTGGAGAACAGGGAGCCTTGTTATGCTGATGGGCGGGATGTAAATTGCCAACTGCCTCTCTGGAGGAGTGCATTCTGTTCCCTAAAACAAGTAAAGAACAGAGCTACAGAGCCAAGGGCACTACCAGTCTAGGGAATATACCTTGGGAAAACTGAAAATCAATAAGACAGAGCCACCCCAAAATTTAGGGCTGCACTGCATACAAGGACCTCAACTTGGATACACCTTAAGTATCCCAGAAAATATAAACATGGTTCAAAAAATTGTGGTACTTACGTACGATGGAATATCCCTCAGCCATGAAATCAATGTCATAAGACCAGTAGCAGCAAAATGGGTGGATTCAGGTACGATGATTCTAAGTGAAATAAGTCACACAGAAAAAGAAACTTATCATAAGATATCACTTATGAAGATCCTGTAAACATGGCTACACTTGAACTGAGTTAGGAAAGAGAACAGTGTCTCACATTTAGAAAACACTCTTATACCTGCTTAAGGGGGAAGGAGAGGTGGGGTGATGCATAAAACCAGAGTTTGATATAAGCACAGGTACCGTTCCAAAAACCAACTATGGAATAGACAAGACCTACACCGTCTTCAGTGAAAGGGACTCAAAACCCCATATTTCCCGCAGAGGAAAATATCTGACTAGTAAGAATCTTAAAACCTATGTATTGATATGTCTCCGTAAGGGAATCAAGTGTGTCTAGACTGGCATAAACATGGCAGCGAGAATCAGCTCAAACCCACTATAAAAAGGAATTTCAAAAACAAAACAAAAAAACTGGGAAATTCTTTACAATTCCTTCAGGGTCTCTGATGAAAGCTGGAATGTCCCTATCTACAATGACAGCTGGGTGTGGCATAAGGAGGGACACTTGGGACTGAGACGATTGGTGAGATTGGGTGAGCAAATGCAGATCCTTTAAAGCAATAATGCATGGCACCCATTCCATGGGTCCGAACTCTCCAGGTTGAAGAGAATATTACTACAGCTATAACATGTGCGGGAAACCTAGAGAACGGACACACTGTGAATACGAAAGGTTTCTAAAACTCAACGCATTGTCCCTCTCCTGGTGCTCCGGTTTGACTTTCCGTCTGCTTTACTATCAACCTCCCAACTTGGAGAGACAGCCCCTTTAACCTCTTGGTTCGCACAGGTTGCCAATTTGGCAGAGGATGAAAGGGAAGAGGGAGAACCAATGAGAGAGTAGCTGTTAGGCATTTGGACGGGCACATATCACTGTAATTTCCCGGCAGGAAGAAGAATTAACCAAATTCTCAGCCACCCACCGGGAACCAGTATAGGTCCTGAACCAAAATTTTGGACTTGCGGTCAGCTCACCAAAAACGAGTTGAAAAATGGAGCTCAGGGGCACAGCAATTCACAAACTGGCCGAGTAATAAAGGACAACTATCGTCCAAAAATCTGTTGAGGGAAGGCAACGAGGCGGACTTGAAAGCGAGGCAGAATAGCAGGAAACAGATTTCAAGAGGTAAGTTGGAATCGCCTTTAAAGCACAGGAAGAGGGGCACAACTTCGACATTGATGCCCTTGGCCAAAAAGGGCGTATGCGTTTTCTCCTGAATATATTCAGGAGAAAACGCATACGCCCTTTTTGGCCAAGCAAGCAAGCGGGCAATGCAAATCTGCACTACAAAGAAGTATCACTTCCCACCGGTCAAAAGGGACATCCACAAAATGTGTAAGAACAAGAAAGGCAAGACAGGCCCTGGAGAACAGGGAGCCTTGTTATGCTGATGGGCGGGATGTAAATTGCCAACTGCCTCTCTGGAGGAGTGCATTCTGTTCCCTAAAACAAGTAAAGAACAGAGCTACAGAGCCAAGGGCACTACCAGTCTAGGGAATATACCTTGGGAAAACTGAAAATCAATAAGACAGAGCCACCCCAAAATTTAGGGCTGCACTGCATACAAGGACCTCAACTTGGATACACCTTAAGTATCCCAGAAAATATAAACATGGTTCAAAAAATTGTGGTACTTACGTACGATGGAATATCCCTCAGCCATGAAATCAATGTCATAAGACCAGTAGCAGCAAAATGGGTGGATTCAGGTACGATGATTCTAAGTGAAATAAGTCACACAGAAAAAGAAACTTATCATAAGATATCACTTATGAAGATCCTGTAAACATGGCTACACTTGAACTGAGTTAGGAAAGAGAACAGTGTCTCACATTTAGAAAACACTCTTATACCTGCTTAAGGGGGAAGGAGAGGTGGGGTGATGCATAAAACCAGAGTTTGATATAAGCACAGGTACCGTTCCAAAAACCAACTATGGAATAGACAAGACCTACACCGTCCTCAGTGAAAGGGACTCAAAACCCCATATTTCCCGCAGAGGAAAATATCTGACTAGTAAGAATCTTAAAACCTATGTATTGATATGTCTCCGTAAGGGAATCAAGTGTGTCTAGACTGGCATAAACATGGCAGCGAGAATCAGCTCAAACCCACTATAAAAAGGAATTTCAAAAACAAAACAAAAAAACGGGGAAATTCTTTACAATTCCTTCAGGGTCTCTGATGAAAGCTGGAATGACCCTATCTACAACGACAGCTGGATGTGGCATAAGGAGGGACACTTGGGACTGAGACGATTGGTGTGATTGGGTGAGCAAATGCAGACCCTTTAAAGCAATAATGCATGGCACCCATTCCATGGGTCCGAACTCTCCAGGTTGAAGGGAATATTACTACAGCTCTAACATGTGCGGGAAACCTAGAGAACGGACACACTGTGAATACGAAAGGTTTCTAAAACTCAACGAATAGTCCCTCTCCTGGTGCTCCGGTTTGACTTTCCGTCTGCTTTACTATCAACCTCCCAACTTGGAGAGACAGCCCCTTTAACCTCTTGGTTCGCACAGGTTGCCAATTTGGCAGAGGATGAAAGGGAAGAGGGAGAACCAATGAGAGAGTAGCTGTTAGGCATTTGGACGGGCACATATCACTCTAATTTCCCAGCAGGAAGAAGAATTAACCAAATTCTCAGCCACCCACCGGGAACCAGTATAGGTCCTGAACCAAAATTTTGGACTTGCGGTCAGCTCACCAAAAACGAGTTGAAAAATGGAGCTCAGGGGCCCAGCAATTCACAAACTGGCCGAGTAATAAAGGACAACTATCGTCCAAAAATCTGTTGAGGGAAGGCAACGAGGCGGACTTGAAAGTGAGGCAGAATAGCAGGAAACAGATTTCAAGAGGTACGTTGGAATCGCCTTTAAAGCACAGGAACAGCGGCACAACTTCGACAATGACGCACTTGGCCAAAAAGGGCGTATGCGTTTTCTCCTGAATATATTCAGGAGAAAATGCATACGCCCTTTTTGGCCAAGCAAGCAAGCGGGCAATGCAAATCTGCACTACAAAGAAGTATCACTTCCCACCGGTCAAAAGGGACATCCACAAAATGTGTAAGAACAAGAAAGGCAAGACAGGCCCTGGAGAACAGGGAGCCTTGTTATGCTGATGGGCGGGATGTAAATTGCCAACTGCCTCTCTGGAGGAGTGCATTCTGTTCCCTAAAACAAGTAAAGAACAGAGCTACAGAGCCAAGGGCACTACCAGTCTAGGGAATATACCTTGGGAAAACTGAAAATCAATAAGACAGAGCCACCCCAAAATTTAGGGCTGCACTGCATACAAGGACCTCAACTTGGATACACCTTAAGTATCCCAGAAAATATAAACATGGTTCAAAAAATTGTGGTACTTACGTACGATGGAATATCCCTCAGCCATGAAATCAATGTCATAAGACCAGTAGCAGCAAAATGGGTGGATTCAGGTACGATGATTCTAAGTGAAATAAGTCACACAGAAAAAGAAACTTATCATAAGATATCACTTATGAAGATCCTGTAAACATGGCTACACTTGAACTGAGTTAGGAAAGAGAACAGTGTCTCACATTTAGAAAACACTCTTATACCTGCTTAAGGGGGAAGGAGAGGTGGGGTGATGCATAAAACCAGAGTTTGATATAAGCACAGGTACCGTTCCAAAAACCAACTATGGAAGAGAAAAGACCTACACCGTCTTCAGTGAAAGGGACTCAAAACCCCATATTTCCCGCAGAGGAAAATATCTGACTAGTAAGAATCTTAAAACCTATGTATTGATATGTCTCCGTAAGGGAATCAAGTGTGTCTAGACTGGCATAAACATGGCAGCGAGAATCAGCACAAACCCACTATAAAAAGGAATTTCAAAAACAAAACAAAAAAACGGGGAAATTCTTTACAATTCCTTCAGGGTCTCTGATGAAAGCTGGAATGACCCTATCTACAATGACAGCTGGATGTGGCATAAGGAGGGACACTTGGGACTGAGACGATTGGTGAGATTGGGTGAGCAAATGCAGATCCTTTAAAGCAATAATGCATGGCACCCATTCCATGGGTCCGAACTCTCCAGGTTGAAGGGAATATTACTACAGCTATAACATGTACGGCAAACCTAGAGAACGGACACACTGTGAATACGAAAGGTTTCTAAAACTCAACGAATAGTCCCTCTCCTGGTGCTCCGGTTTGACTTTCCGTCTGCTTTACTATCAACCTCCCAACTTGGAGAGACAGCCCCTTTAACCTCTTGGTTCGCACAGGTTGCCAATTTGGCAGAGGATGAAAGGGAAGAGGGAGAACCAATGAGAGAGTAGCTGTTAGGCATTTGGACGGGCACATATCACTGTAATTTCCCGGCAGGAAGAAGAATTAACCAAATTCTCAGCCACCCACCGGGAACCAGTACAGGTCCTGAAGCAAAATTTTGGACTTGCGGTCAGCTCACCAAAAACGAGTTGAAAAATGGAGCTCAGGGGCACAGCAATTCACAAACTGGCCGAGTAATAAAGGACAACTATCGTCCAAAAATCTGTTGAGGGAAGGCAACGAGGCGGACTTGAAAGCGAGGCAGAATAGCAGGAAACAGATTTCAAGAGGTAAGTTGGAATCGCCTTTAAAGCACAGGAAGAGGGGCACAACTTCGACAATGATGCACTTGGCCAAAAAGGGCGTATGTGTTTTCTCCTGAATATATTCAGGAGAAAACGCATACGCCCTTTTTGGCCAAGCAAGCAAGCAGGCAATGCAAATCTGCACTACAAAGAAGTATCACTTCCCACCGGTCAAAAGGGACATCCACAAAATGTGTAAGAACAAGAAAGGCAAGACAGGCCCTGGAGAACAGGGAGCCTTGTTATGCTGATGGGCGGGATGTAAATTGCCAACTGCCTCTCTGGAGGAGTGCATTCTGTTCCCTAAAACAAGTAAAGAACAGAGCTACAGAGCCAAGGGCACTACCAGTCTAGGGAATATACCTTGGGAAAACTGAAAATCAATAAGACAGAGCCACCCCAAAATTTAGGGCTGCACTGCATACAAGGACCTCAACTTGGATACACCTTAAGTATCCCAGAAAATATAAACATGGTTCAAAAAATTGTGGTACTTACGTACGATGGAATATCCCTCAGCCATGAAATCAATGTCATAAGACCAGTAGCAGCAAAATGGGTGGATTCTGGTACGATGATTCTAAGTGAAATAAGTCACACAGAAAAAGAAACTTATCATAAGATATCACTTATGAAGATCCTGTAAACATGGCTACACTTGAACTGAGTTAGGAAAGAGAACAGTGTCTCACATTTAGAAAACACTCTTATACCTGCTTAAGGGGGAAGGAGAGGTGGGGTGATGCATAAAACCAGAGTTTGATATAAGCACAGGTACCGTTCCAAAAACCAACTATGGAATAGACAAGACCTACACCGTCCTCAGTGAAAGGGACTCAAAACCCCATATTTCCCGCAGAGGAAAATATCTGACTAGTAAGAATCTTAAAACCTATGTATTGATATGTCACCGTAAGGGAATCAAGTGTGTCTAGACTGGCATAAACATGACAGCGAGAATCAGCTCAAACCCACTATAAAAAGGAATTTCAAAAACAAAACAAAAAAACGGGGAAATTCTTTACAATTCCTTCAGGGTCTCTGATGAAACCTGGAATGACCCTATGTACAACGACAGCTGGATGTGGCATAAGGAGGGACACTTGGGACTGAGACGATTGGTGAGATTGGGTGAGCAAATGCAGACCCTTTAAAGCAATAATGCATGGCACCCATTCCATGGGTCCGAACTCTCCAGGTTGAAGGGAATATTACTACAGCTATAACATGTGCGGGAAACCTAGAGAACGGACACACTGTGAATACGAAAGGTTTCTAAAACTCAACGAATAGTCCCTCTCCTGGTGCTCCGGTTTGACTTTCCGTCTGCTTTACTATCAACCTCCCAACTTGGAGAGACAGCCCCTTTAACCTCTTGGTTCACACAGGTTGCCAATTTGGCAGAGGATGAAAGGGAAGAGGGAGAACCAATGAGAGAGTAGCTGTTAGGCATTTGGACGGGCACATATCACTCTAATTTCCCATCAGGAAGAAGAATTAGCCAAATACTCAGCCACCCACCGGGAACCAGTATAGGTCCTGAACCAAAATTTTGGACTTGCGGTCAGCTCACCAAAAACTAGTTGAAAAATGGAGCTCAGGGGCACAGCAATTCACAAACTGGCCGAGTAATAAAGGACAACTATCGTCCAAAAATCTGTTGAGGGAAGGCAACGAGGCGGACTTGAAAGTGAGGCACAATAGCAGGAAACAGATTTCAAGAGGTACGTTGGAATCGCCTTTAAAGCACAGGAAGAGGGGCACAACTTCGACAATGACGCACTTGGCCAAAAAGGGCGTATGCGTTTTCTCCTGAATATATTCAGGAGAAAACGCATACGCCCTTTTTCGCCAAGCAAGCAAGCGGGCAATGCAAATCTGCACTACAAAGAAGTATCACTTCCCACCGGTCAAAAGGGACATCCACAAAATGTGTAAGAACAAGAAAGGCAAGACAGGCCCTGGAGAACAGGGAGCCTTGTTATGCTGATGGGCGGGATGTAAATTGCCAACTGCCTCTCTGGAGGAGTGCATTCTGTTCCCTAAAACAAGTAAAGAACAGAGCTACAGAGCCAAGGGCACTACCAGTCTAGGGAATATACCTTGGGAAAACTGAAAATCAATAAGACAGAGCCACCCCAAAATTTAGGGCTGCACTGCATACAAGGACCTCAACTTGGATACACCTTAAGTATCCCAGAAAATATAAACATGGTTCAAAAAATTGTGGTACTTACGTACGATGGAATATCCCTCAGCCATGAAATCAATGTCATAAGACCAGTAGCAGCAAAATGGGTGGATTCAGGTACGATGATTCTAAGTGAAATAAGTCACACAGAAAAAGAAACTTATCATAAGATATCACTTATGAAGATCCTGTAAACATGGCTACACTTGATCTGAGTTAGGAAAGAGAACAGTGTCTCACATTTAGAAAACACTCTTATACCTGCTTAAGGGGGAAGGAGAGGTGGGGTGATGCATAAAACAAGAGTTTGATATAAGCACAGGTACCGTTCCCAAAACCAACTATGGAATAGACAAGACCTACACCTTCCTCAGTGAAAGGGACTCAAAACCCCATATTTCCCGCAGAGGAAAATATCTGACTAGTAAGAATCTTAAAACCTATGTATTGATATGTCTCCGTAAGGGAATCAAGTGTGTCTAGACTGGCATAAACATGGCAACGAGAATCAGCTCAAACCCACTATAAAAAGGAATTTCAAAAACAAAACAAAAAAACGGGGAAATTCTTTACAATTCCTTCAGGGTCTCTGATGAAAGCTGGAATGACCCTATCTACAACGACAGCTGGATGTGGCATAAGGAGGGACACTTGGGACTGAGACGATTGGTGAGATTGGGTGAGCAAATGCAGACCCTTTAAAGCAATAATGCATGGCACCCATTCCATGGGTCCGAACTCTCCAGGTTGAAGGGAATATTACTACAGCTATAACATGTGCGGGAAACCTAGAGAACGGACACACTGTGAATACGAAAGGTTTCTAAAACTCAACGAATAGTCCCTCTCCTGGTGCTCCGGTTTGACTTTCCGGCTGCTTTACTATCATTCTCCGAAATTGGAGAGACAGCCCCTTTAACCTCCTGGTTCGCACAGGTTGCCAATTTGGCAGAGGATGAAAGGGAAGAGGGAGAACCAATGAGAGAGTAGCTGTTAGGCATTTGGACGGGCACATATCACTGTAATTTCCCGGCAGGAAGAAGAATTAACCAAATTCTCAGCCACCTACCGGGAACCAGTATAGGTCCTGAACCAAAATTTTGGACTTGCGGTCAGCTCTCCAAAAACGAGTTGAAAAATGGAGCTCAGGGGCACAGCAATTCACAAACTGGCCGAGTAATAAAGGACAACTATCGTCCATAAATCTGTTGACGGAAGGCAACGAGGTGGACTTGAAAGCGAGGCAGAATAGCAGGAAACAGATTTCAAGAGGTACGTTGGAATCGCCTTTAAAGCACAGGAAGAGGGGCACAACTTCGACAATGACGCACTTGGCCAAAAAGGGCGTATGCGTTTTCTCCTGAATATATTCAGGAGAAAACGCATACGCCCTTTTTGGCCAAGCAAGCAAGCGGGCAATGCAAATCTGCACTACAAAGAAGTATCACTTCCCACCGGTCAAAAGGGACATCCACAAAATGTGTAAGAACAAGAAAGGCAAGACAGGCCCTGGAGAACAGGGAGCCTTGTTATGCTGATGGGCGGGATGTAAATTGCCAACTGCCTCTCTGGAGGAGTGCATTCTGTTCCCTAAAACAAGTAAAGAACAGAGCTACAGAGCCAAGGGCACTACCAGTCTAGGGAATATACCTTGGGAAAACTGAAAATCAATAAGACAGAGCCACCCCAAAATTTAGGGCTGCACTGCATACAAGGACCTCAACTTGGATACACCTTAAGTATCCCAGAAAATATAAACATGGTTCAAAAAATTGTGGTACTTACGTACGATGGAATATCCCTCAGCCATGAAATCAATGTCATAAGACCAGTAGCAGCAAAATGGGTGGATTCAGGTACGATGATTCTAAGTGAAATAAGTCACACAGAAAAAGAAACTTATCATAAGATATCACTTATGAAGATCCTGTAAACATGGCTACACTTGAACTGAGTTAGGAAAGAGAACAGTGTCTCACATTTAGAAAACACTCTTATACCTGCTTAAGGGGGAAGGAGAGGTGGGGTGATGCATAAAACCAGAGTTTGATATAAGCACAGGTACCGTTCCAAAAACCAACTATGGAATAGACAAGACCTACACCGTCCTCAGTGAAAGGGACTCAAAACCCCATATTTCCCGCAGAGGAAAATATCTGACTAGTAAGAATCTTAAAACCTATGTATTGATATGTCTCCGTAAGGGAATCAAGTGTGTCTAGACTGGCATAAACATGGCAGCGAGAATCAGCTCAAACCCACTATAAAAAGGAATTTCAAAAACAAAACAAAAAAACGGGGAAATTCTTTACAATTCCTTCGGGGTCTCTGATGAAAGCTGGAATGACCCTATCTACAACGACAGCTGGATGTGGCATAAGGAGGGACACTTGGGACTGAGACGATTGGTGAGATTGGGTGAGCAAATGCAGACCCTTTAAAGCAATAATGCATGGCACCCATTCCATGGGTCCGAACTCTCCAGGTTGAAGGGAATATTACTACAGCTATAACATGTGCGGGAAACCTAGAGAACGGACACACTGTGAATACGAAAGGTTTCTAAAACTCAACGAATAGTCCCTCTCCTGGTGCTCCGGTTTGACTTTCCGTCTGCTTTACTATCAACCTCCCAACTTGGAGAGACAGCCCCTTTAACCTCTTGGTTCGCACAGGTTGCCAATTTGGCAGAGGATGAAAGGGAAGAGGGAGAACCAATGAGAGAGTAGCTGTTAGGCATTTGGACGGGCACATATCACTGTAATTTCCCAGCAGGAAGAAGAATTAACCAAATTCTCAGCCACCCACCGGGAACCAGTATAGGTCCTGAACCAAAATTTTGGACTTGCGGTCAGCTCACCAAAAACGAGTTGAAAAATGGAGCTCAGGGGCACAGCAATTCACAAACTGGCCGAGTAATAAAGGACAACTATCATCCAAAAATCTGTTGAGGGAAGGCAACGAGGCGGACTTGAAAGCGAGGCAGAATAGCAGGAAACAGATTTCAAGAGGTACGTTGGAATCGCCTTTAAA
The DNA here is from genome assembly GCF_949752795.1 of Hyperoodon ampullatus. Classification (NCBI taxonomy): domain Eukaryota; kingdom Metazoa; phylum Chordata; class Mammalia; order Artiodactyla; family Ziphiidae; genus Hyperoodon; species Hyperoodon ampullatus. Next base: position 402,947 of record NW_027640767.1, read on the forward strand.
GCACAGGAAGAGGGGCACAACTTCGACAATGACGCACTTGGCCAAAAAGGGCCTATGCGTTTTCTCCTGAATATATTCAGGAGAAAACGCATATGCCCTTTTTCGCCAAGCAAGCAAGCGGGCAATGCAAATCTGCACTACAAAGAAGTATCACTTCCCACCGGTCAAAAGGGACATCCACAAAATGTGTAAGAACAAGAAAGGCAAGACAGGCCCTGGAGAACAGGGAGCCTTGTTATGCTGATGGGCGGGATGTAAATTGCCAACTGCCTCTCTGGAGGAGTGCATTCTGTTCCCTAAAACAAGTAAAGAACAGAGCTACAGAGCCAAGGGCACTACCAGTCTAGGGAATATACCTTGGGAAAACTGAAAATCAATAAGACAGAGCCACCCCAAAATTTAGGGCTGCACTGCATACAAGGACCTCAACTTGGATACACCTTAAGTATCCCAGAAAATATAAACATGGTTCAAAAAATTGTGGTACTTACGTACGATGGAATATCCCTCAGCCATGAAATCAATGTCATAAGACCAGTAGCAGCAAAATGGGTGGATTCAGGTACGATGATTCTAAGTGAAATAAGTCACACAGAAAAAGAAACTTATCATAAGATATCACTTATGAAGATCCTGTAAACATGGCTACACTTGATCTGAGTTAGGAAAGAGAACAGTGTCTCACATTTAGAAAACACTCTTATACCTGCTTAAGGGGGAAGGAGAGGTGGGGTGATGCATAAAACAAGAGTTTGATATAAGCACAGGTACCGTTCCAAAAACCAACTATGGAATAGACAAGACCTACACCTTCCTCAGTGAAAGGGACTCAAAACCCCATATTTCCCGCAGAGGAAAATATCTGACTAGTAAGAATCTTAAAACCTATGTATTGATATGTCTCCGTAAGGGAATCAAGTGTGTCTAGACTGGCATAAACATGGCAACGAGAATCAGCTCAAACCCACTATAAAAAGGAATTTCAAAAACAAAACAAAAAAACGGGGAAATTCTTTACAATTCCTTCAGGGTCTCTGATGAAAGCTGGAATGACCCTATCTACAACAACAGCTGGATGTGGCATAAGGAGGGACACTTGGGACTGAGACGATTGGTGAGATTGGGTGAGCAAATGCAGACCCTTTAAAGTAATAATGCATGGCACCCATTCCATGGGTCCGAACTCTCCAGGTTGAAGGGAATATTACTACAGCTATAACATGTGCGGGAAACCTAGAGAACGGACACACTGTGAATACGAAAGGTTTCTAAAACTCAACGCATAGTCCCACTCCTGGTGCTCCGGTTTGACTTTCCGTCTGGTTTACTATCAACCTCCCAACTTGGAGAGACAGCCCCTTTAACATCTTGGTTCGCACAGGTTGCCAAATTGGCAGAGGATGAAAGGGAAGAGGGAGAACCAATGAGAGAGTAGCTGTTAGGCATTTGAACGGGCACATATCACTGTAATTTCCCGGCAGGAAGAAGAATTAACCAAAGTCTCAGCCACCCCCCGTGAACCAACATAAGTTCTGAACCAAAATTTTGGACTTGCGGTCAGCTCACCAAAAACGAGTTGAAAAATGGAGCTCAGGGGCACAGCAATTCACAAACTGGCCGAGTAATAAAGGACAACTATCGTCCATAAATCTGTTGAGGGAAGGCAACGAGGCGGACTTGAAAGCGAGGCAGAATAGCAGGAAACAGATTTCAATAGGTACGTTGGAATCGCCTTTAAAGCACAGGAAGAGGGGCACAACTTCGACAATGATGCACTTGGCCAAAAAGGGCGTATGCGTTTTCTCCTGAATATATTCAGGAGAAAACGCATACGCCCTTTTTGGCCAAGCAAGCAAGCGGGCAATGCAAATCTGCACTACAAAGAAGTATCACTTCCCACCGGTCAAAAGGGACATCCACAAAATGTGTAAGAACAAGAAAGGCAAGACAGGCCCTGGAGAACAGGGAGCCTTGTTATGCTGATGGGCGGGATGTAAATTGCCAACTGCCTCTCTGGAGGAGTGCATTCTGTTCCCTAAAACAAGTAAAGAACAGAGCTACAGAGCCAAGGGCACTACCAGTCTAGGGAATATACCTTGGGAAAACTGAAAATCAATAAGACAGAGCCACCCCAAAATTTAGGGCTGCACTGCATACAAGGACCTCAACTTGGATACACCTTAAGTATCCCAGAAAATATAAACATGGTTCAAAAACTTGTGGTACTTACGTACGATGGAATATCCCTCAGCCATGAAATCAATGTCATAAGACCAGTAGCAGCAAAATGGGTGGATTCTGGTACGATGATTCTAAGTGAAATAAGTCACACAGAAAAAGAAACTTATCATAAGATATCACTTATGAAGATCCTGTAAACATGGCTACACTTGAACTGAGTTAGGAAAGAGAACAGTGTCTCACATTTAGAAAACACTCTTATACCTGCTTAAGGGGGAAGGAGAGGTGGGGTGATGCATAAAACCAGAGTTTGATATAAGCACAGGTACCGTTCCAAAAACCAACTATGGAATAGACAAGACCTACACCGTCCTCAGTGAAAGGGACTCAAAACCCCATATTTCCCGCAGAGGAAAATATCTGACTAGTAAGAATCTTAAAACCTATGTATTGATATGTCACCGTAAGGGAATCAAGTGTGTCTAGACTGGCATAAACATGACAGCGAGAATCAGCTCAAACCCACTATAAAAAGGAATTTCAAAAACAAAACAAAAAAACGGGGAAATTCTTTACAATTCCTTCAGGGTCTCTGATGAAACCTGGAATGACCCTATGTACAACGACAGCTGGATGTGGCATAAGGAGGGACACTTGGGACTGAGACGATTGGTGAGATTGGGTGAGCAAATGCAGACCCTTTAAAGCAATAATGCATGGCACCCATTCCATGGGTCCGAACTCTCCAGGTTGAAGGGAATATTACTACAGCTATAACATGTGCGGGAAACCTAGAGAACGGACACACTGTGAATACGAAAGGTTTCTAAAACTCAACGAATAGTCCCTCTCCTGGTGCTCCGGTTTGACTTTCCGTCTGCTTTACTATCAACCTCCCAACTTGGAGAGACAGCCCCTTTAACCTCTTGGTTCGCACAGGTTGCCAATTTGGCAGAGGATGAAAGGGAAGAGGGAGAACCAATGAGAGAGTAGCTGTTAGGCATTTGGACGGGCACATATCACTCTAATTTCCCATCAGGAAGAAGAATTAACCAAATACTCAGCCACCCACCGGGAACCAGTATAGGTCCTGAACCAAAATTTTGGACTTGCGGTCAGCTCACCAAAAACTAGTTGAAAAATGGAGCTCAGGGGCACAGCAATTCACAAACTGGCCGAGTAATAAAGGACAACTATCGTCCAAAAATCTGTTGAGGGAAGGCAACGAGGCGGACTTGAAAGTGAGGCACAATAGCAGGAAACAGATTTCAAGAGGTACGTTGGAATCGCCTTTAAAGCACAGGAAGAGGGGCACAACTTCGACAATGACGCACTTGGCCAAAAAGGGCGTATGCGTTTTCTCCTGAATATATTCAGGAGAAAACGCATACGCCCTTTTTCGCCAAGCAAGCAAGCGGGCAATGCAAATCTGCACTACAAAGAAGTATCACTTCCCACCGGTCAAAAGGGACATCCACAAAATGTGTAAGAACAAGAAAGGCAAGACAGGCCCTGGAGAACAGGGAGCCTTGTTATGCTGATGGGCGGGATGTAAATTGCCAACTGCCTCTCTGGAGGAGTGCATTCTGTTCCCTAAAACAAGTAAAGAACAGAGCTACAGAGCCAAGGGCACTACCAGTCTAGGGAATATACCTTGGGAAAACTGAAAATCAATAAGACAGAGCCACCCCAAAATTTAGGGCTGCACTGCATACAAGGACCTCAACTTGGATACACCTTAAGTATCCCAGAAAATATAAACATGGTTCAAAAAATTGTGGTACTTACGTACGATGGAATATCCCTCAGCCATGAAATCAATGTCATAAGACCAGTAGCAGCAAAATGGGTGGATTCAGGTACGATGATTCTAAGTGAAATAAGTCACACAGAAAAAGAAACTTATCATAAGATATCACTTATGAAGATCCTGTAAACATGGCTACACTTGATCTGAGTTAGGAAAGAGAACAGTGTCTCACATTTAGAAAACACTCTTATACCTGCTTAAGGGGGAAGGAGAGGTGGGGTGATGCATAAAACAAGAGTTTGATATAAGCACAGGTACCGTTCCCAAAACCAACTATGGAATAGACAAGACCTACACCTTCCTCAGTGAAAGGGACTCAAAACCCCATATTTCCCGCAGAGGAAAATATCTGACTAGTAAGAATCTTAAAACCTATGTATTGATATGTCTCCGTAAGGGAATCAAGTGTGTCTAGACTGGCATAAACATGGCAACGAGAATCAGCTCAAACCCACTATAAAAAGGAATTTCAAAAACAAAACAAAAAAACGGGGAAATTCTTTACAATTCCTTCAGGGTCTCTGATGAAAGCTGGAATGACCCTATCTACAACGACAGCTGGATGTGGCATAAGGAGGGACACTTGGGACTGAGACGATTGGTGAGATTGGGTGAGCAAATGCAGACCCTTTAAAGCAATAATGCATGGCACCCATTCCATGGGTCCGAACTCTCCAGGTTGAAGGGAATATTACTACAGCTATAACATGTGCGGGAAACCTAGAGAACGGACACACTGTGAATACGAAAGGTTTCTAAAACTCAACGAATAGTCCCTCTCCTGGTGCTCCGGTTTGACTTTCCGGCTGCTTTACTATCATTCTCCGAAATTGGAGAGACAGCCCCTTTAACCTCCTGGTTCGCACAGGTTGCCAATTTGGCAGAGGATGAAAGGGAAGAGGGAGAACCAATGAGAGAGTAGCTGTTAGGCATTTGGACGGGCACATATCACTGTAATTTCCCGGCAGGAAGAAGAATTAACCAAATTCTCAGCCACCTACCGGGAACCAGTATAGGTCCTGAACCAAAATTTTGGACTTGCGGTCAGCTCTCCAAAAACGAGTTGAAAAATGGAGCTCAGGGGCACAGCAATTCACAAACTGGCCGAGTAATAAAGGACAACTATCTTCCATAAATCTGTTGACGGAAGGCAACGAGGTGGACTTGAAAGCGAGGCAGAATAGCAGGAAACAGATTTCAAGAGGTACGTTGGAATCGCCTTTAAAGCACAGGAAGAGGGGCACAACTTCGACAATGACGCACTTGGCCAAAAAGGGCGTATGCGTTTTCTCCTGAATATATTCAGGAGAAAACGCATACGCCCTTTTTGGCCAAGCAAGCAAGCGGGCAATGCAAATCTGCACTACAAAGAAGTATCACTTCCCACCGGTCAAAAGGGACATCCACAAAATGTGTAAGAACAAGAAAGGCAAGACAGGCCCTGGAGAACAGGGAGCCTTGTTATGCTGATGGGCGGGATGTAAATTGCCAACTGCCTCTCTGGAGGAGTGCATTCTGTTCCCTAAAACAAGTAAAGAACAGAGCTACAGAGCCAAGGGCACTACCAGTCTAGGGAATATACCTTGGGAAAACTGAAAATCAATAAGACAGAGCCACCCCAAAATTTAGGGCTGCACTGCATACAAGGACCTCAACTTGGATACACCTTAAGTATCCCAGAAAATATAAACATGGTTCAAAAAATTGTGGTACTTACGTACGATGGAATATCCCTCAGCCATGAAATCAATGTCATAAGACCAGTAGCAGCAAAATGGGTGGATTCAGGTACGATGATTCTAAGTGAAATAAGTCACACAGAAAAAGAAACTTATCATAAGATATCACTTATGAAGATCCTGTAAACATGGCTACACTTGAACTGAGTTAGGAAAGAGAACAGTGTCTCACATTTAGAAAACACTCTTATACCTGCTTAAGGGGGAAGGAGAGGTGGGGTGATGCATAAAACCAGAGTTTGATATAAGCACAGGTACCGTTCCAAAAACCAACTATGGAATAGACAAGACCTACACCGTCCTCAGTGAAAGGGACTCAAAACCCCATATTTCCCGCAGAGGAAAATATCTGACTAGTAAGAATCTTAAAACCTATGTATTGATATGTCTCCGTAAGGGAATCAAGTGTGTCTAGACTGGCATAAACATGGCAGCGAGAATCAGCTCAAACCCACTATAAAAAGGAATTTCAAAAACAAAACAAAAAAACGGGGAAATTCTTTACAATTCCTTCGGGGTCTCTGATGAAAGCTGGAATGACCCTATCTACAACGACAGCTGGATGTGGCATAAGGAGGGACACTTGGGACTGAGACGATTGGTGAGATTGGGTGAGCAAATGCAGACCCTTTAAAGCAATAATGCATGGCACCCATTCCATGGGTCCGAACTCTCCAGGTTGAAGGGAATATTACTACAGCTATAACATGTGCGGGAAACCTAGAGAACGGACACACTGTGAATACGAAAGGTTTCTAAAACTCAACGAATAGTCCCTCTCCTGGTGCTCCGGTTTGACTTTCCGTCTGCTTTACTATCAACCTCCCAACTTGGAGAGACAGCCCCTTTAACCTCTTGGTTCGCACAGGTTGCCAATTTGGCAGAGGATGAAAGGGAAGAGGGAGAACCAATGAGAGAGTAGCTGTTAGGCATTTGGACGGGCACATATCACTGTAATTTCCCAGCAGGAAGAAGAATTAACCAAATTCTCAGCCACCCACCGGGAACCAGTATAGGTCCTGAACCAAAATTTTGGACTTGCGGTCAGCTCACCAAAAACGAGTTGAAAAATGGAGCTCAGGGGCACAGCAATTCACAAACTGGCCGAGTAATAAAGGACAACTATCATCCAAAAATCTGTTGAGGGAAGGCAACGAGGCGGACTTGAAAGCGAGGCAGAATAGCAGGAAACAGATTTCAAGAGGTACGTTGGAATCGCCTTTAAAGCACAGGAAGAGGGGCACAACTTCGACAATGACGCACTTGGCCAAAAAGGGCCTATGCGTTTTCTCCTGAATATATTCAGGAGAAAACGCATATGCCCTTTTTCGCCAAGCAAGCAAGCGGGCAATGCAAATCTGCACTACAAAGAAGTATCACTTCCCACCGGTCAAAAGGGACATCCACAAAATGTGTAAGAACAAGAAAGGCAAGACAGGCCCTGGAGAACAGGGAGCCTTGTTATGCTGATGGGCGGGATGTAAATTGCCAACTGCCTCTCTGGAGGAGTGCATTCTGTTCCCTAAAACAAGTAAAGAACAGAGCTACAGAGCCAAGGGCACTACCAGTCTAGGGAATATACCTTGGGAAAACTGAAAATCAATAAGACAGAGCCACCCCAAAATTTAGGGCTGCACTGCATACAAGGACCTCAACTTGGATACACCTTAAGTATCCCAGAAAATATAAACATGGTTCAAAAAATTGTGGTACTTACGTACGATGGAATATCCCTCAGCCATGAAATCAATGTCATAAGACCAGTAGCAGCAAAATGGGTGGATTCAGGTACGATGATTCTAAGTGAAATAAGTCACACAGAAAAAGAAACTTATCATAAGATATCACTTATGAAGATCCTGTAAACATGGCTACACTTGATCTGAGTTAGGAAAGAGAACAGTGTCTCACATTTAGAAAACACTCTTATACCTGCTTAAGGGGGAAGGAGAGGTGGGGTGATGCATAAAACAAGAGTTTGATATAAGCACAGGTACCGTTCCAAAAACCAACTATGGAATAGACAAGACCTACACCTTCCTCAGTGAAAGGGACTCAAAACCCCATATTTCCCGCAGAGGAAAATATCTGACTAGTAAGAATCTTAAAACCTATGTATTGATATGTCTCCGTAAGGGAATCAAGTGTGTCTAGACTGGCATAAACATGGCAACGAGAATCAGCTCAAACCCACTATAAAAAGGAATTTCAAAAACAAAACAAAAAAACGGGGAAATTCTTTACAATTCCTTCAGGGTCTCTGATGAAAGCTGGAATGACCCTATCTACAACAACAGCTGGATGTGGCATAAGGAGGGACACTTGGGACTGAGACGATTGGTGAGATTGGGTGAGCAAATGCAGACCCTTTAAAGTAATAATGCATGGCACCCATTCCATGGGTCCGAACTCTCCAGGTTGAAGGGAATATTACTACAGCTATAACATGTGCGGGAAACCTAGAGAACGGACACACTGTGAATACGAAAGGTTTCTAAAACTCAACGCATAGTCCCACTCCTGGTGCTCCGGTTTGACTTTCCGTCTGGTTTACTATCAACCTCCCAACTTGGAGAGACAGCCCCTTTAACATCTTGGTTCGCACAGGTTGCCAAATTGGCAGAGGATGAAAGGGAAGAGGGAGAACCAATGAGAGAGTAGCTGTTAGGCATTTGAACGGGCACATATCACTGTAATTTCCCGGCAGGAAGAAGAATTAACCAAAGTCTCAGCCACCCCCCGTGAACCAGCATAAGTTCTGAACCAAAATTTTGGACTTGCGGTCAGCTCACCAAAAACGAGTTGAAAAATGGAGCTCAGGGGCACAGCAATTCACAAACTGGCCGAGTAATAAAGGACAACTATCGTCCATAAATCTGTTGAGGGAAGGCAACGAGGCGGACTTGAAAGCGAGGCAGAATAGCAGGAAACAGATTTCAATAGGTACGTTGGAATCGCCTTTAAAGCACAGGAAGAGGGGCACAACTTCGACAATGATGCACTTGGCCAAAAAGGGCGTATGCGTTTTCTCCTGAATATATTCAGGAGAAAACGCATACGCCCTTTTTGGCCAAGCAAGCAAGCGGGCAATGCAAATCTGCACTACAAAGAAGTATCACTTCCCACCGGTCAAAAGGGACATCCACAAAATGTGTAAGAACAAGAAAGGCAAGACAGGCCCTGGAGAACAGGGAGCCTTGTTATGCTGATGGGCGGGATGTAAATTGCCAACTGCCTCTCTGGAGGAGTGCATTCTGTTCCCTAAAACAAGTAAAGAACAGAGCTACAGAGCCAAGGGCACTACCAGTCTAGGGAATATACCTTGGGAAAACTGAAAATCAATAAGACAGAGCCACCCCAAAATTTAGGGCTGCACTGCATACAAGGACCTCAACTTGGATACACCTTAAGTATCCCAGAAAATATAAACATGGTTCAAAAACTTGTGGTACTTACGTACGATGGAATATCCCTCAGCCATGAAATCAATGTCATAAGACCAGTAGCAGCAAAATGGGTGGATTCTGGTACGATGATTCTAAGTGAAATAAGTCACACAGAAAAAGAAACTTATCATAAGATATCACTTATGAAGATCCTGTAAACATGGCTACACTTGAACTGAGTTAGGAAAGAGAACAGTGTCTCACATTTAGAAAACACTCTTATACCTGCTTAAGGGGGAAGGAGAGGTGGGGTGATGCATAAAACCAGAGTTTGATATAAGCACAGGTACCGTTCCAAAAACCAACTATGGAATAGACAAGACCTACACCTTCCTCAGTGATAGGGACTCAAAACCCCATATTTCCCGCAGAGGAAAATATCTGACTAGTAAGAATCTTAAAACCTATGTATTGATATGTCTCCGTAAGGGAATCAAGTGTGTCTAGACTGGCATAAACATGGCAGCGAGAATCAGCTCAAACCCACCAGAAAAAGGAATTTCAAAAACAAAACAAAAAAACTGGGAAATTCTTTACAATTCCTTCAGGGTCTCTGATGAAAGCTGGAATGACCCTATCTACAACGACAGCTGGATGTGGCATAAGGAGGGACACTTGGGACTGAGACGATTGGTGAGATTGGGTGAGCAAATGCAGACCCTTTAAAGCAATAATGCATGGCACCCATTTCATGGGTCCGAACTCTCCAGGTTGAAGGGAATATTACTACAGCTATAACATGTGCGGGAAACCTAGGGAACGGACACACTGTGAATACGAAAGGTTTCTAAAACTCAACGAATAGTCCCTCTCCTGGTGCTCCGGTTTGACTTTCCGTCTGCTTTACTATCAACCTCCCAACTTGGAGAGACAGCCCCTTTAACCTCTTGGTTCGCACAGGTTGCCAATTTGGCAGAGGATGAAAGGGAAGAGGGAGAACCAATGAGAGAGTAGCTGTTAGGCATTTGGACGGGCACATATCACTGTAATTTCCCGGCAGGAAGAAGAATTAACCAAATTCTCAGCCACCCACTGGGAACCAGTATAGGTCCTGAACCAAAATTTTGGACTTGCGGTCAGCTCTCCAAAAACGAATTGAAAAATGGAGCTCAGCGACACAGCAATTCACAAACTGGCCGAGTAATAAAGGACACCTATCGTACAAAAATCTGTTGACGGAAGGCAACGAGGCGGACTTGAAAGCGAGGCAGAATAGCAGGAAACAGATTTCAAGAGGTACGTTGGAATCGCCTTTAAAGCACAGGAAGAGGGGCACAACTTCGACAATGATGCACTTGGCCAAAAAGGGCGTATGCGTTTTCTCCTGAATATATTCAGGAGAAAACGCATACGCCCTTTTTGGCCAAGCAAGCAAGCGGGCAATGCAAATCTGCACTACAAAGAAGTATCACTTCCCACCGGTCAAAAGGGACATCCACAAAATGTGTAAGAACAAGAAAGGCAAGACAGGCCCTGGAGAACAGGGAGCCTTGTTATGCTGATGGGCGGGATGTAAATTGCCAACTGCCTCTCTGGAGGAGTGCATTCTGTTCCCTAAAACAAGTAAAGAACAGAGCTACAGAGCCAAGGGCACTACCAGTCTAGGGAATATACCTTGGGAAAACTGAAAACCAATAAGACAGAGCCACCCCAAAATTTAGGGCTGCACTGCATAAAAGGACCTCAACTTGGATACACCTTAAGTATCCCAGAAAATATAAACATGGTTCAAAAAATTGTGGTACTTACGTACGATGGAATATCCCTCAGCCATGAAATCAATGTCATAAGACCAGTTGCAGCAAAATGGGTGGTTTCAGGTACGATGATTCTAAGTGAAATAAGTCACACAGAAAAAGAAACTTATCATAAGATATCACTTATGAAGATCCTGTAAACATGGCTACACTTGAACTGAGTTAGGAAAGAGAACAGTGTCTCACATTTAGAAAACACTCTTATACCTGCTTAAGGGGGAAGGAGAGGTGGGGTGATGCATAAAACCAGAGTTTGATATAAGCACAGGTACCGTTCCAAAAACCAACTATGGAATAGACAAGACCTACACCTTCCTCAGTGAAAGGGACTCAAAACCCCATATTTCCCGCAGAGGAAAGTATCTGACTAGTAAGAATCTTAAAACCTATGTATTGATATGTCTCCGTAAGGGAATCAAGTGTGTCTAGACTGGCATAAACATGGCAGCGAGAATCAGCTCAAACCCACTATAAAAAGGAATTTCAAAAACAAAACAAAAAAACTGGGAAATTCTTTACAATTCCTTCAGGGTCTCTGATGAAAGCTGGAATGACCCTATCTACAACGACAGCTGGATGTGGCATAAGGAGGGACACTTGGGACTGAGACGATTGGTGAGATTGGGTGAGCAAACGCAGACCCTTTAAAGCAATAATGCATGGCACCCATTTCATGGGTCCAAACTCTCCAGGTTGAAGGGAATATTACTACAGCTATAACATGTGCGGGAAACCTAGAGAACGGACACACTGTGAATACGAAAGGTTTCTAAAACTCAACGAATAGTCCCTCTCCTGGTGCTCCGGTTTGACTTTCCGTCTGCTTTACTATCAACCTCCCAACTTGGAGAGACAGCCCCTTTAACCTCTTGGTTCGCACAGGTTGCCAATTTGGCAGAGGATGAAAGGGAAGAGGGAGAACCAATGAGAGAGTAGCTGTTAGGCATTTGGACGGGCACATATCACTGTAATTTCCCGGCAGGAAAAAGTATTAACCAAATTCTCAGCCACCCACCGGGAACCAGTATAGGTCCTGAACCAAAATTTTGGACTTGCGGTCAGCTCACCAAAAACGAGTTGAAAAATGGAGCTCAGGGGCACAGCAATTCACAAACTGGCCGAGTAATAAAGGACAACTATCTTCCAAAAATCTGTTGAGGGAAGGCAACGAGGCGTACTTGAAAGCGAGGCAGAATAGCAGGAAACAGATTTCAAGAGGTACGTTGGAATCGCCTTTAAAGCACAGGAAGAGGGGCACAACTTCGACAATGATGCACTTGGCCAAAAAGGGCGTATGCGTTTTCTCCTGAATATATTCAGGAGAAAACGCATACGCCCTTTTTGGCCAAGCAAGCAAGCGGGCAATGCAAAACTGCACTACAAAGAAGTATCACTTCCCACCGGTCAAAAGGGACATCCACAAAATGTGTAAGAACAAGAAAGGCAAGACAGGCCCTGGAGAACAGGGAGCCTTGTTATGCTGATGGGCGGGATGTAAATTGCCAACTGCCTCTCTGGAGGAGTGCATTCTGTTCCCTAAAACAAGTAAAGAACAGAGCTACAGAGCCAAGGGCACTACCAGTCTAGGGAATATACCTTGGGAAAACTGAAAATCAATAAGACAGAGCCACCCCAAAATTTAGGGCTGCACTGCATACAAGGACCTCAACTTGGATACACCTTAAGTATCCCAGAAAATATAAACATGGTTCAAAAAATTGTGGTACTTACGTACGATGGAATATCCCTCAGCCATGAAATCAATGTCATAAGACCAGTAGCAGCAAAATGGGTGGATTCAGGTACGATGATTCTAAGTGAAATAAGTCACACAGAAAAAGAAACTTATCATAAGATATCACTTATGAAGATCCTGTAAACATGGCTACACTTGATCTGAGTTAGGAAAGAGAACAGTGTCTCACATTTAGAAAACACTCTTATACCTGCTTAAGGGGGAAGGAGAGGTGGGGTGATGTATAAAACAAGAGTTTGATATAAGCACAGGTACCGTTCCCAAAACCAACTATGGAATAGACAAGACCTACACCTTCCTCAGTGAAAGGCACTCAAAACCCCATATTTCCCGCAGAGGAAAATATCTGACTAGTAAGAATCTTAAAACCTATGTATTGATATGTCTCCGTAAGGGAATCAAGTGTGTCTAGACTGGCATAAACATGGCAACGAGAATCAGCTCAAACCCACTATAAAAAGGAATTTCAAAAACAAAACAAAAAAACGGGGAAATTCTTTACAATTCCTTCAGGGTCTCTGATGAAAGCTGGAATGACCCTATCTACAACGACAGCTGGATGTGGCATAAGGAGGGACACTTGGGACTGAGACGATTGATGAGATTGGGTGAGCAAATGCAGACCCTTTAAAGCAATAATGCATGGCACCCATTCCATGGGTCCGAACTCTCCAGGTTGAAGGGAATATTACTACAGCTATAACATGTGCGGGAAACCTAGAGAACGGACACACTGTGAATACGAAAGGTTTCTAAAACTCAACGAATAGTCCCTCTCCTGGTGCTCCGGTTTGACTTTCCGGCTGCTTTACTATCATTCTCCGAAATTGGAGAGACAGCCCCTTTAACCTCCTGGTTTGCACAGGTTGCCAATTTGGCAGAGGATGAAAGGGAAGAGGGAGAACCAATGAGAGAGTAGCTGTTAGGCATTTGGACGGGCACATATCACTGTAATTTCCCGGCAGGAAGAAGAATTAACCAAATTCTCAGCCACCTACCGGGAACCAGTATAGGTCCTGAACCAAAATTTTGGACTTGCGGTCAGCTCTCCAAAAACGAGTTGAAAAATGGAGCTCAGGGGCACAGCAATTCACAAACTGGCCGAGTAATAAAGGACAACTATCGTCCATAAATCTGTTGACGGAAGGCAACGAGGTGGACTTGAAAGCGAGGCAGAATAGCAGGAAACAGATTTCAAGAGGTACGTTGGAATCGCCTTTAAAGCACAGGAAGAGGGGCACAACTTCGACAATGACGCACTTGGCCAAAAAGGGCGTATGCGTTTTCTCCTGAATATATTCAGGAGAAAACGCATACGCCCTTTTTGGCCAAGCAAGCAAGCGGGCAATGCAAATCTGCACTACAAAGAAGTATCACTTCCCACCGGTCAAAAGGGACATCCACAAAATGTGTAAGAACAAGAAAGGCAAGACAGGCCCTGGAGAACAGGGAGCCTTGTTATGCTGATGGGCGGGATGTAAATTGCCAACTGCCTCTCTGGAGGAGTGCATTCTGTTCCCTAAAACAAGTAAAGAACAGAGCTACAGAGCCAAGGGCACTACCAGTCTAGGGAATATACCTTGGGAAAACTGAAAATCAATAAGACAGAGCCACCCCAAAATTTAGGGCTGCACTGCATACAAGGACCTCAACTTGGATACACCTTAAGTATCCCAGAAAATATAAACATGGTTCAAAAAATTGTGGTACTTACGTACGATGGAATATCCCTCAGCCATGAAATCAATGTCATAAGACCAGTAGCAGCAAAATGGGTGGATTCAGGTACGATGATTCTAAGTGAAATAAGTCACACAGAAAAAGAAACTTATCATAAGATATCACTTATGAAGATCCTGTAAACATGGCTACACTTGAACTGAGTTAGGAAAGAGAACAGTGTCTCACATTTAGAAAACACTCTTATACCTGCTTAAGGGGGAAGGAGAGGTGGGGTGATGCATAAAACCAGAGTTTGATATAAGCACAGGTACCGTTCCAAAAACCAACTATGGAATAGACAAGACCTACACCGTCCTCAGTGAAAGGGACTCAAAACCCCATATTTCCCGCAGAGGAAAATATCTGACTAGTAAGAATCTTAAAACCTATGTATTGATATGTCTCCGTAAGGGAATCAAGTGTGTCTAGACTGGCATAAACATGGCAGCGAAAATCAGCTCAAACCCACTATAAAAAGGAATTTCAAAAACAAAACAAAAAAACGGGGAAATTCTTTACAATTCCTTCAGGGTCTCTGATGAAAGCTGGAATGACCCTATCTACAACGACAGCTGGATGTGGCATAAGGAGGGACACTTGGGACTGAGACGATTGGTGAGATTGG
Source organism: Hyperoodon ampullatus (assembly GCF_949752795.1). NCBI lineage: Eukaryota > Metazoa > Chordata > Mammalia > Artiodactyla > Ziphiidae > Hyperoodon > Hyperoodon ampullatus. The sequence goes on from NW_027640767.1 coordinate 417,983, forward strand.
GTGAGCAAATGCAGACCCTTTAAAGCAATAATGCATGGCACCCATTCCATGGGTCCGAACTCTCCAGGTTGAAGGGAATATTACTACAGCTATAACATGTGCGGGAAACCTAGAGAACGGACACACTGTGAATACGAAAGGTTTCTAAAACTCAACGAATAGTCCCTCTCCTGGTGCTCCGGTTTGACTTTCCGGCTGCTTCACTATCATTCTCCGAAATTGGAGAGACAGCCCCTTTAACCTCCTGGTTCGCACAGGTTGCCAATTTGGCAGAGGATGAAAGGGAAGAGGGAGAACCAATGAGAGAGTAGCTGTTAGGCATTTGGACGGGCACATATCACTGTAATTTCCCGGCAGGAAGAAGAATTAACCAAATTCTCAGCCACCTACCGGGAACCAGTATAGGTCCTGAACCAAAATTTTGGACTTGCGGTCAGCTCTCCAAAAACGAGTTGAAAAATGGAGCTCAGGGGCACAGCAATTCACAAACTGGCCGAGTAATAAAGGACAACTATCGTCCATAAATCTGTTGACGGAAGGCAACGAGGTGGACTTGAAAGCGAGGCAGAATAGCAGGAAACAGATTTCAAGAGGTACGTTGGAATCGCCTTTAAAGCACAGGAAGAGGGGCACAACTTCGACAATGACGCACTTGGCCAAAAAGGGCGTATGCGTTTTCTCCTGAATATATTCAGGAGAAAACGCATACGCCCTTTTTGGCCAAGCAAGCAAGCGGGCAATGCAAATCTGCACTACAAAGAAGTATCACTTCCCACCGGTCAAAAGGGACATCCACAAAATGTGTAAGAACAAGAAAGGCAAGACAGGCCCTGGAGAACAGGGAGCCTTGTTATGCTGATGGGCGGGATGTAAATTGCCAACTGCCTCTCTGGAGGAGTGCATTCTGTTCCCTAAAACAAGTAAAGAACAGAGCTACAGAGCCAAGGGCACTACCAGTCTAGGGAATATACCTTGGGAAAACTGAAAATCAATAAGACAGAGCCACCCCAAAATTTAGGGCTGCACTGCATACAAGGACCTCAACTTGGATACACCTTAAGTATCCCAGAAAATATAAACATGGTTCAAAAAATTGTGGTACTTACGTACGATGGAATATCCCTCAGCCATGAAATCAATGTCATAAGACCAGTAGCAGCAAAATGGGTGGATTCAGGTACGATGATTCTAAGTGAAATAAGTCACACAGAAAAAGAAACTTATCATAAGATATCACTTATGAAGATCCTGTAAACATGGCTACACTTGAACTGAGTTAGGAAAGAGAACAGTGTCTCACATTTAGAAAACACTCTTATACCTGCTTAAGGGGGAAGGAGAGGTGGGGTGATGCATAAAACCAGAGTTTGATATAAGCACAGGTACCGTTCCAAAAACCAACTATGGAATAGACAAGACCTACACCGTCCTCAGTGAAAGGGACTCAAAACCCCATATTTCCCGCAGAGGAAAATATCTGACTAGTAAGAATCTTAAAACCTATGTATTGATATGTCTCCGTAAGGGAATCAAGTGTGTCTAGACTGGCATAAACATGGCAGCGAGAATCAGCTCAAACCCACTATAAAAAGGAATTTCAAAAACAAAACAAAAAAACGGGGAAATTCTTTACAATTCCTTCGGGGTCTCTGATGAAAGCTGGAATGACCCTATCTACAACGACAGCTGGATGTGGCATAAGGAGGGACACTTGGGACTGAGACGATTGGTGAGATTGGGTGAGCAAATGCAGACCCTTTAAAGCAATAATGCATGGCACCCATTCCATGGGTCCGAACTCTCCAGGTTGAAGGGAATATTACTACAGCTATAACATGTGCGGGAAACCTAGAGAACGGACACACTGTGAATACGAAAGGTTTCTAAAACTCAACGAATAGTCCCTCTCCTGGTGCTCCGGTTTGACTTTCCGTCTGCTTTACTATCAACCTCCCAACTTGGAGAGACAGCCCCTTTAACCTCTTGGTTCGCACAGGTTGCCAATTTGGCAGAGGATGAAAGGGAAGAGGGAGAACCAATGAGAGAGTAGCTGTTAGGCATTTGGACGGGCACATATCACTGTAATTTCCCAGCAGGAAGAAGAATTAACCAAATTCTCAGCCACCCACCGGGAACCAGTATAGGTCCTGAACCAAAATTTTGGACTTGCGGTCAGCTCACCAAAAACGAGTTGAAAAATGGAGCTCAGGGGCACAGCAATTCACAAACTGGCCGAGTAATAAAGGACAACTATCATCCAAAAATCTGTTGAGGGAAGGCAACGAGGCGGACTTGAAAGCGAGGCAGAATAGCAGGAAACAGATTTCAAGAGGTACGTTGGAATCGCCTTTAAAGCACAGGAAGAGGGGCACAACTTCGACAATGACGCACTTGGCCAAAAAGGGCCTATGCGTTTTCTCCTGAATATATTCAGGAGAAAACGCATAGGCCCTTTTTCGCCAAGCAAGCAAGCGGGCAATGCAAATCTGCACTACAAAGAAGTATCACTTCCCACCGGTCAAAAGGGACATCCACAAAATGTGTAAGAACAAGAAAGGCAAGACAGGCCCTGGAGAACAGGGAGCCTTGTTATGCTGATGGGCGGGATGTAAATTGCCAACTGCCTCTCTGGAGGAGTGCATTCTGTTCCCTAAAACAAGTAAAGAACAGAGCTACAGAGCCAAGGGCACTACCAGTCTAGGGAATATACCTTGGGAAAACTGAAAATCAATAAGACAGAGCCACCCCAAAATTTAGGGCTGCACTGCATACAAGGACCTCAACTTGGATACACCTTAAGTATCCCAGAAAATATAAACATGGTTCAAAAAATTGTGGTACTTACGTACGATGGAATATCCCTCAGCCATGAAATCAATGTCATAAGACCAGTAGCAGCAAAATGGGTGGATTCAGGTACGATGATTCTAAGTGAAATAAGTCACACAGAAAAAGAAACTTATCATAAGATATCACTTATGAAGATCCTGTAAACATGGCTACACTTGATCTGAGTTAGGAAAGAGAACAGTGTCTCACATTTAGAAAACACTCTTATACCTGCTTAAGGGGGAAGGAGAGGTGGGGTGATGCATAAAACAAGAGTTTGATATAAGCACAGGTACCGTTCCAAAAACCAACTATGGAATAGACAAGACCTACACCTTCCTCAGTGAAAGGGACTCAAAACCCCATATTTCCCGCAGAGGAAAATATCTGACTAGTAAGAATCTTAAAACCTATGTATTGATATGTCTCCGTAAGGGAATCAAGTGTGTCTAGACTGGCATAAACATGGCAACGAGAATCAGCTCAAACCCACTATAAAAAGGAATTTCAAAAACAAAACAAAAAAACGGGGAAATTCTTTACAATTCCTTCAGGGTCTCTGATGAAAGCTGGAATGACCCTATCTACAACAACAGCTGGATGTGGCATAAGGAGGGACACTTGGGACTGAGACGATTGGTGAGATTGGGTGAGCAAATGCAGACCCTTTAAAGTAATAATGCATGGCACCCATTCCATGGGTCCGAACTCTCCAGGTTGAAGGGAATATTACTACAGCTATAACATGTGCGGGAAACCTAGAGAACGGACACACTGTGAATACGAAAGGTTTCTAAAACTCAACGCATAGTCCCACTCCTGGTGCTCCGGTTTGACTTTCCGTCTGGTTTACTATCAACCTCCCAACTTGGAGAGACAGCCCCTTTAACATCTTGGTTCGCACAGGTTGCCAAATTGGCAGAGGATGAAAGGGAAGAGGGAGAACCAATGAGAGAGTAGCTGTTAGGCATTTGAACGGGCACATATCACTGTAATTTCCCGGCAGGAAGAAGAATTAACCAAAGTCTCAGCCACCCCCCGTGAACCAGCATAAGTTCTGAACCAAAATTTTGGACTTGCGGTCAGCTCACCAAAAACGAGTTGAAAAATGGAGCTCAGGGGCACAGCAATTCACAAACTGGCCGAGTAATAAAGGACAACTATCGTCCATAAATCTGTTGAGGGAAGGCAACGAGGCGGACTTGAAAGCGAGGCAGAATAGCAGGAAACAGATTTCAAGAGGTACGTTGGAATCGCCTTTAAAGCACAGGAAGAGGGGCACAACTTCGACAATGATGCACTTGGCCAAAAAGGGCGTATGCGTTTTCTCCTGAATATATTCAGGAGAAAACGCATACGCCCTTTTTGGCCAAGCAAGCAAGCGGGCAATGCAAATCTGCACTACAAAGAAGTATCACTTCCCACCGGTCAAAAGGGACATCCACAAAATGTGTAAGAACAAGAAAGGCAAGACAGGCCCTGGAGAACAGGGAGCCTTGTTATGCTGATGGGCGGGATGTAAATTGCCAACTGCCTCTCTGGAGGAGTGCATTCTGTTCCCTAAAACAAGTAAAGAACAGAGCTACAGAGCCAAGGGCACTACCAGTCTAGGGAATATACCTTGGGAAAACTGAAAATCAATAAGACAGAGCCACCCCAAAATTTAGGGCTGCACTGCATACAAGGACCTCAACTTGGATACACCTTAAGTATCCCAGAAAATATAAACATGGTTCAAAAACTTGTGGTACTTACGTACGATGGAATATCCCTCAGCCATGAAATCAATGTCATAAGACCAGTAGCAGCAAAATGGGTGGATTCTGGTACGATGATTCTAAGTGAAATAAGTCACACAGAAAAAGAAACTTATCATAAGATATCACTTATGAAGATCCTGTAAACATGGCTACACTTGAACTGAGTTAGGAAAGAGAACAGTGTCTCACATTTAGAAAACACTCTTATACCTGCTTAAGGGGGAAGGAGAGGTGGGGTGATGCATAAAACCAGAGTTTGATATAAGCACAGGTACCGTTCCAAAAACCAACTATGGAATAGACAAGACCTACACCTTCCTCAGTGATAGGGACTCAAAACCCCATATTTCCCGCAGAGGAAAATATCTGACTAGTAAGAATCTTAAAACCTATGTATTGATATGTCTCCGTAAGGGAATCAAGTGTGTCTAGACTGGCATAAACATGGCAGCGAGAATCAGCTCAAACCCACTATAAAAAGGAATTTCAAAAACAAAACAAAAAAACTGGGAAATTCTTTACAATTCCTTCAGGGTCTCTGATGAAAGCTGGAATGACCCTATTTACAACGACAGCTGGATGTGGCATAAGGAGGGACACTTGGGACTGAGACGATTGGTGAGATTGGGTGAGCAAATGCAGACCCTTTAAAGCAATAATGCATGGCACCCATTTCATGGGTCCGAACTCTCCAGGTTGAAGGGAATATTACTACAGCTATAACATGTGCGGGAAACCTAGGGAACGGACACACTGTGAATACGAAAGGTTTCTAAAACTCAACGAATAGTCCCTCTCCTGGTGCTCCGGTTTGACTTTCCGTCTGCTTTACTATCAACCTCCCAACTTGGAGAGACAGCCCCTTTAACCTCTTGGTTCGCACAGGTTGCCAATTTGGCAGAGGATGAAAGGGAAGAGGGAGAACCAATGAGAGAGTAGCTGTTAGGCATTTGGACGGGCACATATCACTGTAATTTCCCGGCAGGAAGAAGAATTAACCAAATTCTCAGCCACCCACTGGGAACCAGTATAGGTCCTGAACCAAAATTTTGGACTTGCGGTCAGCTCTCCAAAAACGAGTTGAAAAATGGAGCTCAGCGACACAGCAATTCACAAACTGGCCGAGTAATAAAGGACACCTATCGTCCAAAAATCTGTTGACGGAAGGCAACGAGGCGGACTTGAAAGCGAGGCAGAATAGCAGGAAACAGATTTCAAGAGGTACGTTGGAATCGCCTTTAAAGCACAGGAAGAGGGGCACAACTTCGACAATGATGCACTTGGCCAAAAAGGGCGTATGCGTTTTCTCCTGAATATATTCAGGAGAAAACGCATACGCCCTTTTTGGCCAAGCAAGCAAGCGGGCAATGCAAATCTGCACTACAAAGAAGTATCACTTCCCACCGGTCAAAAGGGACATCCACAAAATGTGTAAGAACAAGAAAGGCAAGACAGGCCCTGGAGAACAGGGAGCCTTGTTATGCTGATGGGCGGGATGTAAATTGCCAACTGCCTCTCTGGAGGAGTGCATTCTGTTCCCTAAAACAAGTAAAGAACAGAGCTACAGAGCCAAGGGCACTACCAGTCTAGGGAATATACCTTGGGAAAACTGAAAACCAATAAGACAGAGCCACCCCAAAATTTAGGGCTGCACTGCATACAAGGACCTCAACTTGGATACACCTTAAGTATCCCAGAAAATATAAACATGGTTCAAAAAATTGTGGTACTTACGTACGATGGAATATCCCTCAGCCATGAAATCAATGTCATAAGACCAGTTGCAGCAAAATGGGTGGTTTCAGGTACGATGATTCTAAGTGAAATAAGTCACACAGAAAAAGAAACTTATCATAAGATATCACTTATGAAGATCCTGTAAACATGGCTACACTTGAACTGAGTTAGGAAAGAGAACAGTGTCTCACATTTAGAAAACACTCTTATACCTGCTTAAGGGGGAAGGAGAGGTGGGGTGATGCATAAAACCAGAGTTTGATATAAGCACAGGTACCGTTCCAAAAACCAACTATGGAATAGACAAGACCTACACCTTCCTCAGTGAAAGGGACTCAAAACCCCATATTTCCCGCAGAGGAAAGTATCTGACTAGTAAGAATCTTAAAACCTATGTATTGATATGTCTCCGTAAGGGAATCAAGTGTGTCTAGACTGGCATAAACATGGCAGCGAGAATCAGCTCAAACCCACTATAAAAAGGAATTTCAAAAACAAAACAAAAAAACTGGGAAATTCTTTACAATTCCTTCAGGGTCTCTGATGAAAGCTGGAATGACCCTATCTACAACGACAGCTGGATGTGGCATAAGGAGGGACACTTGGGACTGAGACGATTGGTGAGATTGGGTGAGCAAACGCAGACCCTTTAAAGCAATAATGCATGGCACCCATTTCATGGGTCCAAACTCTCCAGGGTGAAGGGAATATTACTACAGCTATAACATGTGCGGGAAACCTAGAGAACGGACACACTGTGAATACGAAAGGTTTCTAAAACTCAACGAATAGTCCCTCTCCTGGTGCTCCGGTTTGACTTTCCGGCTGCTTTACTATCAACCTCCCAACTTGGAGAGACAGCCCCTTTAACCTCTTGGTTCGCACAGGTTGCCAATTTGGCAGAGGATGAAAGGGAAGAGGGAGAACCAATGAGAGAGTAGCTGTTAGGCATTTGGACGGGCACATATCACTGTAATTTCCCGGCAGGAAAAAGTATTAACCAAATTCTCAGCCACCCACCGGGAACCAGTATAGGTCCTGAACCAAAATTTTGGACTTGCGGTCAGCTCACCAAAAACGAGTTGAAAAATGGAGCTCAGGGGCACAGCAATTCACAAACTGGCCGAGTAATAAAGGACAACTATCTTCCAAAAATCTGTTGAGGGAAGGCTACGAGGCGGACTTGAAAGCGAGGCAGAATAGCAGGAAACAGATTTCAAGAGGTACGTTGGAATCGCCTTTAAAGCACAGGAAGAGGGGCACAACTTCGACAATGATGCACTTGGCCAAAAAGGGCGTATGCGTTTTCTCCTGAATATATTCAGGAGAAAACGCATACGCCCTTTTTGGCCAAGCAAGCAAGCGGGCAATGCAAAACTGCACTACAAAGAAGTATCACTTCCCACCGGTCAAAAGGGACATCCACAAAATGTGTAAGAACAAGAAAGGCAAGACAGGCCCTGGAGAACAGGGAGCCTTGTTATGCTGATGGGCGGGATGTAAATTGCCAACTGCCTCTCTGGAGGAGTGCATTCTGTTCCCTAAAACAAGTAAAGAACAGAGCTACAGAGCCAAGGGCACTACCAGTCTAGGGAATATACCTTGGGAAAACTGAAAATCAATAAGACAGAGCCACCCCAAAATTTAGGGCTGCACTGCATACAAGGACCTCAACTTGGATACACCTTAAGTATCCCAGAAAATATAAACATGGTTCAAAAAATTGTGGTACTTACGTACGATGGAATATCCCTCAGCCATGAAATCAATGTCATAAGACCAGTAGCAGCAAAATGGGTGGATTCAGGTACGATGATTCTAAGTGAAATAAGTCACACAGAAAAAGAAACTTATCATAAGATATCACTTATGAAGATCCTGTAAACATGGCTACACTTGATCTGAGTTAGGAAAGAGAACAGTGTCTCACATTTAGAAAACACTCTTATACCTGCTTAAGGGGGAAGGAGAGGTGGGGTGATGTATAAAACAAGAGTTTGATATAAGCACAGGTACCGTTCCCAAAACCAACTATGGAATAGACAAGACCTACACCTTCCTCAGTGAAAGGCACTCAAAACCCCATATTTCCCGCAGAGGAAAATATCTGACTAGTAAGAATCTTAAAACCTATGTATTGATATGTCTCCGTAAGGGAATCAAGTGTGTCTAGACTGGCATAAACATGGCAACGAGAATCAGCTCAAACCCACTATAAAAAGGAATTTCAAAAACAAAACAAAAAAACGGGGAAATTCTTTACAATTCCTTCAGGGTCTCTGATGAAAGCTGGAATGACCCTATCTACAACGACAGCTGGATGTGGCATAAGGAGGGACACTTGGGACTGAGACGATTGATGAGATTGGGTGAGCAAATGCAGACCCTTTAAAGCAATAATGCATGGCACCCATTCCATGGGTCCGAACTCTCCAGGTTGAAGGGAATATTACTACAGCTATAACATGTGCGGGAAACCTAGAGAACGGACACACTGTGAATACGAAAGGTTTCTAAAACTCAACGAATAGTCCCTCTCCTGGTGCTCCGGTTTGACTTTCCGGCTGCTTTACTATCATTCTCCGAAATTGGAGAGACAGCCCCTTTAACCTCCTGGTTTGCACAGGTTGCCAATTTGGCAGAGGATGAAAGGGAAGAGGGAGAACCAATGAGAGAGTAGCTGTTAGGCATTTGGACGGGCACATATCACTGTAATTTCCCGGCAGGAAGAAGAATTAACCAAATTCTCAGCCACCTACCGGGAACCAGTATAGGTCCTGAACCAAAATTTTGGACTTGCGGTCAGCTCTCCAAAAACGAGTTGAAAAATGGAGCTCAGGGGCACAGCAATTCACAAACTGGCCGAGTAATAAAGGACAACTATCGTCCATAAATCTGTTGACGGAAGGCAACGAGGTGGACTTGAAAGCGAGGCAGAATAGCAGGAAACAGATTTCAAGAGGTACGTTGGAATCGCCTTTAAAGCACAGGAAGAGGGGCACAACTTCGACAATGACGCACTTGGCCAAAAAGGGCGTATGCGTTTTCTCCTGAATATATTCAGGAGAAAACGCATACGCCCTTTTTGGCCAAGCAAGCAAGCGGGCAATGCAAATCTGCACTACAAAGAAGTATCACTTCCCACCGGTCAAAAGGGACATCCACAAAATGTGTAAGAACAAGAAAGGCAAGACAGGCCCTGGAGAACAGGGAGCCTTGTTATGCTGATGGGCGGGATGTAAATTGCCAACTGCCTCTCTGGAGGAGTGCATTCTGTTCCCTAAAACAAGTAAAGAACAGAGCTACAGAGCCAAGGGCACTACCAGTCTAGGGAATATACCTTGGGAAAACTGAAAATCAATAAGACAGAGCCACCCCAAAATTTAGGGCTGCACTGCATACAAGGACCTCAACTTGGATACACCTTAAGTATCCCAGAAAATATAAACATGGTTCAAAAAATTGTGGTACTTACGTACGATGGAATATCCCTCAGCCATGAAATCAATGTCATAAGACCAGTAGCAGCAAAATGGGTGGATTCAGGTACGATGATTCTAAGTGAAATAAGTCACACAGAAAAAGAAACTTATCATAAGATATCACTTATGAAGATCCTGTAAACATGGCTACACTTGAACTGAGTTAGGAAAGAGAACAGTGTCTCACATTTAGAAAACACTCTTATACCTGCTTAAGGGGGAAGGAGAGGTGGGGTGATGCATAAAACCAGAGTTTGATATAAGCACAGGTACCGTTCCAAAAACCAACTATGGAATAGACAAGACCTACACCGTCCTCAGTGAAAGGGACTCAAAACCCCATATTTCCCGCAGAGGAAAATATCTGACTAGTAAGAATCTTAAAACCTATGTATTGATATGTCTCCGTAAGGGAATCAAGTGTGTCTAGACTGGCATAAACATGGCAGCGAGAATCAGCTCAAACCCACTATAAAAAGGAATTTCAAAAACAAAACAAAAAAAACGGGGAAATTCTTTACAATTCCTTCAGGGTCTCTGATGAAAGCTGGAATGACCCTATCTACAACGACAGCTGGATGTGGCATAAGGAGGGACACTTGGGACTGAGACGATTGGTGAGATTGGGTGAGCAAATGCAGACCCTTTAAAGCAATAATGCATGGCACCCATTCCATGGGTCCGAACTCTCCAGGTTGAAGGGAATATTACTACAGCTATAACATGTGCGGGAAACCTAGAGAACGGACACACTGTGAATACGAAAGGTTTCTAAAACTCAACGAATAGTCCCTCTCCTGGTGCTCCGGTTTGACTTTCCGGCTGCTTCACTATCATTCTCCGAAATTGGAGAGACAGCCCCTTTAACCTCCTGGTTCGCACAGGTTGCCAATTTGGCAGAGGATGAAAGGGAAGAGGGAGAACCAATGAGAGAGTAGCTGTTAGGCATTTGGACGGGCACATATCACTGTAATTTCCCGGCAGGAAGAAGAATTAACCAAATTCTCAGCCACCTACCGGGAACCAGTATAGGTCCTGAACCAAAATTTTGGACTTGCGGTCAGCTCTCCAAAAACGAGTTGAAAAATGGAGCTCAGGGGCACAGCAATTCACAAACTGGCCGAGTAATAAAGGACAACTATCGTCCATAAATCTGTTGACGGAAGGCAACGAGGTGGACTTGAAAGCGAGGCAGAATAGCAGGAAACAGATTTCAAGAGGTACGTTGGAATCGCCTTTAAAGCACAGGAAGAGGGGCACAACTTCGACAATGACGCACTTGGCCAAAAAGGGCGTATGCGTTTTCTCCTGAATATATTCAGGAGAAAACGCATACGCCCTTTTTGGCCAAGCAAGCAAGCGGGCAATGCAAATCTGCACTACAAAGAAGTATCACTTCCCACCGGTCAAAAGGGACATCCACAAAATGTGTAAGAACAAGAAAGGCAAGACAGGCCCTGGAGAACAGGGAGCCTTGTTATGCTGATGGGCGGGATGTAAATTGCCAACTGCCTCTCTGGAGGAGTGCATTCTGTTCCCTAAAACAAGTAAAGAACAGAGCTACAGAGCCAAGGGCACTACCAGTCTAGGGAATATACCTTGGGAAAACTGAAAATCAATAAGACAGAGCCACCCCAAAATTTAGGGCTGCACTGCATACAAGGACCTCAACTTGGATACACCTTAAGTATCCCAGAAAATATAAACATGGTTCAAAAAATTGTGGTACTTACGTACGATGGAATATCCCTCAGCCATGAAATCAATGTCATAAGACCAGTAGCAGCAAAATGGGTGGATTCAGGTACGATGATTCTAAGTGAAATAAGTCACACAGAAAAAGAAACTTATCATAAGATATCACTTATGAAGATCCTGTAAACATGGCTACACTTGAACTGAGTTAGGAAAGAGAACAGTGTCTCACATTTAGAAAACACTCTTATACCTGCTTAAGGGGGAAGGAGAGGTGGGGTGATGCATAAAACCAGAGTTTGATATAAGCACAGGTACCGTTCCAAAAACCAACTATGGAATAGACAAGACCTACACCGTCCTCAGTGAAAGGGACTCAAAACCCCATATTTCCCGCAGAGGAAAATATCTGACTAGTAAGAATCTTAAAACCTATGTATTGATATGTCTCCGTAAGGGAATCAAGTGTGTCTAGACTGGCATAAACATGGCAGCGAGAATCAGCTCAAACCCACTATAAAAAGGAATTTCAAAAACAAAACAAAAAAACGGGGAAATTCTTTACAATTCCTTCGGGGTCTCTGATGAAAGCTGGAATGACCCTATCTACAACGACAGCTGGATGTGGCATAAGGAGGGACACTTGGGACTGAGACGATTGGTGAGATTGGGTGAGCAAATGCAGACCCTTTAAAGCAATAATGCATGGCACCCATTCCATGGGTCCGAACTCTCCAGGTTGAAGGGAATATTACTACAGCTATAACATGTGCGGGAAACCTAGAGAACGGACACACTGTGAATACGAAAGGTTTCTAAAACTCAACGAATAGTCCCTCTCCTGGTGCTCCGGTTTGACTTTCCGTCTGCTTTACTATCAACCTCCCAACTTGGAGAGACAGCCCCTTTAACCTCTTGGTTCGCACAGGTTGCCAATTTGGCAGAGGATGAAAGGGAAGAGGGAGAACCAATGAGAGAGTAGCTGTTAGGCATTTGGACGGGCACATATCACTGTAATTTCCCAGCAGGAAGAAGAATTAACCAAATTCTCAGCCACCCACCGGGAACCAGTATAGGTCCTGAACCAAAATTTTGGACTTGCGGTCAGCTCACCAAAAACGAGTTGAAAAATGGAGCTCAGGGGCACAGCAATTCACAAACTGGCCGAGTAATAAAGGACAACTATCATCCAAAAATCTGTTGAGGGAAGGCAACGAGGCGGACTTGAATGCGAGGCAGAATAGCAGGAAACAGATTTCAAGAGGTACGTTGGAATCGCCTTTAAAGCACAGGAAGAGGGGCACAACTTCGACAATGACGCACTTGGCCAAAAAGGGCCTATGCGTTTTCTCCTGAATATATTCAGGAGAAAACGCATAGGCCCTTTTTCGCCAAGCAAGCAAGCGGGCAATGCAAATCTGCACTACAAAGAAGTATCACTTCCCACCGGTCAAAAGGGACATCCACAAAATGTGTAAGAACAAGAAAGGCAAGACAGGCCCTGGAGAACAGGGAGCCTTGTTATGCTGATGGGCGGGATGTAAATTGCCAACTGCCTCTCTGGAGGAGTGCATTCTGTTCCCTAAAACAAGTAAAGAACAGAGCTACAGAGCCAAGGGCACTACCAGTCTAGGGAATATACCTTGGGAAAACTGAAAATCAATAAGACAGAGCCACCCCAAAATTTAGGGCTGCACTGCATACAAGGACCTCAACTTGGATACACCTTAAGTATCCCAGAAAATATAAACATGGTTCAAAAACTTGTGGTACTTACGTACGATGGAATATCCCTCAGCCATGAAATCAATGTCATAAGACCAGTAGCAGCAAAATGGGTGGATTCTGGTACGATGATTCTAAGTGAAATAAGTCACACAGAAAAAGAAACTTATCATAAGATATCACTTATGAAGATCCTGTAAACATGGCTACACTTGAACTGAGTTAGGAAAGAGAACAGTGTCTCACATTTAGAAAACACTCTTATACCTGCTTAAGGGGGAAGGAGAGGTGGGGTGATGCATAAAACCAGAGTTTGATATAAGCACAGGTACCGTTCCAAAAACCAACTATGGAATAGACAAGACCTACACCTTCCTCAGTGATAGGGACTCAAAACCCCATATTTCCCGCAGAGGAAAATATCTGACTAGTAAGAATCTTAAAACCTATGTATTGATATGTCTCCGTAAGGGAATCAAGTGTGTCTAGACTGGCATAAACATGGCAGCGAGAATCAGCTCAAACCCACTATAAAAAGGAATTTCAAAAACAAAACAAAAAAACTGGGAAATTCTTTACAATTCCTTCAGGGTCTCTGATGAAAGCTGGAATGACCCTATCTACAACGACAGCTGGATGTGGCATAAGGAGGGACACTTGGGACTGAGACGATTGGTGAGATTGGGTGAGCAAATGCAGACCCTTTAAAGCAATAATGCATGGCACCCATTTCATGGGTCCGAACTCTCCAGGTTGAAGGGAATATTACTACAGCTATAACATGTGCGGGAAACCTAGGGAACGGACACACTGTGAATACGAAAGGTTTCTAAAACTCAACGAATAGTCCCTCTCCTGGTGCTCCGGTTTGACTTTCCGTCTGCTTTACTATCAACCTCCCAACTTGGAGAGACAGCCCCTTTAACCTCTTGGTTCGCACAGGTTGCCAATTTGGCAGAGGATGAAAGGGAAGAGGGAGAACCAATGAGAGAGTAGCTGTTAGGCATTTGGACGGGCACATATCACTGTAATTTCCCGGCAGGAAGAAGAATTAACCAAATTCTCAGCCACCCACTGGGAACCAGTATAGGTCCTGAACCAAAATTTTGGACTTGCGGTCAGCTCTCCAAAAACGAGTTGAAAAATGGAGCTCAGCGACACAGCAATTCACAAACTGGCCGAGTAATAAAGGACACCTATCGTCCAAAAATCTGTTGACGGAAGGCAACGAGGCGGACTTGAAAGCGAGGCAGAATAGCAGGAAACAGATTTCAAGAGGTACGTTGGAATCGCCTTTAAAGCACAGGAAGAGGGGCACAACTTCGACAATGATGCACTTGGCCAAAAAGGGCGTATGCGTTTTCTCCTGAATATATTCAGGAGAAAACGCATACGCCCTTTTTGGCCAAGCAAGCAAGCGGGCAATGCAAATCTGCACTACAAAGAAGTATCACTTCCCACCGGTCAAAAGGGACATCCACAAAATGTGTAAGAACAAGAAAGGCAAGACAGGCCCTGGAGAACAGGGAGCCTTGTTATGCTGATGGGCGGGATGTAAATTGCCAACTGCCTCTCTGGAGGAGTGCATTCTGTTCCCTAAAACAAGTAAAGAACAGAGCTACAGAGCCAAGGGCACTACCAGTCTAGGGAATATACCTTGGGAAAACTGAAAACCAATAAGACAGAGCCACCCCAAAATTTAGGGCTGCACTGCATACAAGGACCTCAACTTGGATACACCTTAAGTATCCCAGAAAATATAAACATGGTTCAAAAAATTGTGGTACTTACGTACGATGGAATATCCCTCAGCCATGAAATCAATGTCATAAGACCAGTTGCAGCAAAATGGGTGGTTTCAGGTACGATGATTCTAAGTGAAATAAGTCACACAGAAAAAGAAACTTATCATAAGATATCACTTATGAAGATCCTGTAAACATGGCTACACTTGAACTGAGTTAGGAAAGAGAACAGTGTCTCACATTTAGAAAACACTCTTATACCTGCTTAAGGGGGAAGGAGAGGTGGGGTGATGCATAAAACCAGAGTTTGATATAAGCACAGGTACCGTTCCAAAAACCAACTATGGAATAGACAAGACCTACACCTTCCTCAGTGAAAGGGACTCAAAACCCCATATTTCCCGCAGAGGAAAGTATCTGACTAGTAAGAATCTTAAAACCTATGTATTGATATGTCTCCGTAAGGGAATCAAGTGTGTCTAGACTGGCATAAACATGGCAGCGAGAATCAGCTCAAACCCACTATAAAAAGGAATTTCAAAAACAAAACAAAAAAACTGGGAAATTCTTTACAATTCCTTCAGGGTCTCTGATGAAAGCTGGAATGACCCTATCTACAACGACAGCTGGATGTGGCATAAGGAGGGACACTTGGGACTGAGACGATTGGTGAGATTGGGTGAGCAAACGCAGACCCTTTAAAGCAATAATGCATGGCACCCATTTCATGGGTCCAAAATCTCCAGGTTGAAGGGAATATTACTACAGCTATAACATGTGCGGGAAACCTAGAGAACGGACACACTGTGAATACGAAAGGTTTCTAAAACTCAACGAATAGTCCCTCTCCTGGTGCTCCGGTTTGACTTTCCGTCTGCTTTACTATCAACCTCCCAACTTGGAGAGACAGCCCCTTTAACCTCTTGGTTCGCACAGGTTGCCAATTTGGCAGAGGATGAAAGGGAAGAGGGAGAACCAATGAGAGAGTAGCTGTTAGGCATTTGGACGGGCACATATCACTGTAATTTCCCGGCAGGAAAAAGTATTAACCAAATTCTCAGCCACCCACCGGGAACCAGTATAGGTCCTGAACCAAAATTTTGGACTTGCGGTCAGCTCACCAAAAACGAGTTGAAAAATGGAGCTCAGGGGCACAGCAATTCACAAACTGGCCGAGTAATAAAGGACAACTATCTTCCAAAAATCTGTTGAGGGAAGGCTACGAGGCGGACTTGAAAGCGAGGCAGAATAGCAGGAAACAGATTTCAAGAGGTACGTTGGAATCGCCTTTAAAGCACAGGAAGAGGGGCACAACTTCGACAATGATGCACTTGGCCAAAAAGGGCGTATGCGTTTTCTCCTGAATATATTCAGGAGAAAACGCATACGCCCTTTTTGGCCAAGCAAGCAAGCGGGCAATGCAAAACTGCACTACAAAGAAGTATCACTTCCCACCGGTCAAAAGGGACATCCACAAAATGTGTAAGAACAAGAAAGGCAAGACAGGCCCTGGAGAACAGGGAGCCTTGTTATGCTGATGGGCGGGATGTAAATTGCCAACTGCCTCTCTGGAGGAGTGCATTCTGTTCCCTAAAACAAGTAAAGAACAGAGCTACAGAGCCAAGGGCACTACCAGTCTAGGGAATATACCTTGGGAAAACTGAAAACCAATAAGACAGAGCCACCCCAAAATTTAGGGCTGCACTGCATACAAGGACCTCAACTTGGATACACCTTAAGTATCCCAGAAAATATAAACATGGTTCAAAAAATTGTGGTACTTACGTACGATGGAATATCCCTCAGCCATGAAATCAATGTCATAAGACCAGTTGCAGCAAAATGGGTGGTTTCAGGTACGATGATTCTAAGTGAAATAAGTCACACAGAAAAAGAAACTTATCATAAGATATCACTTATGAAGATCCTGTAAACATGGCTACACTTGAACTGAGTTAGGAAAGAGAACAGTGTCTCACATTTAGAAAACACTCTTATACCTGCTTAAGGGGGAAGGAGAGGTGGGGTGATGCATAAAACCAGAGTTTGATATAAGCACAGGTACCGTTCCAAAAACCAACTATGGAATAGACAAGACCTACACCTTCCTCAGTGAAAGGGACTCAAAACCCCATATTTCCCGCAGAGGAAAGTATCTGACTAGTAAGAATCTTAAAACCTATGTATTGATATGTCTCCGTAAGGGAATCAAGTGTGTCTAGACTGGCATAAACATGGCAGCGAGAATCAGCTCAAACCCACTATAAAAAGGAATTTCAAAAACAAAACAAAAAAACTGGGAAATTCTTTACAATTCCTTCAGGGTCTCTGATGAAAGCTGGAATGACCCTATCTACAACGACAGCTGGATGTGGCATAAGGAGGGACACTTGGGACTGAGACGATTGGTGAGATTGGGTGAGCAAACGCAGACCCTTTAAAGCAATAATGCATGGCACCCATTTCATGGGTCCAAAATCTCCAGGTTGAAGGGAATATTACTACAGCTATAACATGTGCGGGAAACCTAGAGAACGGACACACTGTGAATACGAAAGGTTTCTAAAACTCAACGAATAGTCCCTCTCCTGGTGCTCCGGTTTGACTTTCCGTCTGCTTTACTATCAACCTCCCAACTTGGAGAGACAGCCCCTTTAACCTCTTGGTTCGCACAGGTTGCCAATTTGGCAGAGGATGAAAGGGAAGAGGGAGAACCAATGAGAGAGTAGCTGTTAGGCATTTGGACGGGCACATATCACTGTAATTTCCCGGCAGGAAAAAGTATTAACCAAATTCTCAGCCACCCACCGGGAACCAGTATAGGTCCTGAACCAAAATTTTGGACTTGCGGTCAGCTCACCAAAAACGAGTTGAAAAATGGAGCTCAGGGGCACAGCAATTCACAAACTGGCCGAGTAATAAAGGACAACTATCTTCCAAAAATCTGTTGAGGGAAGGCTACGAGGCGGACTTGAAAGCGAGGCAGAATAGCAGGAAACAGATTTCAAGAGGTACGTTGGAATCGCCTTTAAAGCACAGGAAGAGGGGCACAACTTCGACAATGATGCACTTGGCCAAAAAGGGCGTATGCGTTTTCTCCTGAATATATTCAGGAGAAAACGCATACGCCCTTTTTGGCCAAGCAAGCAAGCGGGCAATGCAAAACTGCACTACAAAGAAGTATCACTTCCCACCGGTCAAAAGGGACATCCACAAAATGTGTAAGAACAAGAAAGGCAAGACAGGCCCTGGAGAACAGGGAGCCTTGTTATGCTGATGGGCGGGATGTAAATTGCCAACTGCCTCTCTGGAGGAGTGCATTCTGTTCCCTAAAACAAGTAAAGAACAGAGCTACAGAGCCAAGGGCACTACCAGTCTAGGGAATATACCTTGGGAAAACTGAAAATCAATAAGACAGAGCCACCCCAAAATTTAGGGCTGCACTGCATACAAGGACCTCAACTTGGATACACCTTAAGTATCCCAGAAAATATAAACATGGTTCAAAAAATTGTGGTACTTACGTACGATGGAATATCCCTCAGCCATGAAATCAATGTCATAAGACCAGTAGCAGCAAAATGGGTGGATTCAGGTACGATGATTCTAAGTGAAATAAGTCACACAGAAAAAGAAACTTATCATAAGATATCACTTATGAAGATCCTGTAAACATGGCTACACTTGATCTGAGTTAGGAAAGAGAACAGTGTCTCACATTTAGAAAACACTCTTATACCTGCTTAAGGGGGAAGGAGAGGTGGGGTGATGTATAAAACAAGAGTTTGATATAAGCACAGGTACCGTTCCCAAAACCAACTATGGAATAGACAAGACCTACACCTTCCTCAGTGAAAGGCACTCAAAACCCCATATTTCCCGCAGAGGAAAATATCTGACTAGTAAGAATCTTAAAACCTATGTATTGATATGTCTCCGTAAGGGAATCAAGTGTGTCTAGACTGGCATAAACATGGCAACGAGAATCAGCTCAAACCCACTATAAAAAGGAATTTCAAAAACAAAACAAAAAAACGGGGAAATTCTTTACAATTCCTTCAGGGTCTCTGATGAAAGCTGGAATGACCCTATCTACAACGACAGCTGGATGTGGCATAAGGAGGGACACTTGGGACTGAGACGATTGATGAGATTGGGTGAGCAAATGCAGACCCTTTAAAGCAATAATGCATGGCACCCATTCCATGGGTCCGAACTCTCCAGGTTGAAGGGAATATTACTACAGCTATAACATGTGCGGGAAACCTAGAGAACGGACACACTGTGAATACGAAAGGTTTCTAAAACTCAACGAATAGTCCCTCTCCTGGTGCTCCGGTTTGACTTTCCGGCTGCTTTACTATCATTCTCCGAAATTGGAGAGACAGCCCCTTTAACCTCCTGGTTCGCACAGGTTGCCAATTTGGCAGAGGATGAAAGGGAAGAGGGAGAACCAATGAGAGAGTAGCTGTTAGGCATTTGGACGGGCACATATCACTGTAATTTCCCGGCAGGAAGAAGAATTAACCAAATTCTCAGCCACCTACCGGGAACCAGTATAGGTCCTGAACCAAAATTTTGGACTTGCGGTCAGCTCTCCAAAAACGAGTTGAAAAATGGAGCTCAGGGGCACAGCAATTCACAAACTGGCCGAGTAATAAAGGACAACTATCGTCCATAAATCTGTTGACGGAAGGCAACGAGGTGGACTTGAAAGCGAGGCAGAATAGCAGGAAACAGATTTCAAGAGGTACGTTGGAATCGCCTTTAAAGCACAGGAAGAGGGGCACAACTTCGACAATGACGCACTTGGCCAAAAAGGGCGTATGCGTTTTCTCCTGAATATATTCAGGAGAAAATGCATACGCCCTTTTTGGCCAAGCAAGCAAGCGGGCAATGCAAATCTGCACTACAAAGAAGTATCACTTCCCACCGGTCAAAAGGGACATCCACAAAATGTGTAAGAACAAGAAAGGCAAGACAGGCCCTGGAGAACAGGGAGCCTTGTTATGCTGATGGGCGGGATGTAAATTGCCAACTGCCTCTCTGGAGGAGTGCATTCTGTTCCCTAAAACAAGTAAAGAACAGAGCTACAGAGCCAAGGGCACTACCAGTCTAGGGAATATACCTTGGGAAAACTGAAAATCAATAAGACAGAGCCACCCCAAAATTTAGGGCTGCACTGCATACAAGGACCTCAACTTGGATACACCTTAAGTATCCCAGAAAATATAAACATGGTTCAAAAACTTGTGGTACTTACGTACGATGGAATATCCCTCAGCCATGAAATCAATGTCATAAGACCAGTAGCAGCAAAATGGGTGGATTCAGGTACGATGATTCTAAGTGAAATAAGTCACACAGAAAAAGAAACTTATCATAAGATATCACTTATGAAGATCCTGTAAACATGGCTACACTTGAACTGAGTTAGGAAAGAGAACAGTGTCTCACATTTAGAAAACACTCTTATACCTGCTTAAGGGGGAAGGAGAGGTGGGGTGATGCATAAAACCAGAGTTTGATATAAGCACAGGTACCGTTCCAAAAACCAACTATGGAATAGACAAGACCTACACCGTCCTCAGTGAAAGGGACTCAAAACCCCATATTTCCCGCAGAGGAAAATATCTGACTAGTAAGAATCTTAAAACCTATGTATTGATATGTCTCCGTAAGGGAATCAAGTGTGTCTAGACTGGCATAAACATGGCAGCGAGAATCAGCTCAAACCCACTATAAAAAGGAATTTCAAAAACAAAACAAAAAAACGGGGAAATTCTTTACAATTCCTTCAGGGTCTCTGATGAAAGCTGGAATGACCCTATCTACAACGACAGCTGGATGTGGCATAAGGAGGGACACTTGGGACTGAGACGATTGGTGAGATTGGGTGAGCAAATGCAGACCCTTTAAAGCAATAATGCATGGCACCCATTCCATGGGTCCGAACTCTCCAGGTTGAAGGGAATATTACTACAGCTATAACATGTGCGGGAAACCTAGAGAACGGACACACTGTGAATACGAAAGGTTTCTAAAACTCAACGAATAGTCCCTCTCCTGGTGCTCCGGTTTGACTTTCCGGCTGCTTCACTATCATTCTCCGAAATTGGAGAGACAGCCCCTTTAACCTCCTGGTTCGCACAGGTTGCCAATTTGGCAGAGGATGAAAGGGAAGAGGGAGAACCAATGAGAGAGTAGCTGTTAGGCATTTGGACGGGCACATATCACTGTAATTTCCCGGCAGGAAGAAGAATTAACCAAATTCTCAGCCACCTACCGGGAACCAGTATAGGTCCTGAACCAAAATTTTGGACTTGCGGTCAGCTCTCCAAAAACGAGTTGAAAAATGGAGCTCAGGGGCACAGCAATTCACAAACTGGCCGAGTAATAAAGGACAACTATCGTCCATAAATCTGTTGACGGAAGGCAACGAGGTGGACTTGAAAGCGAGGCAGAATAGCAGGAAACAGATTTCAAGAGGTACGTTGGAATCGCCTTTAAAGCACAGGAAGAGGGGCACAACTTCGACAATGACGCACTTGGCCAAAAAGGGCGTATGCGTTTTCTCCTGAATATATTCAGGAGAAAACGCATACGCCCTTTTTGGCCAAGCAAGCAAGCGGGCAATGCAAATCTGCACTACAAAGAAGTATCACTTCCCACCGGTCAAAAGGGACATCCACAAAATGTGTAAGAACAAGAAAGGCAAGACAGGCCCTGGAGAACAGGGAGCCTTGTTATGCTGATGGGCGGGATGTAAATTGCCAACTGCCTCTCTGGAGGAGTGCATTCTGTTCCCTAAAACAAGTAAAGAACAGAGCTACAGAGCCAAGGGCACTACCAGTCTAGGGAATATACCTTGGGAAAACTGAAAATCAATAAGACAGAGCCACCCCAAAATTTAGGGCTGCACTGCATACAAGGACCTCAACTTGGATACACCTTAAGTATCCCAGAAAATATAAACATGGTTCAAAAACTTGTGGTACTTACGTACGATGGAATATCCCTCAGCCATGAAATCAATGTCATAAGACCAGTAGCAGCAAAATGGGTGGATTCAGGTACGATGATTCTAAGTGAAATAAGTCACACAGAAAAAGAAACTTATCATAAGATATCACTTATGAAGATCCTGTAAACATGGCTACACTTGAACTGAGTTAGGAAAGAGAACAGTGTCTCACATTTAGAAAACACTCTTATACCTGCTTAAGGGGGAAGGAGAGGTGGGGTGATGCATAAAACCAGAGTTTGATATAAGCACAGGTACCGTTCCAAAAACCAACTATGGAATAGACAAGACCTACACCGTCCTCAGTGAAAGGGACTCAAAACCCCATATTTCCCGCAGAGGAAAATATCTGACTAGTAAGAATCTTAAAACCTATGTATTGATATGTCTCCGTAAGGGAATCAAGTGTGTCTAGACTGGCATAAACATGGCAGCGAGAATCAGCTCAAACCCACTATAAAAAGGAATTTCAAAAACAAAACAAAAAAACGGGGAAATTCTTTACAATTCCTTCAGGGTCTCTGATGAAAGCTGGAATGACCCTATCTACAACGACAGCTGGATGTGGCATAAGGAGGGACACTTGGGACTGAGACGATTGGTGAGATTGGGTGAGCAAATGCAGACCCTTTAAAGCAATAATGC
Source organism: Hyperoodon ampullatus (assembly GCF_949752795.1). NCBI lineage: Eukaryota > Metazoa > Chordata > Mammalia > Artiodactyla > Ziphiidae > Hyperoodon > Hyperoodon ampullatus. Next base: position 440,625 of record NW_027640767.1, read on the forward strand.
ATGGCACCCATTCCATGGGTCCGAACTCTCCAGGTTGAAGGGAATATTACTACAGCTATAACATGTGCGGGAAACCTAGAGAACGGACACACTGTGAATACGAAAGGTTTCTAAAACTCAACGAATAGTCCCTCTCCTGGTGCTCCGGTTTGACTTTCCGTCTGCTTTACTATCAACCTCCCAACTTGGAGAGACAGCCCCTTTAACATCTTGGTTCGCACAGGTTGCCAATTTGGCAGAGGATGAAAGGGAAGAGGGAGAACCAATGAGAGAGTAGCTGTTAGGCATTTGGACGGGCACATATCACTGTAATTTCCCAGCAGGAAGAAGAATTAACCAAATTCTCAGCCACCCACCGGGAACCAGTATAGGTCCTGAACCAAAATTTTGGACTTGCGGTCAGCTCACCAAAAACGAGTTGAAAAATGGAGCTCAGGGGCACAGCAATTCACAAACTGGCCGAGTAATAAAGGACAACTATCATCCAAAAATCTGTTGAGGGAAGGCAACGAGGCGGACTTGAAAGTGAGGCAGAATAGCAGGAAACAGATTTCAAGAGGTACGTTGGAATCGCCTTTAAAGCACAGGAAGAGGGGCACAACTTCGACAATGACGCACTTGGCCAAAAAGGGCGTATGCGTTTTCTCCTGAATATATTCAGGAGAAAACGCATATGCCCTTTTTCGCCAAGCAAGCAAGCGGGCAATGCAAATCTGCACTACAAAGAAGTATCACTTCCCACCGGTCAAAAGGGACATCCACAAAATGTGTAAGAACAAGAAAGGCAAGACAGGCCCTGGAGAACAGGGAGCCTTGTTATGCTGATGGGCGGGATGTAAATTGCCAACTGCCTCTCTGGAGGAGTGCATTCTGTTCCCTAAAACAAGTAAAGAACAGAGCTACAGAGCCAAGGGCACTACCAGTCTAGGGAATATACCTTGGGAAAACTGAAAATCAATAAGACAGAGCCACCCCAAAATTTAGGGCTGCACTGCATACAAGGACCTCAACTTGGATACACCTTAAGTATCCCAGAAAATATAAACATGGTTCAAAAAATTGTGGTACTTACGTACGATGGAATATCCCTCAGCCATGAAATCAATGTCATAAGACCAGTAGCAGCAAAATGGGTGGATTCAGGTACGATGATTCTAAGTGAAATAAGTCACACAGAAAAAGAAACTTATCATAAGATATCACTTATGAAGATCCTGTAAACATGGCTACACTTGATCTGAGTTAGGAAAGAGAACAGTGTCTCACATTTAGAAAACACTCTTATACCTGCTTAAGGGGGAAGGAGAGGTGGGGTGATGCATAAAACAAGAGTTTGATATAAGCACAGGTACCGTTCCAAAACCAACTATGGAATAGACAAGACCTACACCTTCCTCAGTGAAAGGGACTCAAAACCCCATATTTCCCGCAGAGGAAAATATCTGACTAGTAAGAATCTTAAAACCTATGTATTGATATGTCTCCGTAAGGGAATCAAGTGTGTCTAGACTGGCATAAACATGGCAACGAGAATCAGCTCAAACCCACTATAAAAAGGAATTTCAAAAACAAAACAAAAAAACGGGGAAATTCTTTACAATTCCTTCAGGGTCTCTGATGAAAGCTGGAATGACCCTATCTACAACGACAGCTGGATGTGGCATAAGGAGGGACACTTGGGACTGAGACGATTGGTGAGATTGGGTGAGCAAATGCAGACCCTTTAAAGTAATAATGCATGGCACCCATTCCATGGGTCCGAACTCTCCAGGTTGAAGGGAATATTACTACAGCTATAACATGTGCGGGAAACCTAGAGAACGGACACACTGTGAATACGAAAGGTTTCTAAAACTCAACGCATAGTCCCACTCCTGGTGCTCCGGTTTGACTTTCCGTCTGGTTTACTATCAACCTCCCAACTTGGAGAGACAGCCCCTTTAACATCTTGGTTCGCACAGGTTGCCAATTTGGCAGAGGATGAAAGGGAAGAGGGAGAACCAATGAGAGAGTAGCTGTTAGGCATTTGGACGGGCACATATCACTGTAATTTCCCGGCAGGAAGAAGAATTAACCAAATTCTCAGCCACCCACCGGGAACCAGTATAGGTCCTGAACCAAAATTTTGGACTTGCGGTCAGCTCACCAAAAACGAGTTGAAAAATGGAGCTCAGGGGCACAGCAATTCACAAACTGGCCGAGTAATAAAGTACAACTATCGTCCAAAAATCTGTTGAGGGAAGGCAACGAGGCGGACTTGAAAGCGAGGCAGAATAGCAGGAAACAGATTTCAAGAGGTACGTTGGAATCGCCTTTAAAGCACAGGAAGAGGGGCACAACTTCGACAATGATGCACTTGGCCAAAAAGGGCGTATGCGTTTTCTCCTGAATATATTCAGGAGAAAACGCATACGCCCTTTTTGGCCAAGCAAGCAAGCGGGCAATGCAAATCTGCACTACAAAGAAGTATCACTTCCCACCGGTCAAAAGGGACATCCACAAAATGTGTAAGAACAAGAAAGGCAAGACAGGCCCTGGAGAACAGGGAGCCTTGTTATGCTGATGGGCGGGATGTAAATTGCCAACTGCCTCTCTGGAGGAGTGCATTCTGTTCCCTAAAACAAGTAAAGAACAGAGCTACAGAGCCAAGGGCACTACCAGTCTAGGGAATATACCTTGGGAAAACTGAAAATCAATAAGACAGAGCCACCCCAAAATTTAGGGCTGCACTGCATACAAGGACCTCAACTTGGATACACCTTAAGTATCCCAGAAAATATAAACATGGTTCAAAAACTTGTGGTACTTACGTACGATGGAATATCCCTCAGCCATGAAATCAATGTCATAAGACCAGTAGCAGCAAAATGGGTGGATTCTGGTACGATGATTCTAAGTGAAATAAGTCACACAGAAAAAGAAACTTATCATAAGATATCACTTATGAAGATCCTGTAAACATGGCTACACTTGAACTGAGTTAGGAAAGAGAACAGTGTCTCACATTTAGAAAACACTCTTTTACCTGCTTAAGGGGGAAGGAGAGGTGGGGTGATGCATAAAACAAGAGTTTGATATAAGCACAGGTACCGTTCCAAAAACCAACTATGGAATAGACAAGACCTACACCTTCCTCAGTGATAGGGACTCAAAACCCCATATTTCCCGCAGAGGAAAATATCTGACTAGTAAGAATCTTAAAACCTATGTATTGATATGTCTCCGTAAGGGAATCAAGTGTGTCTAGACTGGCATAAACATGGCAGCGAGAATCAGCTCAAACCCACTATAAAAAGGAATTTCAAAAACAAAACAAAAAAACTGGGAAATTCTTTACAATTCCTTCAGGGTCTCTGATGAAAGCTGGAATGACCCTATCTACAACGACAGCTGGATGTGGCATAAGGAGGGACACTTGGGACTGAGACGATTGGTGAGATTGGGTGAGCAAATGCAGACCCTTTAAAGCAATAATGCATGGCACCCATTTCATGGGTCCGAACTCTCCAGGTTGAAGGGAATATTACTACAGCTATAACATGTGCGGGAAACCTAGGGAACGGACACACTGTGAATACGAAAGGTTTCTAAAACTCAACGAATAGTCCCTCTCCTGGTGCTCCGGTTTGACTTTCCGTCTGCTTTACTATCAACCTCCCAACTTGGAGAGACAGCCCCTTTAACCTCTTGGTTCGCACAGGTTGCCAATTTGGCAGAGGATGAAAGGGAAGAGGGAGAACCAATGAGAGAGTAGCTGTTAGGCATTTGGACGGGCACATATCACTGTAATTTCCCGGCAGGAAGAAGAATTAACCAAATTCTCAGCCACCCACTGGGAACCAGTATAGGTCCTGAACCAAAATTTTGGACTTGCGGTCAGCTCTCCAAAAACGAGTTGAAAAATGGAGCTCAGGGGCACAGCAATTCACAAACTGGCCGAGTAATAAAGGACACCTATCGTCCAAAAATCTGTTGACGGAAGGCAACGAGGCGGACTTGAAAGCGAGGCAGAATAGCAGGAAACAGATTTCAAGAGGTACGTTGGAATCGCCTTTAAAGCACAGGAAGAGGGGCACAACTTCGACAATGATGCACTTGGCCAAAAAGGGCGTATGCGTTTTCTCCTGAATATATTCAGGAGAAAACGCATACGCCCTTTTTGGCCAAGCAAGCAAGCGGGCAATGCAAATCTGCACTACAAAGAAGTATCACTTCCCACCGGTCAAAAGGGACATCCACAAAATGTGTAAGAACAAGAAAGGCAAGACAGGCCCTGGAGAACAGGGAGCCTTGTTATGCTGATGGGCGGGATGTAAATTGCCAACTGCCTCTCTGGAGGAGTGCATTCTGTTCCCTAAAACAAGTAAAGAACAGAGCTACAGAGCCAAGGGCACTACCAGTCTAGGGAATATACCTTGGGAAAACTGAAAATCAATAAGACAGAGCCACCCCAAAATTTAGGGCTGCACTGCATACAAGGATCTCAACTTGGATACACCTTAAGTATCCCAGAAAATATAAACATGGTTCAAAAAATTGTGGTACTTACGTACGATGGAATATCCCTCAGCCATGAAATCAATGTCATAAGACCAGTTGCAGCAAAATGGGTGGTTTCAGGTACGATGATTCTAAGTGAAATAAGTCACACAGAAAAAGAAACTTATCATAAGATATCACTTATGAAGATCCTGTAAACATGGCTACACTTGAACTGAGTTAGGAAAGAGAACAGTGTCTCACATTTAGAAAACACTCTTATACCTGCTTAAGGGGGAAGGAGAGGTGGGGTGATGCATAAAACCAGAGTTTGATATAAGCACAGGTACCGTTCCAAAAACCAACTATGGAATAGCCAAGACCTACACCTTCCTCAGTGAAATGGACTCAAAACCCCATATTTCCCGCAGAGGAAAGTATCTGACTAGTAAGAATCTTAAAACCTATGTATTGATATGTCTCCGTAAGGGAATCAAGTGTGTCTAGACTGGCATAAACATGGCAGCGAGAATCAGCTCAAACCCACTATAAAAAGGAATTTCAAAAACAAAACAAAAAAACTGGGAAATTCTTTACAATTCCTTCAGGGTCTCTGATGAAAGCTGGAATGACCCTATCTACAACGACAGCTGGATGTGGCATAAGGAGGGACACTTGGGACTGAGACGATTGGTGAGATTGGGTGAGCAAACGCAGACCCTTTAAAGCAATAATGCATGGCACCCATTTCATGGGTCCGAACTCTCCAGGTTGAAGGGAATATTACTACAGCTATAATATGTGCGGGAAACCTAGGGAACGGACACACTGTGAATACGAAAGGTTTCTAAAACTCAACGCATAGTCCCTCTCCTGGTGCTCCGGTTTGACTTTCCGTCTGCTTTACTATCAACCTCCCAACTTGGAGAGACAGCCCCTTTAACCTCTTGGTTCGCACAGGTTGCCAATTTGGCAGAGGATGAAAGGGAAGAGGGAGAACCAATGAGAGAGTAGCTGTTAGGCATTTGGACGGGCACATATCACTGTAATTTCCCGGCAGGAAAAAGTATTAACCAAATTCTCAGCCACCCACCGGGAACCAGTATAGGTCCTGAACCAAAATTTTGGACTTGCGGTCAGCTCACCAAAAACGAGTTGAAAAATGGAGCTCTGGGGCACAGCAATTCACAAACTGGCCGAGTAATAAAGGACAACTATCTTCCAAAAATCTGTTGAGGGAAGGCAACGAGGCGGACTTGAAAGCGAGGCAGAATAGCAGGAAACAGATTTCAAGAGGTACGTTGGAATCGCCTTTAAAGCACAGGAAGAGGGGCACAACTTCGACAATGATGCACTTGGCCAAAAAGGGCGTATGCGTTTTCTCCTGAATATATTCAGGAGAAAACGCATACGCCCTTTTTCGCCAAGCAAGCAAGCGGGCAATGCAAATCTGCACTACAAAGAAGTATCACTTCCCACCGGTCAAAAGGGACATCCACAAAATGTGTAAGAACAAGAAAGGCAAGACAGGCCTTGGAGAACAGGGAGCCTTGTTATGCTGATGGGCGGGATGTAAATTGCCAACTGCCTCTCTGGAGGAGTGCATTCTGTTCCCTAAAACAAGTAAAGAACAGAGCTACAGAGCCAAGGGCACTACCAGTCTAGGGAATATACCTTGGGAAAACTGAAAATCAATAAGACAGAGCCACCCCAAAATTTAGGGCTGCACTGCATACAAGGATCTCAACTTGGATACACCTTAAGTATCCCAGAAAATATAAACATGGTTCAAAAAATTGTGGTACTTACGTACGATGGAATATCCCTCAGCCATGAAATCAATGTCATAAGACCAGTAGCAGCAAAATGGGTGGATTCAGGTACGATGATTCTAAGTGAAATAAGTCACACAGAAAAAGAAACTTATCATAAGATATCACTTATGAAGATCCTGTAAACATGGCTACACTTGAACTGAGTTAGGAAAGAGAACAGTGTCTCACATTTAGAAAACACTCTTATACCTGCTTAAGGGGGAAGGAGAGGTGGGGTGATGCATAAAACCAGAGTTTGATATAAGCACAGGTACCGTTCCAAAAACCAACTATGGAATAGACAAGACCTACACCGTCCTCAGTGAAAGGGACTCAAAACCCCATATTTCCCGCAGAGGAAAGTATCTGACTAGTAAGAATCTTAAAACCTATGTATTGATATGTCTCCGTAAGGGAATCAAGTGTGTCTAGACTGGCATAAACATGGCAGCGAGAATCAGCTCAAACCCACTATAAAAAGGAATTTCAAAAACAAAACAAAAAAACTGGGAAATTCTTTACAATTCCTTCAGGGTCTCTGATGAAAGCTGGAATGACCCTATCTACAACGACAGCTGGATGTGGCATAAGGAGGGACACTTGGGACTGAGACGATTGGTGAGATTGGGTGAGCAAATGCAGATCCTTTAAAGCAATAATGCATGGCACCCATTCCATGGGTCCGAACTCTCCAGGTTTAAGGGAATATTACTACAGCTATAACATGTGCGGGAAACCTAGAGAACGGACACACTGTGAATACGAAAGGTTTCTAAAACTCAACGAATAGTCCCTCTCCTGGTGCTCCGGTTTGACTTTCCGTCTGCTTTACTATCAACCTCCCAACTTGGAGAGACAGCCCCTTTAACCTCTTGGTTCGCACAGGTTGCCAATTTGGCAGAGGATGAAAGGGAAGAGGGAGAACCAATGAGAGAGTAGCTGTTAGGCATTTGGACGGGCACATATCACTGTAATTTCCCGGCAGGAAGAAGAATTAACCAAATTCTCAGCCACCCACTGGGAACCAGTATAGGTCCTGAACCAAAATTTTGGACTTGCGGTCAGCTCTCCAAAAACGAGTTGAAAAATGGAGCTCAGCAACACAGCAATTCACAAACTGGCCGAGTAATAAAGGCCACCTATCGTCCAAAAATCTGTTGACGGAAGGCAACGAGGCGGACTTGAAAGCGAGGCAGAATAGCAGGAAACAGATTTCAAGAGGTACGTTGGAATCGCCTTTAAAGCACAGGAAGAGGGGCACAACTTCGACAATGATGCACTTGGCCAAAAAGGGCGTATGCGTTTTCTCCTGAATATATTCAGGAGAAAACGCATACGCCCTTTTTGGCCAAGCAAGCAAGTGGGCAATGCAAATCTGCACTACAAAGAAGTATCACTTCCCACCGGTCAAAAGGGACATCCACAAAATGTGTAAGAACAAGAAAGGCAAGACAGGCCCTGGAGAACAGGGAGCCTTGTTATGCTGATGGGCGGGATGTAAATTGCCAACTGCCTCTCTGGAGGAGTGCATTCTGTTCCCTAAAACAAGTAAAGAACAGAGCTACAGAGCCAAGGGCACTACCAGTCTAGGGAATATACCTTGGGAAAACTGAAAATCAATAAGACAGAGCCACCCCAAAATTTAGGGCTGCACTGCATACAAGGACCTGAACTTGGATACACCTTAAGTATCCCAGAAAATATAAACATGGTTCAAAAAATTGTGGTACTTACGTACGATGGAATATCCCTCAGCCATGAAATCAATGTCATAAGACCAGTAGCAGCAAAATGGGTGGATTCAGGTACGATGATTCTAAGTGAAATAAGTCACACAGAAAAAGAAACTTATCATAAGATATCACTTATGAAGATCCTGTAAACATGGCTACACTTGAACTGAGTTAGGAAAGAGAACAGTGTCTCACATTTAGAAAACACTCTTATACCTGCTTAAGGGGGAAGGAGAGGTGGGGTGATGCATAAAACCAGAGTTTGATATAAGCACAGGTACCGTTCCAAAAACCAACTATGGAATAGACAAGACCTACACCGTCCTCAGTGAAAGGGACTCAAAACCCCATATTTCCCGCAGAGGAAAGTATCTGACTAGTAAGAATCTTAAAACCTATGTATTGATATGTCTCCGTAAGGGAATCAAGTGTGTCTAGACTGGCATAAACATGGCAGCGAGAATCAGCTCAAACCCACTATAAAAAGGAATTTCAAAAACAAAACAAAAAAACTGGGAAATTCTTTACAATTCCTTCAGGGTCTCTGATGAAAGCTGGAATGACCCTATCTACAACGACAGCTGGATGTGGCATAAGGAGGGACACTTGGGACTGAGACGATTGGTGAGATTGGGTGAGCAAATGCAGACCCTTTAAAGCAATAATGCATGGCACCCATTTCATGGGTCCGAACTCTCCAGGTTGAAGGGAATATTACTACAGCTATAACATGTGCGGGAAACCTAGGGAACGGACACACTGTGAATACGAAAGGTTTCTAAAACTCAACGCATAGTCCCTCTCCTGGTGCTCCGGTTTGACTTTCCGTCTGCTTTACTATCAACCTCCCAACTTGGAGAGACAGCCCCTTTAACCTCTTGGTTCGCACAGGTTGCCAATTTGGCAGAGGATGAAAGGGAAGAGGGAGAACCAATGAGAGAGTAGCTGTTAGGCATTTGGACGGGCACATATCACTGTAATTTCCCGGCAGGAAATAGTATTAACCAAATTCTCAGCCACCCACCGGGAACCAGTATAGGTCCTGAACCAAAATTTTGGACTTGCGGTCAGCTCACCAAAAACGAGTTGAAAAATGGAGCTCAGGGGCACAGCAATTCACAAACTGGCCGAGTAATAAAGGACAACTATCTTCCAAAAATCTGTTGAGGGAAGGCAACGAGGCGGACTTGAAAGCGAGGCAGAATAGCAGGAAACAGATTTCAAGAGGTACGTTGGAATCGCCTTTAAAGCACAGGAAGAGGGGCACAACTTCGACAATGATGAACTTGGCCAAAAAGGGCGTATGCATTTTCTCCTGAATATATTCAGGAGAAAACGCATACGCCCTTTTTCACCAAGCAAGCAAGCGGGCAATGCAAATCTGCACTACAAAGAAGTATCACTTCCCACCGGTCAAAAGGGACATCCACAAAATGTGTAAGAACAAGAAAGGCAAGACAGGCCCTGGAGAACAGGGAGCCTTGTTATGCTGATGGGCGGGATGTAAATTGCCAACTGCCTCTCTGGAGGAGTGCATTCTGTTCCCTAAAACAAGTAAAGAACAGAGCTACAGAGCCAAGGGCACTACCAGTCTAGGGAATATACCTTGGGAAAACTGAAAATCAATAAGACAGAGCCACCCCAAAATTTAGGGCTGCACTGCATACAAGGACCTCAACTTGGATACACCTTAAGTATCCCAGAAAATATAAACATGGTTCAAAAAATTGTGGTACTTACATACGATGGAATATCCCTCAGCCATGAAATCAATGTCATAAGACCAGTAGCAGCAAAATGGGTGGATTCAGGTACGATGATTCTAAGTGAAATAAGTCACACAGAAAAGGAAACTTATCATAAGATATCACTTATGAAGATCCTGTAAACATGGCTACACTTGAACTGAGTTAGGAAAGAGAACAGTGTCTCACATTTAGAAAACACTCTTATACCTGCTTAAGGGGGAAGGAGAGGTGGGGTGATGCATAAAACCAGAGTTTGATATAAGCACAGGTACCGTTCCAAAAACCAACTATGGAATAGACAAGACCTACACCGTCCTCAGTGAAAGGGACTCAAAACCCCATATTTCCCGCAGAGGAAAGTATCTGACTAGTAAGAATCTTAAAACCTATGTATTGATATGTCTCCGTAAGGGAATCAAGTGTGTCTAGACTGGCATAAACATGGCAGCGAGAATCAGCTCAAACCCACTATAAAAAGGAATTTCAAAAACAAAACAAAAAAACTGGGAAATTCTTTACAATTCCTTCAGGGTCTCTGATGAAAGCTGGAATGACCCTATCTACAACGACAGCTGGATGTGGCATAAGGAGGGACACTTGGGACTGAGACGATTGGTGAGATTGGGTGAGCAAATGCAGATCCTTTAAAGCAATAATGCATGGCACCCATTCCATGGGTCCGAACTCTCCAGGTTTAAGGGAATATTACTACAGCTATAACATGTGCGGGAAACCTAGAGAACGGACACACTGTGAATACGAAAGGTTTCTAAAACTCAACGAATAGTCCCTCTCCTGGTGCTCCGGTTTGACTTTCCGTCTGCTTTACTATCAACCTCCCAACTTGGAGAGACAGCCCCTTTAACCTCTTGGTTCGCACAGGTTGCCAATTTGGCAGAGGATGAAAGGGAAGAGGGAGAACCAATGAGAGAGTAGCTGTTAGGCATTTGGACGGGCACATATCACTGTAATTTCCCGGCAGGAAGAAGAATTAACCAAATTCTCAGCCACCCACTGGGAACCAGTATAGGTCCTGAACCAAAATTTTGCACTTGCGGTCAGCTCTCCAAAAACGAGTTGAAAAATGGAGCTCAGCGACACAGCAATTCACAAACTGGCCGAGTAATAAAGGACACCTATCGTCCAAAAATCTGTTGACGGAAGGCAACGAGGCGGACTTGAAAGCGAGGCAGAATAGCACGAAACAGATTTCAAGAGGTACGTTGGAATCGCCTTTAAAGCACAGGAAGAGGGGCACAACTTCGACAATGATGCACTTGGCCAAAAAGGGCGTATGCGTTTTCTCCTGAATATATTCAGGAGAAAACGCATACGCCCTTTATGGCCAAGCAAGCAAGCGGGCAATGCAAATCTGCACTACAAAGAAGTATCACTTCCCACCGGTCAAAAGGGACATCCACAAAATGTGTAAGAACAAGAAAGGCAAGACAGGCCCTGGAGAACAGGGAGCCTTGTTATGCTGATGGGCGGGATGTAAATTGCCAACTGCCTCTCTGGAGGAGTGCATTCTGTTCCCTAAAACAAGTAAAGAACAGAGCTACAGAGCCAAGGGCACTACCAGTCTAGGGAATATACCTTGGGAAAACTGAAAATCAATAAGACAGAGCCACCCCAAAATTTAGGGCTGCACTGCATACAAGGACCTCAACTTGGATACACCTTAAGTATCCCAGAAAATATAAACATGGTTCAAAAAATTGTGGTACTTACGTACGATGGAATATCCCTCAGCCATGAAATCAATGTCATAAGACCAGTAGCAGCAAAATGGGTGGATTCAGGTACGATGATTCTAAGTGAAATAAGTCACACAGAAAAAGAAACTTATCATAAGATATCACTTATGAAGATCCTGTAAACATGGCTACACTTGAACTGAGTTAGGAAAGAGAACAGTGTCTCACATTTAGAAAACACTCTTATACCTGCTTAAGGTTGAAGGAGAGGTGGGGTGATGCATAAAACCAGAGTTTGATATAAGCACAGGTACCGTTCCAAAAACCAACTATGGAATAGACAAGACCTACACCGTCCTCAGTGAAAGGGACTCAAAACCCCATATTTCCCGCAGAGGAAAATATCTGACTAGTAAGAATCTTAAAACCTATGTATTGATATGTCTCCGTAAGGGAATCAAGTGTGTCTAGACTGGCATAAACATGGCAGCGAGAATCAGCTCAAACCCACTATAAAAAGGAATTTCAAAAACAAAACAAAAAAACTGGGAAATTCTTTACAATTCCTTCAGGGTCTCTGATGAAAGCTCGAATGACCCTATCTACAACGACAGCTGGATGTGGCATAAGGAGGGACACTTGGGACTGAGACGATTGGTGAGATTGGGTGAGCAAACGCAGACCCTTTAAAGCAATAATGCATGGCACCCATTTCATGGGTCCAAACTCTCCAGGTTGAAGGGAATATTACTACAGCTATAACATGTGCGGGAAACCTAGAGAACGGACACACTGTGAATACGAAAGGTTTCTAAAACTCAACGCATAGTCCCTCTCCTGGTGCTCCGGTTTGACTTTCCGTCTGCTTTACTATCAACCTCCCAACTTGGAGAGACAGCCCCTTTAACCTCTTGGTTCGCACAGGTTGCCAATTTGGCAGAGGATGAAAGGGACGAGGGAGAACCAATGAGAGAGTAGCTGTTAGGCATTTGGACGGGCACATATCACTGTAATTTCCCGGCAGGAAGAAGAATTAACCAAATTCTCAGCCACCCACTGGGAACCAGTATAGGTCCTGAACCAAAATTTTGGACTTGCGGTCAGCTCTCCAAAAACGAGTTGAAAAATGGAGCTCAGCGACACAGCAATTCACAAACTGGCCGAGTAATAAAGGACACCTATCGTCCACAAATCTGTTGACGGAAGGCAACGAGGCGGACTTCAAAGCGAGGCAGAAGAGCAGGAAACAGATTTAAGAGGTACGTTGGAATCACCTTTAAAGCACAGGAAGAGGGGCACAACTTCGACAATGATGCACTTGGCCAAAAAGGGCGTATGCGTTTTCTCCTGAATATATTCAGGAGAAAACGCATACGCCCTTTTTGGCCAAGCAAGCAAGCGGGCAATGCAAATCTGCACTACAAAGAAGTATCACTTCCCACCGGTCAAAAGGGACATCCACAAAATGTGTAAGAACAAGAAAGGCAAGACAGGCCCTGGAGAACAGGGAGCCTTGTTATGCTGATGGGCGGGATGTAAATTGCCAACTGCTCTCTGGAGGAGTGCATTCTGTTCCCTAAAACAAGTAAAGAACAGAGCTACAGAGCCAAGGGCACTACCAGTCTAGGGAATATACCTTGGGAAAAGTGAAAATCAATAAGACAGAGCCACCCCAAAATTTAGGGCTGCACTGCATACAAGGACCTCAACTTGGATACACCTTAAGTATCCCAGAAAATATAAACATGGTTCAAAAAATTGTGGTACTTACGTACGATGGAATATCCCTCAGCCATGAAATCAATGTCATAAGACCAGTAGCAGCAAAATGGGTGGATTCAGGTACGATGATTCTAAGTGAAATAAGTCACACAGAAAAAGAAACTTATCATAAGATATCACTTATGAAGATCCTGTAAACATGGCTACACTTGAACTGAGTTAGGAAAGAGAACAGTGTCTCACATTTAGAAAACACTCTTATACCTGCTTAAGGGGGAAGGAGAGGTGGGGTGATGCATAAAACCAGAGTTTGATATAAGCACAGGTACCGTTCCAAAAACCAACTATGGAATAGACAAGACCTACACCTTCCTCAGTGAAAGGGACTCAAAACCCCATATTTCCCGCAGACGAAAATATCTGACTAGTAAGAATCTTAAAACCTATGTATTGATATGTCTCCGTAAGGGAATCAAGTGTGTCTAGACTGGCATAAACATGGCAGCGAGAATCAGCTCAAACCCACTATAAAAAGGAATTTCAAAAACAAAACAAAAAAACTGGGAAATTCTTTACAATTCCTTCAGGGTCTCTGATGAAAGCTGGAATGACCCTATCTACAACGACAGCTGGATGTGGCATAAGGAGGGACACTTGGGACTGAGACGATTGGTGAGATTGGGTGAGCAAATGCAGACCCTTTAAAGCAATAATGCATGGCACCAATTCCATGGGTCCGAACTCTCCAGGTTGAAGGGAATATTACTACAGCTATAACATGTGCGGGAAACCTAGAGAACGGACACACTGTGAATACGAAAGGTTTCTAAAACTCAACGAATAGTCCCTCTCCTGGTGCTCTGGTTTGACTTTCTGTCTGCTTTACTATCAACCTCCCAACTTGGAGAGACAGCCCCTTTAACCTCTTGGTTCGCACAGGTTGCCAATTTGGCAGAGGATGAAAGGGAAGAGGGAGAACCAATGAGAGAGTAGCTGTTAGGCATTTGGACGGGCATATATCACTGTAATTTCCCGGCAGGAAGAAGAATTAACCAAATTCTCAGTCACCCACCGGGAACCAACATAGGTCCTGAACCAAAATTTTGGACTTGCGGTCAGCTCACCAAAAACGAGTTGAAAAATGGAGCTCAGGGGCACAGCAATTCACAAACTGGCCGAGTAATAAAGGACAACTATCGTCCAAAAATCTGTTGAGGGAAGGCAACGAGGCGGACTTGAAAGCGAGGCAGAATAGCAGGAAACAGATTTCCAGAGGTACGTTGGAATCGCCTTTAAAGCACAGGAAGAGGGGCACAACTTCGACAATGATGCACTTGGCCAAAAAGGGCGTATGCGTTTTCTCCTGAATATATTCAGGAGAAAATGCATACGCCCTTTTTGGCCAAGCAAGCAAGCGGGCAATGCAAATCTGCACCACAAAGAAGTATCACTTCCCACCGGTCAAAAGGGACATCCACAAAATGTGTAAGAACAAGAAAGGCAAGACAGGCCCTGGAGAACAGGGAGCCTTGTTATGCTGATGGGCGGGATGTAAATTGCCAACTGCCTCTCTGGAGGAGTGCATTCTGTTCCCTAAAACAAGTAAAGAACAGAGCTACAGAGCCAAGGGCACTACCAGTCTAGGGAATATACCTTGGGAAAAGTGAAAATCAATAAGACAGAGCCACCCCAAAATTTAGGGCTGCACTGCATACAAGGACCTCAACTTGGATACACCTTAAGTATCCCAGAAAATATAAACATGGTTCAAAAAATTGTGGTACTTACGTACGATGGAATATCCCTCAGCCATGAAATCAATGTCATAAGACCAGTAGCAGCAAAATGGGTGGATTCAGGTACGATGATTCTAAGTGAAATAAGTCACACAGAAAAAGAAACTTATCATGAGATATCACTTATGAAGATCCTGTAAACATGGCTACACTTGAACTGAGTTAGGAAAGAGAACAGTGTCTCACATTTAGAAAACACTCTTATACCTGCTTAAGGGGGAAGGAGAGGTGGGGTGATGCATAAAACCAGAGTTTGATATAAGCACAGGTACCGTTCCAAAAACCAACTATGGAATAGACAAGACCTACACCTTCCTCAGTGAAAGGGACTCAAAACCCCATATTTCCCGCAGACGAAAATATCTGACTAGTAAGAATCTTAAAACCTATGTATTGATATGTCTCCGTAAGGGAATCAAGTGGGTCTAGACTGGCATAAACATGGCAGCGAGAATCAGCTCAAACCCACTATAAAAAGGAATTTCAAAAACAAAACAAAAAAACTGGGAAATTCTTTACAATTCCTTCAGGGTCTCTGATGAAAGCTGGAATGACCCTATCTACAACGACAGCTGGATGTGGCATAAGGAGGGACACTTGGGACTGAGACGATTGGTGAGATTGGGTGAGCAAATGCAGACCCTTTAAAGCAATAATGCATGGCACCAATTCCATGGGTCCGAACTCTCCAGGTTGAAGGGAATATTACTACAGCTATAACATGTGCGGGAAACCTAGAGAACGGACACACTGTGAATACGAAAGGTTTCTAAAACTCAACGAATAGTCCCTCTCCTGGTGCTCTGGTTTGACTTTCTGTCTGCTTTACTATCAACCTCCCAACTTGGAGAGACAGCCCCTTTAACCTCTTGGTTCGCACAGGTTGCCAATTTGGCAGAGGATGAAAGGGAAGAGGGAGAACCAATGAGAGAGTAGCTGTTAGGCATTTGGACGGGCATATATCACTGTAATTTCCCGGCAGGAAGAAGAATTAACCAAATTCTCAGTCACCCACCGGGAACCAACATAGGTCCTGAACCAAAATTTTGGACTTGCGGTCAGCTCACCAAAAACGAGTTGAAAAATGGAGCTCAGGGGCACAGCAATTCACAAACTGGCCGAGTAATAAAGGACAACTATCGTCCACAAATCTGTTGACGGAAGGCAACGAGGCGGACTTGAAAGCGAGGCAGAATAGCAGGAAACAGATTTCCAGAGGTACGTTGGAATCGCCTTTAAAGCACAGGAAGAGGGGCACAACTTCGACAATGATGCACTTGGCCAAAAAGGGCGTATGCGTTTTCTCCTGAATATATTCAGGAGAAAACGCATACGCCCTTTTTGGCCAAGCAAGCAAGCGGGCAATGCAAATCTGCACCACAAAGAAGTATCACTTCCCACCGGTCAAAAGGGACATCCACAAAATGTGTAAGAACAAGAAAGGCAAGACAGGCCCTGGAGAACAGGGAGCCTTGTTATGCTGATGGGCGGGATGTAAATTGCCAACTGCCTCTCTGGAGGAGTGCTTTCTGTTCCCTAAAACAAGTAAAGAACAGAGCTACAGAGCCAAGGGCACTACCAGTCTAGGGAATATACCTTGGGAAAACTGAAAATCAATAAGACAGAGCCACCCCAAAATTTAGGGCTGCACTGCATACAAGGACCTCAACTTGGATACACCTTAAGTATCCCAGAAAATATAAACATGGTTCAAAAAATTGTGGTACTTACGTACGATGGAATATCCCTCAGCCATGAAATCAATGTCATAAGACCAGTAGCAGCAAAATGGGTGGATTCAGGTACGACGATTCTAAGTGAAATAAGTCACACAGAAAAAGAAACTTATCATAAGATATCACTTATGAAGATCCTGTAAACATGGCTACACTTGAACTGAGTTAGGAAAGAGAACAGTGTCTCACATTTAGAAAACACTCTTATGCGTGCTTAAGGGGGAAGGAGAGGTGGGGTGATGCATAAAAGAAGAGTTTGATATAAGCACAGGTACCGTTCCAAAAACCAACTATGGAATAGACAAGACCTACACATTCCTCAGTGAAAGGGACTCAAAACACCATATTTCCCGCAGAGGAATATATCTGACTAGTAAGAATCTTAAAACCTATGTATTGATATGTCTCCGTAAGGGAATCAATTGTGTCTAGACTGGCATAAACATGGCAGCGAGAATCAGCTCAAACCCACTATAAAAAGGAATTTCAAAAACGAAACAAAAAAACAGGGAAATTCTTTACAATTCCTTCAGGGTCTCTGATGAAAGCTGGAATGACCCTATCTACAACGACAGCTGGATGTGGCATAAGGAGGGACACTTGGGACTGAGACGATTGGTGAGATTGGGTGAGCAAATGCAGACCCTTTAAAGCAATAATGCATGGCACCCATTCCATGGGTCCGAACTCTCCAGGGTGAAGGGAATATTACTACAGCTATAACATGTGCGGGAAACCTAGAGAACGGACACACTGTGAATACGAAAGGTTTCTAAAACTCAACGAATAGTCCCTCTCCTGGTGCTCCGGTTTGACTTTCCGTCTGCTTTACTATCAACCTCCCAACTTGGAGAGACAGCCCCTTTAACCTCTTGGTTCGCACAGGTTGCCAATTTGGCAGAGGATGAAAGGGAAGAGGGAGAACCAATGAGAGAGTAGCTGTTAGGCATTTGGACGGGCACATATCACTGTAATTTCCCGGCAGGAAGAAGTATTAACCAAATTCTCAGCCACCCACCGGGAACCAGTATAGGTCCTGAACCAAAATTTTGGACTTGTGGTCAGCTCACCAAAAACGAGTTGAAAAATGGAGCTCAGGGGCACAGCAATTCACAAACTGGCCGAGTAATAAAGGACAACTATCTTCCAAAAATCTGTTGAGGGAAGCCAACGAGGCGGACTTGAAAGTGAGGCAGAATAGCAGGAAACAGATTTCAAGAGGTACATTGGAATCGCCTTTAAAGCACAGGAAGAGGGGCACAACTTCGACAATGATGCACTTGGCCAAAAAGGGCGTATGCGTTTTCTCCTGAATATATTCAGGAGAAAACGCATACGCCCTTTTTGGCCAAGCAAGCAAGCGGGCAATGCAAATCTGCACTACAAAGAAGTATCACTTCCCACCAGTCAAAAGGGACATCCACAAAATGTGTAAGAACAAGAAAGGCAAGACAGGCCCTGGAGAACAGGGAGCCTTGTTATGCTGATGGGCGGGATGTAAATTGCCAACTGCCTCTCTGGAGGAGTGCATTCTGTTCCCTAAAACAAGTAAAGAACAGAGCTACAGAGCCAAGGGCACTACCAGTCTAGGGAATATACCTTGGGAAAAGTGAAAATCAATAAGACAGAGCCACCCCAAAATTTAGGGCTGCACTGCATACAAGGACCTCAACTTGGATACACCTTAAGTATCCCAGAAAATATAAACATGGTTCAAAAAATTGTGGTACTTACGTACGATGGAATATCCCTCAGCCATGAAATCAATGTCATAAGACCAGTAGCAGCAAAATGGGTGGATTCAGGTACGATGATTCTAAGTGAAATAAGTCACACAGAAAAAGAAACTTATCATAAGATATCACTTATGAAGATCCTGTAAACATGGCTACACTTGAACTGAGTTAGGAAAGAGAACAGTGTCTCACATTTAGAAAACACTCTTATACCTGCTTAAGGTTGAAGGAGAGGTGGGGTGATGCATAAAACCAGAGTTTGATATAAGCACAGGTACCGTTCCAAAAACCAACTATGGAATAGACAAGACCTACACCGTCCTCAGTGAAAGGGACTCAAAACCCCATATTTCCCGCAGAGGAATATATCTGACTAGTAAGAATCTTAAAACCTATGTATTGATATGTCTCCGTAAGGGAATCAAGTGTGTCTAGACTGGCATAAACATGGCAGCGAGAATCAGCTCAAACCCACTATAAAAAGGAATTTCAAAAACAAAACAAAAAAACTGGGAAATTCTTTACAATTCCTTCAGGGTCTCTGATGAAAGCTGGAATGACCCTATCTACAACGACAGCTGGATGTGGCATAAGGAGGGACACTTGGGACTGAGAAGATTGGTGAGATTGGGTGAGCAAATGCAGACCCTTTAAAGCAATAATGCATGGCACCCATTCCATGGGTCCGAACTCTCCAGGTTGAAGGGAATATTACTACAGCTATAACATGTGCGGGAAACCTATGAACGGACACACTGTGAATACGAAAGGTTTCTGAAACTCAACGAATAGTCCCTCTCCTGGTGCTCCGGTTTGACTTTCCGTCTGCTTTACTATCAACCTCCCAACTTGGAGAGACAGCCCCTTTAACCTCTTGGTTCGCACAGGTTGCCAATTTGGCAGAGGATGAAAGGGAAGAGGGAGAACCAATGAGAGAGTAGCTGTTAGGCATTTGGACGGGCACATATCACTGTAATTTCCCGGCAGGAAGAAGAATTAACCAAATTCTCAGCCACCCACCGGGAACCAGTATAGGTCCTGAACCAAAATTTTGGACTTGCGGTCAGCTCACCAAAAACGAGTTGAAAAATGGAGCTCAGGGACACAGCAATTCACAAACTGGCCGAGTAATAAAGGACAACTATCATCCAAAAATCTGTTGACGGAAGGCAACGAGGCGGACTTGAAAGCGAGGTAGAATAGCAGGAAACAGATTTCAAGAGGTACGTTGGAATCGCCTTTAAATCACACGAAGAGGGGCACAACTTCGACAATGATGCACTTGGCCAAAAAGGGCGTATGCGTTTTCTCCTGAATATATTCAGGAGAAAACGCATACGCCCTTTTTGGCCAAGCAAGCAAGCGGGCAATGCAAATCTGCACTACAAAGAAGTATCACTTCCCACCGGTCAAAAGGGACATCCACAAAATGTGTAAGAACAAGAAAGGCAAGACAGGCCCTGGAGAACAGGGAGCCTTGTTATGCTGATGGGCGGGATGTAAATTGCCAACTGCCTCTCTGGAGGAGTGCATTCTGTTCCCTAAAACAAGTAAAGAACAGAGCTACAGAGCCAAGGGCACTACCAGTCTAGGGAATATACCTTGGGAAAACTGAAAATCAATAAGACAGAGCCACCCCAAAATTTAGGGCTGCACTGCATACAAGGACCTCAACTTGGATACACCTTAAGTATCCCAGAAAATATAAACATGGTTCAAAAAATTGTGGTACTTACGTACGATGGAATATCCCTCAGCCATGAAATCAATGTCATAAGACCAGTAGCAGCAAAATGGGTGGATTCAGGTACGATGATTCTAAGTGAAATAAGTCACACAGAAAAAGAAACTTATCATAAGATATCACTTATGAAGATCCTGTAAACATGGCTACACTTGAACTGAGTTAGGAAAGAGAACAGTGTCTCACATTTAGAAAACACTCTTATACCTGCTTAAGGTTGAAGGAGAGGTGGGGTGATGCATAAAACCAGAGTTTGATATAAGCACAGGTACCGTTCCAAAAACCAACTATGAAATAGACAAGACCTACACCGTCCTCAGTGAAAGGGACTCAAAACCCCATATTTCCCGCAGAGGAAAATATCTGACTAGTAAGAATCTTAAAACCTATGTATTGATATGTCTCCGTAAGGGAATCAAGTGTGTCTAGACTGGCATAAACATGGCAGCGAGAATCAGCTCAAACCCACTATAAAAAGGAATTTCAAAAACAAAACAAAAAAACTGGGAAATTCTTTACAATTCCTTCAGGGTCTCTGATGAAAGCTCGAATGACCCTATCTACAACGACAGCTGGATGTGGCATAAGGAGGGACACTTGGGACTGAGACGATTGGTGAGATTGGGTGAGCAAACGCAGACCCTTTAAAGCAATAATGCATGGCACCCATTCCATGGGTCCGAACTCTCCAGGTTGAAGGGAATATTACTACAGCTATAACATGTGCGGGAAACCTATGAACGGACACACTGTGAATACGAAAGGTTTCTGAAACTCAACGAATAGTCCCTCTCCTGGTGCTCCGGTTTGACTTTCCGTCTGCTTTACTATCAACCTCCCAACTTGGAGAGACAGCCCCTTTAACCTCTTGGTTCGCACAGGTTGCCAATTTGGCAGAGGATGAAAGGGAAGAGGGAGAACCAATGAGAGAGTAGCTGTTAGGCATTTGGACGGGCACATATCACTGTAATTTCCCGGCAGGAAGAAGAATTAACCAAATTCTCAGCCTCCCACTGGGAACCAGTATAGGTCCTGAACCAAAATTTTGCACTTGCGGTCAGCTCTCCAAAAACGAGTTGAAAAATGGAGCTCAGCGACACAGCAATTCACAAACTGGCCGAGTAATAAAGGACACCTATCGTCCACAAATCTGTTGACGGAAGGCAACGAGGCGGACTTCAAAGCGAGGCAGAAGAGCAGGAAACAGATTTAAGAGGTACGTTGGAATCGCCTTTAAAGCACAGGAAGAGGGGCACAACTTCGACAATGATGCACTTGGCCAAAAAGGGCGTATGCGTTTTCTCCTGAATATATTCAGGAGAAAACGCATACGCCCTTTTTGGCCAAGCAAGCAAGCGGGCAATGCAAATCTGCACTACAAAGAAGTATCACTTCCCACCGGTCAAAAGGGACATCCACAAAATGTGTAAGAACAAGAAAGGCAAGACAGGCCCTGGAGAACAGGGAGCCTTGTTATGCTGATGGGCGGGATGTAAATTGCCAACTGCTCTCTGGAGGAGTGCATTCTGTTCCCTAAAACAAGTAAAGAACAGAGCTACAGAGCCAAGGGCACTACCAGTCTAGGGAATATACCTTGGGAAAACTGAAAATCAATAAGACAGAGCCACCCCAAAATTTAGGGCTGCACTGCATACAAGGACCTCAACTTGGATACACCTTAAGTATCCCAGAAAATATAA
The DNA here is from genome assembly GCF_949752795.1 of Hyperoodon ampullatus. Classification (NCBI taxonomy): domain Eukaryota; kingdom Metazoa; phylum Chordata; class Mammalia; order Artiodactyla; family Ziphiidae; genus Hyperoodon; species Hyperoodon ampullatus. The sequence continues at coordinate 462,530 of NW_027640767.1, forward strand.
ACATGGTTCAAAAAATTGTGGTACTTACGTACGATGGAATATCCCTCAGCCATGAAATCAATGTCATAAGACCAGTAGCAGCAAAATGGGTGGATTCAGGTACGATGATTCTAAGTGAAATAAGTCACACAGAAAAAGAAACTTATCATAAGATATCACTTATGAAGATCCTGTAAACATGGCTACACTTGAACTGAGTTAGGAAAGAGAACAGTGTCTCACATTTAGAAAACACTCTTATACCTGCTTAAGGGGGAAGGAGAGGTGGGGTGATGCATAAAACCAGAGTTTGATATAAGCACAGGTACCGTTCCAAAAACCAACTATGGAATAGACAAGACCTACACCTTCCTCAGTGAAAGGGACTCAAAACCCCATATTTCCCGCAGACGAAAATATCTGACTAGTAAGAATCTTAAAACCTATGTATTGATATGTCTCCGTAAGGGAATCAAGTGTGTCTAGACTGGCATAAACATGGCAGCGAGAATCAGCTCAAACCCACTATAAAAAGGAATTTCAAAAACAAAACAAAAAAACTGGGAAATTCTTTACAATTCCTTCAGGGTCTCTGATGAAAGCTGGAATGACCCTATCTACAACGACAGCTGGATGTGGCATAAGGAGGGACACTTGGGACTGAGACGATTGGTGAGATTGGGTGAGCAAATGCAGACCCTTTAAAGCAATAATGCATGGCACCAATTCCATGGGTCCGAACTCTCCAGGTTGAAGGGAATATTACTACAGCTATAACATGTGCGGGAAACCTAGAGAACGGACAAACTGTGAATACGAAAGGTTTCTAAAACTCAACGAATAGTCCCTCTCCTGGTGCTCTGGTTTGACTTTCTGTCTGCTTTACTATCAACCTCCCAACTTGGAGAGACAGCCCCTTTAACCTCTTGGTTCGCACAGGTTGCCAATTTGGCAGAGGATGAAAGGGAAGAGGGAGAACTAATGAGAGAGTAGCTGTTAGGCATTTGGACGGGCATATATCACTGTAATTTCCCGGCAGGAAGAAGAATTAACCAAATTCTCAGTCACCCACCGGGAACCAACATAGGTCCTGAACCAAAATTTTGGACTTGCGGTCAGCTCACCAAAAACGAGTTGAAAAATGGAGCTCAGGGGCACAGCAATTCACAAACTGGCCGAGTAATAAAGGACAACTATCGTCCAAAAATCTGTTGAGGGAAGGCAACGAGGCGGACTTGAAAGCGAGGCAGAATAGCAGGAAACAGATTTCCAGAGGTACGTTGGAATCGCCTTTAAAGCACAGGAAGAGGGGCACAACTTCGACAATGATGCACTTGGCCAAAAAGGGCGTATGCGTTTTCTCCTGAATATATTCAGGAGAAAACGCATACGCCCTTTTTGGCCAAGCAAGCAAGCGGGCAATGCAAATCTGCACCACAAAGAAGTATCACTTCCCACCGGTCAAAAGGGACATCCACAAAATGTGTAAGAACAAGAAAGGCAAGACAGGCCCTGGAGAACAGGGAGCCTTGTTATGCTGATGGGCGGGATGTAAATTGCCAACTGCCTCTCTGGAGGAGTGCATTCTGTTCCCTAAAACAAGTAAAGAACAGAGCTACAGAGCCAAGGGCACTACCAGTCTAGGGAATATACCTTGGGAAAACTGAAAATCAATAAGACAGAGCCACCCCAAAATTTAGGGCTGCACTGCATACAAGGACCTCAACTTGGATACACCTTAAGTATCCCAGAAAATATAAACATGGTTCAAAAAATTGTGGTACTTACGTACGATGGAATATCCCTCAGCCATGAAATCAATGTCATAAGACCAGTAGCAGCAAAATGGGTGGATTCAGGTACGACGATTCTAAGTGAAATAAGTCACACAGAAAAAGAAACTTATCATAAGATATCACTTATGAAGATCCTGTAAACATGGCTACACTTGAACTGAGTTAGGAAAGAGAACAGTGTCTCACATTTAGAAAACACTCTTATGCGTGCTTAAGAGGGAAGGAGAGGTGGGGTGATGCATAAAAGAAGAGTTTGATATAAGCACAGGTACCGTTCCAAAAACCAACTATGGAATAGACAAGACCTACACCTTCCTCAGTGAAAGGGACTCAAAACACCATATTTCCCGCAGAGGAATATATCTGACTAGTAAGAATCTTAAAACCTATGTATTGATATGTCTCCGTAAGGGAATCAATTGTGTCTAGACTGGCATAAACATGGCAGCGAGAATCAGCTCAAACCCACTATAAAAAGGAATTTCAAAAACGAAACAAAAAAACAGGGAAATTCTTTCCAATTCCTTCAGGGTCTCTGATGAAAGCTGGAATGACCCTATCTACAACGACAGCTGGATGTGGCATAAGGAGGGACACTTGGGACTGAGACGATTGGTGAGATTGGGTGAGCAAATGCAGACCCTTTAAAGCAATAATGCATGGCACCCATTCCATGGGTCCGAACTCTCCAGGGTGAAGGGAATATTACTACAGCTATAACATGTGCGGGAAACCTAGAGAACGGACACACTGTGAATACGAAAGGTTTCTAAAACTCAACGAATAGTCCCTCTCCTGGTGCTCCGGTTTGACTTTCCGTCTGCTTTACTATCAACCTCCCAACTTGGAGAGACAGCCCCTTTAACCTCTTGGTTCGCACAGGTTGCCAATTTGGCAGAGGATGAAAGGGAAGAGGGAGAACCAATGAGAGAGTAGCTGTTAGGCATTTGGACGGGCACATATCACTGTAATTTCCCGGCAGGAAGAAGTATTAACCAAATTCTCAGCCACCCACCGGGAACCAGTATAGGTCCTGAACCAAAATTTTGGACTTGTGGTCAGCTCACCAAAAACGAGTTGAAAAATGGAGCTCAGGGGCACAGCAATTCACAAACTGGCCGAGTAATAAAGGACAACTATCTTCCAAAAATCTGTTGAGGGAAGCCAACGAGGCGGACTTGAAAGTGAGGCAGAATAGCAGGAAACAGATTTCAAGAGGTACATTGGAATCGCCTTTAAAGCACAGGAAGAGGGGCACAACTTCGACAATGATGCACTTGGCCAAAAAGGGCGTATGCGTTTTCTCCTGAATATATTCAGGAGAAAACGCATACGCCCTTTTTGGCCAAGCAAGCAAGCGGGCAATGCAAATCTGCACTACAAAGAAGTATCACTTCCCAGCAGTCAAAAGGGACATCCACAAAATGTGTAAGAACAAGAAAGGCAAGACAGGCCCTGGAGAACAGGGAGCCTTGTTATGCTGATGGGCGGGATGTAAATTGCCAACTGCCTCTCTGGAGGAGTGCATTCTGTTCCCTAAAACAAGTAAAGAACAGAGCTACAGAGCCAAGGGCACTACCAGTCTAGGGAATATACCTTGGGAAAACTGAAAATCAATAAGACAGAGCCACCCCAAAATTTAGGGCTGCACTGCATACAAGGACCTCAACTTGGATACACCTTAAGTATCCCAGAAAATATAAACATGGTTCAAAAAATTGTGGTACTTACGTACGATGGAATATCCCTCAGCCATGAAATCAATGTCATAAGACCAGTAGCAGCAAAATGGGTGGATTCTGGTACGATGATTCTAAGTGAAATAAGTCACACAGAAAAAGAAACTTATCATAAGATATCACTTATGAAGATCCTGTAAACATGGCTACACTTGAACTGAGTTAGGAAAGAGAACAGTGTCTCACATTTAGAAAACACTCTTATACCTGCTTAAGGTTGAAGGAGAGGTGGGGTGATGCATAAAACCAGAGTTTGATATAAGCACAGGTACCGTTCCAAAAACCAACTATGGAATAGACAAGACCTACACCGTCCTCAGTGAAAGGGACTCAAAACCCCATATTTCCCGCAGAGGAATATATCTGACTAGTAAGAATCTTAAAACCTATGTATTGATATGTCTCCGTAAGGGAATCAAGTGTGTCTAGACTGGCATAAACATGGCAGCGAGAATCAGCTCAAACCCACTATAAAAAGGAATTTCAAAAACAAAACAAAAAAACTGGGAAATTCTTTACAATTCCTTCAGGGTCTCTGATGAAAGCTGGAATGACCCTATCTACAACGACAGCTGGATGTGGCATAAGGAGGGACACTTGGGACTGAGAAGATTGGTGAGATTGGGTGAGCAAATGCAGACCCTTTAAAGCAATAATGCATGGCACCCATTCCATGGGTCCGAACTCTCCAGGTTGAAGGGAATATTACTACAGCTATAACATGTGCGGGAAACCTATGAACGGACACACTGTGAATACGAAAGGTTTCTGAAACTCAACGAATAGTCCCTCTCCTGGTGCTCCGGTTTGACTTTCCGTCTGCTTTACTATCAACCTCCCAACTTGGAGAGACAGCCCCTTTAACCTCTTGGTTCGCACAGGTTGCCAATTTGGCAGAGGATGAAAGGGAAGAGGGAGAACCAATGAGAGAGTAGCTGTTAGGCATTTGGACGGGCACATATCACTGTAATTTCCCGGCAGGAAGAAGAATTAACCAAATTCTCAGCCACCCACCGGGAACCAGTATAGGTCCTGAACCAAAATTTTGGACTTGCGGTCAGCTCACCAAAAACGAGTTGAAAAATGGAGCTCAGGGACACAGCAATTCACAAACTGGCCGAGTAATAAAGGACAACTATCATCCAAAAATCTGTTGACGGAAGGCAACGAGGCGGACTTGAAAGCGAGGTAGAATAGCAGGAAACAGATTTCAAGAGGTACGTTGGAATCGCCTTTAAATCACACGAAGAGGGGCACAACTTCGACAATGATGCACTTGGCCAAAAAGGGCGTATGCGTTTTCTCCTGAATATATTCAGGAGAAAACGCATACGCCCTTTTTGGCCAAGCAAGCAAGCGGGCAATGCAAATCTGCACTACAAAGAAGTATCACTTCCCACCGGTCAAAAGGGACATCCACAAAATGTGTAAGAACAAGAAAGGCAAGACAGGCCCTGGAGAACAGGGAGCCTTGTTATGCTGATGGGCGGGATGTAAATTGCCAACTGCCTCTCTGGAGGAGTGCATTCTGTTCCCTAAAACAAGTAAAGAACAGAGCTACAGAGCCAAGGGCACTACCAGTCTAGGGAATATACCTTGGGAAAACTGAAAATCAATAAGACAGAGCCACCCCAAAATTTAGGGCTGCACTGCATACAAGGACCTCAACTTGGATACACCTTAAGTATCCCAGAAAATATAAACATGGTTCAAAAAATTGTGGTACTTACGTACGATGGAATATCCCTCAGCCATGAAATCAATGTCATAAGACCAGTAGCAGCAAAATGGGTGGATTCAGGTACGATGATTCTAAGTGAAATAAGTCACACAGAAAAAGAAACTTATCATAAGATATCACTTATGAAGATCCTGTAAACATGGCTACACTTGAACTGAGTTAGGAAAGAGAACAGTGTCTCACATTTAGAAAACACTCTTATACCTGCTTAAGGTTGAAGGAGAGGTGGGGTGATGCATAAAACCAGAGTTTGATATAAGCACAGGTACCGTTCCAAAAACCAACTATGAAATAGACAAGACCTACACCGTCCTCAGTGAAAGGGACTCAAAACCCCATATTTCCCGCAGAGGAAAATATCTGACTAGTAAGAATCTTAAAACCTATGTATTGATATGTCTCCGTAAGGGAATCAAGTGTGTCTAGACTGGCATAAACATGGCAGCGAGAATCAGCTCAAACCCACTATAAAAAGGAATTTCAAAAACAAAACAAAAAAACTGGGAAATTCTTTACAATTCCTTCAGGGTCTCTGATGAAAGCTCGAATGACCCTATCTACAACGACAGCTGGATGTGGCATAAGGAGGGACACTTGGGACTGAGACGATTGGTGAGATTGGGTGAGCAAACGCAGACCCTTTAAAGCAATAATGCATGGCACCCATTCCATGGGTCCGAACTCTCCAGGTTGAAGGGAATATTACTACAGCTATAACATGTGCGGGAAACCTATGAACGGACACACTGTGAATACGAAAGGTTTCTGAAACTCAACGAATAGTCCCTCTCCTGGTGCTCCGGTTTGACTTTCCGTCTGCTTTACTATCAACCTCCCAACTTGGAGAGACAGCCCCTTTAACCTCTTGGTTCGCACAGGTTGCCAATTTGGCAGAGGATGAAAGGGAAGAGGGAGAACCAATGAGAGAGTAGCTGTTAGGCATTTGGACGGGCACATATCACTGTAATTTCCCGGCAGGAAGAAGAATTAACCAAATTCTCAGCCACCCACCGGGAACCAGTATAGGTCCTGAACCAAAATTTTGGACTTGCGGTCAGCTCTCCAAAAACGAGTTGAAAAATGGAGCTCAGGGACACAGCAATTCACAAACTGGCCGAGTAATAAAGGACAACTATCATCCAAAAATCTGTTGACGGAAGGCAACGAGGCGGACTTGAAAGCGAGGTAGAATAGCAGGAAACAGATTTCAAGAGGTACGTTGGAATCACCTTTAAATCACACGAAGAGGGGCACAACTTCGACAATGATGCACTTGGCCAAAAAGGGCGTATGCGTTTTCTCCTGAATATATTCAGGAGAAAACGCATACGCCCTTTTTGGCCAAGCAAGCAAGCGGGCAATGCAAATCTGCACTACAAAGAAGTATCACTTCCCACCGGTCAAAAGGGACATCCACAAAATGTGTAAGAACAAGAAAGGCAAGACAGGCCCTGGAGAACAGGGAGCCTTGTTATGCTGATGGGCGGGATGTAAATTGCCAACTGCCTCTCTGGAGGAGTGCATTCTGTTCCCTAAAACAAGTAAAGAACAGAGCTACAGAGCCAAGGGCACTACCAGTCTAGGGAATATACCTTGGGAAAACTGAAAATCAATAAGACAGAGCCACCCCAAAATTTAGGGCTGCACTGCATACAAGGACCTGAACTTGGATACACCTTAAGTATCCCAGAAAATATAAACATGGTTCAAAAAATTGTGGTACTTACGTACGATGGAATATCCCTCATCCATGAAATCAATGTCATAAGACCAGTAGCAGCAAAATGGGTGGATTCTGGTACGATGATTCTAAGTGAAATAAGTCACACAGAAAAAGAAACTTATCATAAGATATCACTTATGAAGATCCTGTAAACATGGCTACACTTGAACTGAGTTAGGAAAGAGAACAGTGTCTCACATTTAGAAAACACTCTTATACCTGCTTAAGGGGGAAGGAGAGGTGGGGTGATGCATAAAACCAGAGTTTGATATAAGCACAGGTACCGTTCCAAAAACCAACTATGGAATAGACAAGACCTACACCTTCCTCAGTGAAAGGGACTCAAAACCCCATATTTCCCGCAGACGAAAATATCTGACTAGTAAGAATCTTAAAACCTATGTATTGATATGTCTCCGTAAGGGAATCAAGTGGGTCTAGACTGGCATAAACATGGCAGCGAGAATCAGCTCAAACCCACTATAAAAAGGAATTTCAAAAACAAAACAAAAAAACTGGGAAATTCTTTACAATTCCTTCAGGGTCTCTGATGAAAGCTGGAATGACCCTATCTACAACGACAGCTGGATGTGGCATAAGGAGGGACACTTGGGACTGAGACGATTGGTGAGATTGGGTGAGCAAATGCAGACCCTTTAAAGCAATAATGCATGGCACCAATTCCATGGGTCCGAACTCTCCAGGTTGAAGGGAATATTACTACAGCTATAACATGTGCGGGAAACCTAGAGAACGGACACACTGTGAATACGAAAGGTTTCTAAAACTCAACGAATAGTCCCTCTCCTGGTGCTCCGGTTTGACTTTCTGTCTGCTTTACTATCAACCTCCCAACTTGGAGAGACAGCCCCTTTAACCTCTTGGTTCGCACAGGTTGCCAATTTGGCAGAGGATGAAAGGGAAGAGGGAGAACCAATGAGAGAGTAGCTGTTAGGCATTTGAACGGGCATATATCACTGTAATTTCCCGGCAGGAAGAAGAATTAACCAAATTCTCAGTCACCCACCGGGAACCAACATAGGTCCTGAACCAAAATTTTGGACTTGCGGTCAGCTCACCAAAAACGAGTTGAAAAATGGAGCTCAGGGGCACAGCAATTCACAAACTGGCCGAGTAATAAAGGACAACTATCGTCCAAAAATCTATTGAGGGAAGGCAACGAGGCGGACTTGAAAGCGAGGCAGAATAGCAGGAAACAGATTTCCAGAGGTACGTTGGAATCGCCTTTAAAGCACAGGAAGAGGGGCACAACTTCGACAATGATGCACTTGGCCAAAAAGGGCGTATGCGTTTTCTCCTGAATATATTCAGGAGAAAACGCATACGCCCTTTTTGGCCAAGCAAGCAAGCGGGCAATGCAAATCTGCACCACAAAGAAGTATCACTTCCCACTGGTCAAAAGGGACATCCACAAAATGTGTAAGAACAAGAAAGGCAAGACAGGCCCTGGAGAACAGGGAGCCTTGTTATGCTGATGGGCGGGATGTAAATTGCCAACTGCCTCTCTGGAGGAGTGCATTCTGTTCCCTAAAACAAGTAAAGAACAGAGCTACAGAGCCAAGGGCACTACCAGTCTAGGGAATATACCTTGGGAAAACTGAAAATCAATAAGACAGAGCCACCCCAAAATTTAGGGCTGCACTGCATACAAGGACCTCAACTTGGATACACCTTAAGTATCCCAGAAAATATAAACATGGTTCAAAAAATTGTGGTACTTACGTACGATGGAATATCCCTCAGCCATGAAATCAATGTCATAAGACCAGTAGCAGCAAAATGGGTGGATTCAGGTACGACGATTCTAAGTGAAATAAGTCTCACAGAAAAAGAAACTTATCATAAGATATCACTTATGAAGATCCTGTAAACATGGCTACACTTGAACTGAGTTAGGAAAGAGAACAGTGTCTCACATTTAGAAAACACTCTTATGCGTGCTTAAGGGGGAAGGAGAGGTGGGGTGATGCATAAAAGAAGAGTTTGATATAAGCACAGGTACCGTTCCAAAAACCAACTATGGAATAGACAAGACCTACACCTTCCTCAGTGAAAGGGACTCAAAACACCATATTTCCCGCAGAGGAATATATCTGACTAGTAAGAATCTTAAAACCTATGTATTGATATGTCTCCGTAAGGGAATCAAGTGTGTCTAGACTGGCATAAACATGGCAGCGAGAATCAGCTCAAACCCACTATAAAAAGGAATTTCAAAAACAAAACAAAAAAACTGGGAAATTCTTTACAATTCCTTCAGGGTCTCTGATGAAAGCTGGAATGACCCTATCTACAACGACAGCTGGATGTGGCATAAGGAGGGACACTTGGGACTGAGAAGATTGGTGAGATTGGGTGAGCAAATGCAGACCCTTTAAAGCAATAATGCATGGCACCCATTCCATGGGTCCGAACTCTCCAGGTTGAAGGGAATATTACTACAGCTATAACATGTGTGGGAAACCTATGAACGGACACACTGTGAATACGAAAGGTTTCTGAAACTCAACGAATAGTCCCTCTCCTGGTGCTCCGGTTTGACTTTCCGTCTGCTTTACTATCAACCTCCCAACTTGGAGAGACAGCCCCTTTAACCTCTTGGTTCGCACAGGTTGCCAATTTGGCAGAGGATGAAAGGGAAGAGGGAGAACCAATGAGAGAGTAGCTGTTAGGCATTTGGACGGGCACATATCACTGTAATTTCCCGGCAGGAAGAAGAATTAACCAAATTCTCAGCCACCCACCGGGAACCAGTATAGGTCCTGAACCAAAATTTTGGACTTGCGGTCAGCTCACCAAAAACGAGTTGAAAAATTGAGCTCAGGGACACAGCAATTCACAAACTGGCCGAGTAATAAAGGACAACTATCATCCAAAAATCTGTTGACGGAAGGCAACGAGGCGGACTTGAAAGCGAGGCAGAATAGCAGGAAACAGATTTCAAGAGGTACGTTGGAATCGCCTTTAAAGCACACGAAGAGGGGCACAACTTCGACAATGATGCACTTGGCCAAAAAGGGCGTATGCGTTTTCTCCTGAATATATTCAGGAGAAAACGCATACGCCCTTTTTGGCCAAGCAAGCAAGCGGGCAATGCAAATCTGCACTACAAAGAAGTATCACTTCCCACCGGTCAAAAGGGACATCCACAAAATGTGTAAGAACAAGAAAGGCAAGACAGGCCCTGGAGAACAGGGAGCCTTGTTATGCTGATGGGCGGGATGTAAATTGCCAACTGCCTCTCTGGAGGAGTGCATTCTGTTCCCTAAAACAAGTAAAGAACAGAGCTACAGAGCCAAGGGCACTACCAGTCTAGGGAATATACCTTGGGAAAACTGAAAATCAATAAGACAGAGCCACCCCAAAATTTAGGGCTGCACTGCATACAAGGACCTGAACTTGGATACACCTTAAGTATCCCAGAAAATATAAACATGGTTCAAAAAATTGTGGTACTTACGTACGATGGAATATCCCTCATCCATGAAATCAATGTCATAAGACCAGTAGCAGCAAAATGGGTGGATTCTGGTACGATGATTCTAAGTGAAATAAGTCACACAGAAAAAGAAACTTATCATAAGATATCACTTATGAAGATCCTGTAAACATGGCTACACTTGAACTGAGTTAGGAAAGAGAACAGTGTCTCACATTTAGAAAACACTCTTATACCTGCTTAAGGGGGAAGGAGAGGTGGGGTGATGCATAAAACCAGAGTTTGATATAAGCACAGGTACCGTTCCAAAAACCAACTATGGAATAGACAAGACCTACACCTTCCTCAGTGAAAGGGACTCAAAACCCCATATTTCCCGCAGACGAAAATATCTGACTAGTAAGAATCTTAAAACCTATGTATTGATATGTCTCCGTAAGGGAATCAAGTGGGTCTAGACTGGCATAAACATGGCAGCGAGAATCAGCTCAAACCCACTATAAAAAGGAATTTCAAAAACAAAACAAAAAAACTGGGAAATTCTTTACAATTCCTTCAGGGTCTCTGATGAAAGCTGGAATGACCCTATCTACAACGACAGCTGGATGTGGCATAAGGAGGGACACTTGGGACTGAGACGATTGGTGAGATTGGGTGAGCAAATGCAGACCCTTTAAAGCAATAATGCATGGCACCAATTCCATGGGTCCGAACTCTCCAGGTTGAAGGGAATATTACTACAGCTATAACATGTGCGGGAATCCTAGAGAACGGACACACTGTGAATACGAAAGGTTTCTAAAACTCAACGAATAGTCCCTCTCCTGGTGCTCCGGTTTGACTTTCTGTCTGCTTTACTATCAACCTCCCAACTTGGAGAGACAGCCCCTTTAACCTCTTGGTTCGCACAGGTTGCCAATTTGGCAGAGGATGAAAGGGAAGAGGGAGAACCAATGAGAGAGTAGCTGTTAGGCATTTGGACGGGCATATATCACTGTAATTTCCCGGCAGGAAGAAGAATTAACCAAATTCTCAGTCACCCACCGGGAACCAACATAGGTCCTGAACCAAAATTTTGGACTTGCGGTCAGCTCACCAAAAACGAGTTGAAAAATGGAGCTCAGGGGCACAGCAATTCACAAACTGGCCGAGTAATAAAGGACAACTATCGTCCAAAAATCTGTTGAGGGAAGGCAACGAGGCGGACTTGAAAGCGAGGCAGAATAGCAGGAAACAGATTTCCAGAGGTACGTTGGAATCGCCTTTAAAGCACAGGAAGAGGGGCACAACTTCGACAATGATTCACTTGGCCAAAAAGGGCGTATGCGTTTTCTCCTGAATATATTCAGGAGAAAACGCATACGCCCTTTTTGGCCAAGCAAGCAAGCGGGCAATGCAAATCTGCACCACAAAGAAGTATCACTTCCCACCGGTCAAAAGGGACATCCACAAAATGTGTAAGAACAAGAAAGGCAAGACAGGCCCTGGAGAACAGGGAGCCTTGTTATGCTGATGGGCGGGATGTAAATTGCCAACTGCCTCTCTGGAGGAGTGCATTCTGTTCCCTAAAACAAGTAAAGAACAGAGCTACAGAGCCAAGGGCACTACCAGTCTAGGGAATATACCTTGGGAAAAGTGAAAATCAATAAGACAGAGCCACCCCAAAATTTAGGGCTGCACTGCATACAAGGACCTCAACTTGGATACACCTTAAGTATCCCAGAAAATATAAACATGGTTCAAAAAATTGTGGTACTTACGTACGATGGAATATCCCTCAGCCATGAAATCAATGTCATAAGACCAGTAGCAGCAAAATGGGTGGATTCAGGTACGATGATTCTAAGTGAAATAAGTCACACAGAAAAAGAAACTTATCATAAGATATCACTTATGAAGATCCTGTAAACATGGCTACACTTGAACTGAGTTAGGAAAGAGAACAGTGTCTCACATTTAGAAAACACTCTTATGCGTGCTTAAGGGGGAAGGAGAGGTGGGGTGATGCATAAAAGAAGAGTTTGATATAAGCACAGGTACCGTTCCAAAAACCAACTATGGAATAGACAAGACCTACACCTTCCTCAGTGAAAGGGACTCAAAACACCATATTTCCCGCAGAGGAATATATCTGACTAGTAAGAATCTTAAAACCTATGTATTGATATGTCTCCGTAAGGGAATCAAGTGTGTCTAGACTGGCATAAACATGGCAGCGAGAATCAGCTCAAACCCACTATAAAAAGGAATTTCAAAAACAAAACAAAAAAACTGGGAAATTCTTTTCAATTCCTTCATGGTCTCTGATGAAACCTGGATAGACCCTATCTACAAGGACAGCTGGATTTGGCATAAGGAGGGACACTTGGGACTGAGACGATTGGTGAGATTGGGTGAGCAAATGCAAACCCTTTAAAGCACAAATGCCTGGCACCCATTCCATGGGTCCGAACTCTCCAGGTTGAAGGGAATATTACTACAGCTATAACATGTACGGGAAACTTAGAGAACAGACACATTGTGAATACGAAAGGATTCTAAAACTCAACGAATAGTCACTCTCCTGGTGCCCCGGTTTGACTTTCCATCTGCTTTACGATCAATCTCCCAACTTGGAGACACAGCCCCTTTAAACTGCTCGTTCACACAGGTTGCCAATTTGGCAGAGGATGAGAGGGAAGAGGGAGAACCAATGAGAGAGTAGCTGTTAGGCATTTGGATGGGCACATATCACTCTAACTACCCGGCAGGAGGAAGAATTAACAAAAGTCTCAGCCACCCACCGGTTACCAGTATAGGTCCTGAACCAAAATTTTGGACTTGCGGTCAGCTCACCAAAAACGAGTTGAAAAATGGAGCTCAGGGGCACAGCAATTCACAAACAGGCCGAGTAATAAAGGACAACTATCGTCCAAAAATCTGTTGAGGGAAGGCAATGAGGCGGACTTGAAAGCGACTCAGAATAGCAGGAAACAGATTTCAAGAGGTACGTTGGAATCGCCTTTAAAGCACAGGAAGAGGGGCACAACTTCGACAATGATGCATTGGTCAAAAACGGCGTATGCATTTTCTCCTGAATATATTCAGGAGAAAACGCATACGCCCTTTTTGGCCAAGCAAGCAAGCGGGCAATGCAAGTCTGCACTACAAAGAAGTATCACTTCCCACCGGTCAAAAGGGACATCCACAAAATTTGTAAAAACCAGAAAGGCAAGACAGGCCCTGGAGAACAGGGAGCCTTGTTATGCTGATGGGCGGGATGTAAATTGCCAACTGCCTCTCTGGAGGAGTGCATTCTGTTCCCTAAAACAAGTAAAGAACAGAGCTACAGAGCCAAGGGCACTACCAGTCTAGGGAATATACCTTGGGAAAACTGAAAATCAATAAGACAGAGCCACCCCAAAATTTAGGGCTGCACTGCATACAAGGACCTCAACTTGGATACACCTTAAGTATCCCAGAAAATATAAACATGGTTCAAAAAATTGTGGTACTTACGTACGATGGAATATCCCTCAGCCATGAAATCAATGTCATAAGACCAGTAGCAGCAAAATGGGTGGATTCAGGTACGATGATTCTAAGTGAAATAAGTCACACAGAAAAAGAAACTTATCATAAGATATCACTTATGAAGATCCTGTAAACATGGCTACACTTGAACTGAGTTAGGAAAGAGAATAGTGTCTCACATTTAGAAAACACTCTTATGCCTGCTTAAGGGGGAAGGAGAGGTGGGGTGATGCATAAAACCAGAGTTTGATATAAGCACAGGTACCATTCCAAAAACCAACTATGGAATAGACAAGACCTACACCTTCCTCAGTGAAATGGGCTCAAAACCCCAAATTTCCCGCAGAGGAATATATCTGACTAGTAAGAATCTTAAAACCTATGTATTGATATGTCTCCTTAAGGGAATCAAGTGTGTCTAGACTGGCATAAACATGGCAGCGAGAATCAGCTCAAACCCACTATAAAAAGGAATTTCAAAAACAAAACAAAAAAACTGGGAAATTCTTTACAATTCCTTCAGGGTCTCTGATGAAACCTGGAATGACCCTATCTACAATGACAGCTGGATGTGGCATAAGGCGGGACACTTGGGACTGAGAGGATTGGTGAGATTGGGTGCGCAAATGCAGACCCTTTAAAGCAATAATGCATGGCACCCATTCCATGGGTCCCAACTCTCCAGGTTGAAGGGAATATTACTACAGATATAACATGTACGGGAATCCTAGAGAACGGACACACTGTGAATACGAAAGGTTTCTAAAACTCAACGAATAGTCCCTCTCCTGGTGCTCCGGTTTGACTTTCCATCTGCTTTATTATCAACCTCCTAACTTGGAGAGACAGCCCCTTTAACCTCCTGGTTCGCACAGGTTTCCAATTTGGCAGAGGATGAAAGGGAAGAGGGAGAACCAATGAGAGAGTAGCTGTTAGGCATTTGGACGGGCACATATCACTGTAATTTCCCGGCAGGAAGAAGAATTAACCAAATTCTCAGCCACCCACCGGGAACCAGTATAGATCCTGAACCAAAATTTTGGACTTGCGGTCAGCTCACCAAAAACGAGTTGAAAAATGGAGCTCAGGGGCACAGCAATTCACAAACTTGCCGAGTAATAAAGGACAACTATCGTCCAAGAATCTGTTGAGGGAAGGCAAAGACGCGGACTTGAAAGCGAGGCAGAATAGCAGGAAACAGATTTCAAGAGGTACGTTGGAATCGCCTTTAAAGCACAGGAAGAGGGGCACAACTTCGACAATGATGCACTTGGCCAAAAAGGGCGTATGCGTTTTCTCCTGAATATATTCAGGAGAAAACGCATACGCCCTTTTTGGCCAAGCAAGCAAGCGGGCAATGCAAATCTGCACTACAAAGAAGTATCACTTCCCACCGGTCAAAAGGGACATCCACAAAATGTGTAAAAACCAGAAAGGCAAGACAGGCCCTGGAGAACAGGGAGCCTTGTTATGCTGATGGGCGGGATGTAAATTGCCAACTGCCTCTCTGGAGGAGTGCATTGTGTTCCCTAAAACAAGTAAAGAACAGAGCTATAGAGCCAAGGGCACTTCCAGTCTAGGGAATATACCTTGGAAAAACTGAAAATCAATAAGACAGAGCCACCCCAAAACTTAGGGCTGCACTGCTTACAAGGACCTCAACTTGGGTACACCTTAAATATCCCAGGAAATATAAACATGGTTCAAAAAATTGTGGTACCTACGTACGATGGAATATCCCTCAGCCATGAAATCAATGTCATAAGACCAGTAGCAGCAAAATGGGTGGATTCAGGTACGATGATTCTAAGTGAAATAAGTCACAGAGAAAAAGAAACTTATCATAAGATATCACTTATGAAGATCCTGTAAACATGGCTACACTTGAACTGAGTTAGGAAAGAGAACAGTGTCTCACATTTAGAAAACACCCTTATGCCTGCTTAAGGAGGAAGGAGAGGTGGGGTGATGCATAAAACCAGAGTTTGATATAAGCACAGGTACCATTCCAAAAACCAACTATGGAATACACAAGACCTACACCTTGCTCAGTGAAAGGGACTCAAAACCCCATATTTCCCGCAGAGGAATATATCTGACTAGTAAGAATCTTAAAACCTATGTATTGATATGTCTCCGTAAGGGAATCAAGTGTGTCTAGACTGGCATAAACATGGCAGCGAGAATCAGCTCAAACCCACTATAAAAAGGAATTTCAAAAACAAAACAAAAAAACTGGGAAATTCTTTACAATTCCTTCAGGGTCTCTGATGAAACCTGGAATGACCCTATCTACAACGACAGCTGGATGAGGCATAAGGCTGGACACATGGAACTGAGAGGATTGGTGAGATTGGGTGAGCAAATGCAGACCCTTTAAAGCACAAAGGCCTGGCACCCATTCCTTGGGTCCCAACTCTCCAGGTTGAAGGGAATATTACTACAGATATAACATGTACAGGAAACCTAGAGAATGGACCCACTGTGAAAACGAAAGGTTTCTAAAACTCAACGAATAGTCCCTCTCCTGGTGCTCCGGTTTGACTTGCCATCTGCTTTACTATCAATCTCCCAACTTGGAGAGACAGCCCCTTTAACCTCCTTGTTTGCACAGGTTTCCAAATTGGCAGAGGATGAAAGGGAAGAGGGAAAACCAATGAGAGAAGAGCTGTTATGCATTAGGATGGGCACATATCACTCTAACTTGCGGGTAGGATGAAGAATTAACCAAAGTCTCAACCCCCAACCGGGAACCAGCATAGGTCCTGAACTAAAATTTTGGACTTGTGGTCAGCTCACAAAAAACGAGTTGCAAAATGGAGCTCAAGGGCACAGCAATTCACAAACTGGCCGAGTAATAAAGGACAACTATCGTCCAAAAATCTGTTAAGGGAAGGCAACGAGGCGGACTTCAATGCGAGGCAGAATAGCAGGAGACAGATTTCAACAGGTACTTTGGAATCACCTTTAAAGCACAGGAAGAGGGGCACAACTTCGACAATGATGCACTTGGCCAAAAAGGGCGTATGCGTTTTCTCCTGAATATATTCAGGAGAAAACGCATACGCCCTTTTTGGCCAAGCAAGCAAGCGGGAAATGCAAATCTGCACTACAAAGATCTATCACTACCCACTGGTCAAAGGGACATCAACAAAATGTGTAAAAACCAGAAAGGCAAGACAGGACCTGGAGAACAGGGAGTCTTGTTATGCTGATGGGCGGGATGTAAATTGCCAACTGCCTCTCTGGAGGAGTGCATTGTGTTCCCTAAAACAAGTAAAGAACAGAGCTACAGAGCCAAGGGCACTTCCAGTCTAGGGAATATACCATGGGAAAACTGAAAATCAATAAGACAGAGCCACCCCAAAATTTAGGGCTGCACTGCTTACAAGGACCTCAACTTGGGTACACCTTAAATATCCCAGGAAATATAACAACGGTTCAAAAAACTGTGGTACTTACGTACGATGGAATATCCCTCAGCCATGAAATCAATGTCATAAGACCAGTAGCAGCAAAATGGGTGGATTCAGGTACGATGATTCTAAGTGAAATAAGTCACACAGAAAAAGAAACTTATCATAAGATATCACTTATGAAGATCCTGTAAACATGGCTACACTTGAACAGAGTTAGGAAAGAGAACAGTGTCTCACATTTAGAAAACACTCTTATGCCTGCTTAAGGGGGAAGGAGAGGTGAGGTGATGCATAAAACCAGAGTTTAATATAAGCACAGGTACCGTTCCAAAAACCAACTATGGAATAGACAAGACCTACACCTTCCTCAGTGAAAGGGACTCAAAACCCCATATTACCCGCAGAGGAATATATCTGACTAGTAAGAATCTTAAAACCTATGTATTGATATGTCTCCATAAGGGAATCAAGTGTCTCTAGACTGGCATAAACATGGCAGCGAGAATCAGCTCAAACCCACTATAAAAAGGAATTTGACAAACAAAACAAGAAAACTGGGAAATTCTTTACAATTCCTTCAGGGTCTCTGATGAAAGCTGGAATGACCCTATCTACAACGACAGCTGGATGTGGAATAAGGCTGGACACTTGGGTCTGAGACGATTGGTGAGATTGGGTGAGAGAATTCAGACCCTTTGAATCACAAATGCCTGGCACACATTCCATGGGTCCCAACTCTCCAGTTTGAATCGAATATTACTACAGCTATAACATGTACAGGAAACCTAGAGAACAGACACACTGTGAATACGAAAGGTTTCTAAAACTCAACGAATAGTCCCTCTCCTGGTGCTCCGGTTTGACTTGCCATCTTCTTTACTATCAACCTCCCAACTTGGAGAGACAGCCCCTTTAACCTCATGGTTCGCACAGGTGGCCAATTTGGCAGAGGATGAAAGGGAAGAGGGAGAACCAATGAGAGAGTAGCTGTTAGGCATTTGGACGGGCACATATCACTCTAATTTCCCGGCAGGAAGAAGAATTAACCAAAGTCTCAGCCACCCACCGGGAACCAGCAGAGGTCGTGAAACAAAATTTTGGACATGCGGTCAGCTCACAAAAAACGAGTTGAAAAATGGAGCTCAGGGGCACAGCAATTCACAAACTGGCCGAGTAATAAAGGACAACTATCGTCCAAAAATCTGTTGAGGGAAGGCAACGAGGCGGACTTGAAAGTGAGGCAGAATAGCATGAAACAGATTTCAAGAGGTACGTTGGAATCACCTTTAAAGCACAGGAAGAGGGGCACAACTTCGACAATGATGAACTTGGCCAAAAAGGGCGTATGCGTTTTCTACTGAATATATTCAGGAGAAAACGCATACGCCCTTTTTGGCCAAGCAAGCAAGCGGGCAATGCAAATCTGCACTACAAAGAAGTATCACTTCCCACCGGTCAAAAGGGACATCCACAAAATGTGTAAAAACCAGAAAGGCAGGACAGGCCCTGGAGAACAGGAAGCCTTGTTATGCTGATGGGCGGGATGTAAATTGCCAACTGCCTCTCTGGAGGAGTGCATTGTGTTCCCTAAAACAAGTAAACAAAGGAGCTACAGAGCCAAGGGCACTTCCAGTCTAGGGAATATACCTTGGGAAAACTGAAAATCAATAAGACAGAGCCACCCCAAAATTTAGGGCTGCACTGCTTACAAGGACCTCAACTTGGGTACACCTTAAATATCCCAGGAAATATAAAAATGCTTCAAAAAATTGTGGTACTTACGTACAATAGAATATCCCTCAGCCATGAAATCAATGTCATAAGACCAGTAGCAGCGAAATGGTTGGATTCAGGTACGATAATTCTAAGTGAAATAAGTCACACAGAAAAAGAAACTTTTCATAACATATCACTTATGAAGATCCTGTAAACATGGCTACACTTGAACTTAGTTAGGAAAGAGAACAGTGTCGCACATTTAGAAAACACTCTTATGCCTGCTTAAGGAGGAAGGAGAGGTGGGGTGATGCATAAAACCAGAGTTTGATATAAGCACAGGTACCGTTCCAAAAACCAACTATGGAATAGACAAGACCTACACCTTCCTCAGTGAAAGGGACTCAAAACTCCATATTTCCCGCAGAGGAATATATCTGACTAGTAAGAATCTTAAAACCTATGTATTGATATGTCTCCGTAAGGGAATCAAGTGTGTCTAGACTGGCATGAACATGGCAGCGAGAATCAGCTCAAACCCACTATAAAAAGGAATTTCAAAAACAAAACAAAAAAACTGGGAAATTCTTTACAATTCCTTCAGGGTCTCTGATGAAACCTGGAATGACACTATCTACAATGACAGCTGGATGTGGCATAAGGAGGGACACTTGGGACTGAGACGATTGGTGAGATTGGGTGAGCAAATGCAGACCCTTTAAAGCACAAATGCCTGGCACCCATTCCATGGGTCCCAACTCTCCAGGTTGAAGGGAATATTACTACAGCTATAACATGTACGGGAAACCTAGGGAACGGACACACTGTGAATACGAAAGGTTTCTAAAACTCAACGAATAGTCCCTCTCCTGGTGCTCCGGTTTGAATTTCCATCTGCTTTACTATCAACCTCCGAACTTGGAGAGACAGCCCCTTTAACCTCCTGGTTTGCACAGGTTGCCAATTTGGCAGAGGATGAAAGGGAAGAGGGAGAACCAATGAGAGAGTAGCTGTTAGGCATTTGAACGGGCACATATCACTGTAATTTCCCGGCAGGAAGAAGAATTAACCAACGTCTCAGCCACCCACCGGGAACCAGCATAGGTCCTGAACCAAAATTTTGGACTTGCGTTCAGCTCATCAAAAACGAGTTGAAAAATGGAGCTCAGGCGCACAGCAATTCACAAACTGGCCGAGTAATAAAGGACAACTATCGTCCAAAATCTGATGAGGGAAGGCAACGAGGCGGACTTGAAACGAGGCAGAATAGCAGGAAACAGATTTCAAGGGGTACGTTTGAATCGCCTTTAAAGCACAGGAAGAGGGGCACAACTTCGACAGTGATGCACTTGGCCAAAAAGGGCGTATGCGTTTTCTCCTGAATATATTCAGGAGAAAACGCATACGCCCTTTTTGGCCAAGCAAGCAATCGGGCAATGCAAATCTGCACTACAAAGAAGTATCACTTCCCACCGGTCAAAAGGGACATCCACAAAATGTGTAAAAACCAGAAAGGCAAGACAGGCCCTGGAGAACAAGGAGCCTTGTTATGCTGATGGGCGGGATGTAAATTGCCAACTGCCTCTCTGGAGGAGTGCATTGTGTTCCCTAAAACAAGTAAACAACAGAGCTACAGAGCCAAGGGCACTTCCAGTCTAGGGAATATACCTTGGGATAACTGAAAATCAATAAGACAGAGCCACCCCAAAATTTACGGCTGCACTGCTTACAAGGATCTCAACTTGGGTACACCTTAAATATCCCAGGAAATATAAAAATGGTTCAAAAAATTGTGGTACTTACGTACGATGGAATATCCCTCAGCCATGAAATCAATGTCATAAGACCAGTAGCAGCAAAATGGGTGGATTCAGGTACGATGATTCTAAGTGAAATAAGTCACACAGAAAAAGAAACTTTTAATAAGATATCACTTATGAAGATCCTGTAAACATGGCTACACTTAAACTGAGTTAGGAAAGAGAACAGTGTCTCACATTTAGAAAACACTCTTATGCCTGCTTAAGGGGGAAGGAGAGGTGGGGTGATGCATAAAACCAGAGTTTGATATAAGCACAGGTACCGTTCCAAAAACCAACTATGGAATAGACAAGTCCTACACCTTCCTCAGTGAAAGGGACTCAAAACCCCATATTTCCCGCAGAGGAATATATCTCACTAGTAAGAATCTTAAAACCTATGTATTGATATGTCTCCGTGAGGGAGTCAAATCTGTCTAGACTAGCATAAACATGGCAGCGAGAATCAGCTCAAACCCACTATAAAAAGGAATTTCAAAAACAAAACAAAAAAACTGGGAAATTCTTTACAATTCCTTCAGGGTCTCTGATGAAACCTGGAATGACCCTATCTACAACGACAGCTGGATGAGGCATAAGGCTGGACACATGGAACTGAGAGGATTGGTGAGATTGGGTGAGCAAATGCAGACCCTTTAAAGCACAAAGGCCTGGCACCCATTCCTTGGGTCCCAACTCTCCAGGTTGAAGGGAATATTACTACAGATATAACATGTACAGGAAACCTAGAGAATGGACCCACTGTGAAAACGAAAGGTTTCTAAAACTCAACGAATAGTCCCTCTCCTGGTGCTCCGGTTTGACTTGCCATCTGCTTTACTATCAATCTCCCAACTTGGAGAGACAGCCCCTTTAACCTCCTTGTTTGCACAGGTTTCCAAATTGGCAGAGGATGAAAGGGAAGAGGGAAAACCAATGAGAGAAGAGCTGTTATGCATTAGGATGGGCACATATCACTCTAACTTGCGGGTAGGATGAAGAATTAACCAAAGTCTCAACCCCCAACCGGGAACCAGCATAGGTCCTGAACTAAAATTTTGGACTTGTGGTCAGCTCACAAAAAACGAGTTGCAAAATGGAGCTCAAGGGCACAGCAATTCACAAACTGGCCGAGTAATAAAGGACAACTATCGTCCAAAAATCTGTTAAGGGAAGGCAACGAGGCGGACTTCAATGCGAGGCAGAATAGCAGGAGACAGATTTCAACAGGTACTTTGGAATCACCTTTAAAGCACAGGAAGAGGGGCACAACTTCGACAATGATGCACTTGGCCAAAAAGGGCGTATGCGTTTTCTCCTGAATATATTCAGGAGAAAACGCATACGCCCTTTTTGGCCAAGCAAGCAAGCGGGAAATGCAAATCTGCACTACAAAGATCTATCACTACCCACTGGTCAAAGGGACATCAACAAAATGTGTAAAAACCAGAAAGGCAAGACAGGACCTGGAGAACAGGGAGTCTTGTTATGCTGATGGGCGGGATGTAAATTGCCAACTGCCTCTCTGGAGGAGTGCATTGTGTTCCCTAAAACAAGTAAAGAACAGAGCTACAGAGCCAAGGGCACTTCCAGTCTAGGGAATATACCATGGGAAAACTGAAAATCAATAAGACAGAGCCACCCCAAAATTTAGGGCTGCACTGCTTACAAGGACCTCAACTTGGGTACACCTTAAATATCCCAGGAAATATAACAACGGTTCAAAAAACTGTGGTACTTACGTACGATGGAATATCCCTCAGCCATGAAATCAATGTCATAAGACCAGTAGCAGCAAAATGGGTGGATTCAGGTACGATGATTCTAAGTGAAATAAGTCACACAGAAAAAGAAACTTATCATAAGATATCACTTATGAAGATCCTGTAAACATGGCTACACTTGAACTGAGTTAGGAAAGAGAACAGTGTCTCACATTTAGAAAACACTCTTATGCCTGCTTAAGGGGGAAGGAGAGGTGAGGTGATGCATAAAACCAGAGTTTAATATAAGCACAGGTACCGTTCCAAAAACCAACTATGGAATAGACAAGACCTACACCTTCCTCAGTGAAAGGGACTCAAAACCCCATATTACCCGCAGAGGAATATATCTGACTAGTAAGAATCTTAAAACCTATGTATTGATATGTCTCCATAAGGGAATCAAGTGTCTCTAGACTGGCATAAACATGGCAGCGAGAATCAGCTCAAACCCACTATAAAAAGGAATTTGACAAACAAAACAAGAAAACTGGGAAATTCTTTACAATTCCTTCAGGGTCTCTGATGAAAGCTGGAATGACCCTATCTACAACGACAGCTGGATGTGGAATAAGGCTGGACACTTGGGTCTGAGACGATTGGTGAGATTGGGTGAGAGAATTCAGACCCTTTGAATCACAAATGCCTGGCACACATTCCATGGGTCCCAACTCTCCAGTTTGAATCGAATATTACTACAGCTATAACATGTACAGGAAACCTAGAGAACAGACACACTGTGAATACGAAAGGTTTCTAAAACTCAACGAATAGTCCCTCTCCTGGTGCTCCGGTTTGACTTGCCATCTTCTTTACTATCAACCTCCCAACTTGGAGAGACAGCCCCTTTAACCTCATGGTTCGCACAGGTGGCCAATTTGGCAGAGGATGAAAGGGAAGAGGGAGAACCAATGAGAGAGTAGCTGTTAGGCATTTGGACGGGCACATATCACTCTAATTTCCCGGCAGGAAGAAGAATTAACCAAAGTCTCAGCCACCCACCGGGAACCAGCAGAGGTCGTGAAACAAAATTTTGGACATGCGGTCAGCTCACAAAAAACGAGTTGAAAAATGGAGCTCAGGGGCACAGCAATTCACAAACTGGCCGAGTAATAAAGGACAACTATCGTCCAAAAATCTGTTGAGGGAAGGCAACGAGGCGGACTTGAAAGTGAGGCAGAATAGCATGAAACAGATTTCAAGAGGTACGTTGGAATCACCTTTAAAGCACAGGAAGAGGGGCACAACTTCGACAATGATGAACTTGGCCAAAAAGGACGTATGCGTTTTCTACTGAATATATTCAGGAGAAAACGCATACGCCCTTTTTGGCCAAGCAAGCAAGCGGGCAATGCAAATCTGCACTACAAAGAAGTATCACTTCCCACCGGTCAAAAGGGACATCCACAAAATGTGTAAAAACCAGAAAGGCAGGACAGGCCCTGGAGAACAGGAAGCCTTGTTATGCTGATGGGCGGGATGTAAATTGCCAACTGCCTCTCTGGAGGAGTGCATTGTGTTCCCTAAAACAAGTAAACAAAGGAGCTACAGAGCCAAGGGCACTTCCAGTCTAGGGAATATACCTTGGGAAAACTGAAAATCAATAAGACAGAGCCACCCCAAAATTTAGGGCTGCACTGCTTACAAGGACCTCAACTTGGGTACACCTTAAATATCCCAGGAAATATAAAAATGCTTCAAAAAATTGTGGTACTTACGTACAATAGAATATCCCTCAGCCATGAAATCAATGTCATAAGACCAGTAGCAGCGAAATGGTTGGATTCAGGTACGATAATTCTAAGTGAAATAAGTCACACAGAAAAAGAAACTTTTCATAACATATCACTTATGAAGATCCTGTAAACATGGCTACACTTGAACTTAGTTAGGAAAGAGAACAGTGTCGCACATTTAGAAAACACTCTTATGCCTGCTTAAGGAGGAAGGAGAGGTGGGGTGATGCATAAAACCAGAGTTTGATATAAGCACAGGTACCGTTCCAAAAACCAACTATGGAATAGACAAGACCTACACCTTCCTCAGTGAAAGGGACTCAAAACTCCATATTTCCCGCAGAGGAATATATCTGACTAGTAAGAATCTTAAAACCTATGTATTGATATGTCTCCGTAAGGGAATCAAGTGTGTCTAGACTGGCATGAACATGGCAGCGAGAATCAGCTCAAACCCACTATAAAAAGGAATTTCAAAAACAAAACAAAAAAACTGGGAAATTCTTTACAATTCCTTCAGGGTCTCTGATGAAACCTGGAATGACACTATCTACAATGACAGCTGGATGTGGCATAAGGAGGGACACTTGGGACTGAGACGATTGGTGAGATTGGGTGAGCAAATGCAGACCCTTTAAAGCACAAATGCCTGGCACCCATTCCATGGGTCCCAACTCTCCAGGTTGAAGGGAATATTACTACAGCTATAACATGTACGGGAAACCTAGGGAACGGACACACTGTGAATACGAAAGGTTTCTAAAACTCAACGAATAGTCCCTCTCCTGGTGCTCCGGTTTGAATTTCCATCTGCTTTACTATCAACCTCCGAACTTGGAGAGACAGCCCCTTTAACCTCCTGGTTTGCACAGGTTGCCAATTTGGCAGAGGATGAAAGGGAAGAGGGAGAACCAATGAGAGAGTAGCTGTTAGGCATTTGAACGGGCACATATCACTGTAATTTCCCGGCAGGAAGAAGAATTAACCAACGTCTCAGCCACCCACCGGGAACCAGCATAGGTCCTGAACCAAAATTTTGGACTTGCGTTCAGCTCATCAAAAACGAGTTGAAAAATGGAGCTCAGGCGCACAGCAATTCACAAACTGGCCGAGTAATAAAGGACAACTATCGTCCAAAATCTGATGAGGGAAGGCAACGAGGCGGACTTGAAACGAGGCAGAATAGCAGGAAACAGATTTCAAGGGGTACGTTTGAATCGCCTTTAAAGCACAGGAAGAGGGGCACAACTTCGACAGTGATGCACTTGGCCAAAAAGGGCGTATGCGTTTTCTCCTGAATATATTCAGGAGAAAACGCATACGCCCTTTTTGGCCAAGCAAGCAATCGGGCAATGCAAATCTGCACTACAAAGAAGTATCACTTCCCACCGGTCAAAAGGGACATCCACAAAATGTGTAAAAACCAGAAAGGCAAGACAGGCCCTGGAGAACAAGGAGCCTTGTTATGCTGATGGGTGGGATGTAAATTGCCAACTGCCTCTCTGGAGGAGTGCATTGTGTTCCCTAAAACAAGTAAACAACAGAGCTACAGAGCCAAGGGCACTTCCAGTCTAGGGAATATACCTTGGGATAACTGAAAATCAATAAGACAGAGCCACCCCAAAATTTACGGCTGCACTGCTTACAAGGATCTCAACTTGGGTACACCTTAAATATCCCAGGAAATATAAAAATGGTTCAAAAAATTGTGGTACTTACGTACGATGGAATATCCCTCAGCCATGAAATCAATGTCATAAGACCAGTAGCAGCAAAATGGGTGGATTCAGGTACGATGATTCTAAGTGAAATAAGTCACACAGAAAAAGAAACTTTTAATAAGATATCACTTATGAAGATCCTGTAAACATGGCTACACTTAAACTGAGTTAGGAAAGAGAACAGTGTCTCACATTTAGAAAACACTCTTATGCCTGCTTAAGGGGGAAGGAGAGGTGGGGTGATGCATAAAACCAGAGTTTGATATAAGCACAGGTACCGTTCCAAAAACCAACTATGGAATAGACAAGTCCTACACCTTCCTCAGTGAAAGGGACTCAAAACCCCATATTTCCCGCAGAGGAATATATCTCACTAGTAAGAATCTTAAAACCTATGTATTGATATGTCTCCGTGAGGGAGTCAAATCTGTCTAGACTAGCATAAACATGGCAGCGAGAATCAGCTCAAACCCACTATAAAAAGGAATTTCAAAAACAAAACACAAAAAATGGGAAATTCTTTACAATTCCTTCAGGGTCTCTGATGAAACCTGGAATGACCCTATCTACAATGACAGCTGGATGTGGCATAAGGAGGGACACTTGGGACTGAGACGATTGGTGAGATTGGGTGAGCAAATGCAGACCCTTTGAAGCACAAATCCCTGGCACCCATTCCATGGGTCCCAACTCTCCAGGTTGAAGGGAATATTACTACAGCTATAACATGTACGGGAAACCTAGAGAACGGACACACTGTGAATACGAAAGGTTTCTAAAACTCAACGAATAGTCCCTCTCCTGGTGCTCCGGTTTGACTTTGCATCTGCTTTACTATCAACATACCAACTTGGAGAGACAGACCATTTAACCTCCTGGGTTGCACAGGTTGCCAATTTGGCAGAGGATGAAAGGGAAGAGGGAGAACCAATGAGAGAGTAGCTGTTAGGCATTTGAACGGGCACATATCACTGTAATTTCCCGGCAGGAAGAAGAATTAACCAAAGTCTCAGCCACCCACCGGGAAGCAGCATAGGTCTTGAACCAAAATTTTGGACTTACGGTCAGCTCACCAAAAACGAGTTGAAAAATGGAGCTCAGGGGCACAGCAATTCACAACCTGGCCGAGTAATAAAGGACAACTATCGTCCAAAAATCTGTTGAGGGAAGGCAACGAGGCGGACTTGAAAGCGAGGCAGAATAGCAGGAAACAGATTTCAAGAGGTACGTTGGAATCGCCTTTAAAGCACAGGAAGAGGGGCACAACTTCGACAATGATGCACTTGGCCAAAAAGGGCGTATGCGTTTTCTCCTGAATATATTCAGGAGAATACGCATACGCCCTTTTTGGCCAAGCAAGCAAGCGGGCAATGCAAATCTGCACTACAAAGAAGTATCACTTCCCACCGGTCAAAAGGGACATCCACAAAATGTGTAAAAACCAGAAAGGCAAGACAGGCCCTGGAGAACAGGGAGCCTTGTTATGCTGATGGGCGGGATGTAAATTGCCCACTGCCTCTCTGGAGGAGTGCATTGTGTTCCCTAAAACAAGTAAAGAACAGAGCTACAGAGCCAAGGACACTTACAGTCTAGGGAATATACCTTGGGAAAACTCAAAATCAATAAGACAGAGCCACCCCAAAATTTAGGGCTGCACTGCTTACAAGGACCTCAAATTGGGTACAACTTAAATATCCCAGGAAATATAAAAATGGTTCAAAAAATTGTGGTACTTACGTACGGTGGAATATCCCTCAGCCATGAAATCAATGTCATAAGACCAGTAGCAGCAAAATGGGTGGATTCAGGTACGATGATTCTAAGTGAAATAAGTCACACAGAAAAAGAAACTTATCATAAGATATCACTTATGAAGATCCTGTAAACATGGCTACACTTGAACTGAGTTAGGAAAGAGAACAGTGTCTCACATTTAGAAAACACTCTTATGCCTGCTTAAGGGGGAAGGAGAGGTGGGGTGATGCATAAAACCAGAGTTTGATATAAGCACAGGTACCGTTCCAAAAACCATCTATGGAATAGACAAGACCTACACCTTCCTCAGTGAAAGGGACTCAAATCTCCATATTTCCCGCAGAGGAATATATCTGACTAGTAAGAATCTTAAAACCTATGTATTGATATGTCTCCGTAAGGGAATCAAGTGTGTCTAGACTGGCATAAACATGGCAGCGAGAATCAGCTCAAACCCACTATAAAAAGGAATTTCAAAAACAAAACAAAAAAACTGGGAAATTCTTTACAATTCCTTCAGGCTCTCTGATGAAACCTGGAATGACCCTATCTACAATGACAGCTGGATGTGGCATAAGTAGGGACACTTGGGACTGAGACGATTGGTGAGATTGGGTGAGCAAATGCAGACCCTTTAAAGCACAAATACCTGGCACCCATTCCAAGGGTCCCAACTCTCCAGGTTGAAGGGAATATTACTACAGCTATAACATGTACGGGAAACCTAGAGAACGGACACACTCTGAATACGAAAGGCTTCTAAAACTCAACGAATAGTCCCTCTCCTGGTGCTCCGGTTTGACTTTCCATCTGCTTTACTATCAACCTCCCAACTTGGAGAGACAGCCCCTTTAACCTCCTGGTTCACACAGGTTGCCAATTTGGCAGAGGATGAAAGGGAAGAGGGAGAACCAATGAGAGAGTAGCTGTTAGGCATTTGAACGGGCACATATCACTGTAATTTCCCGGCAGGAAGAAGAATTAACCAAAGTCTCAGCCACCCCCCGTGAACCAGCATAAGTTCTGAACCAAAATTTTGGACTTGCGGTCAGCTCACCAAAAACGAGTTGAAAAATGGAGCTCAGGGGCACAGCAATTCACAAACTGGCCGAGTAATAAAGGACAACTATCGTCCATAAATCTGTTGACGGAAGGCAACGAGGCGGACTTGAAAGCGAGGCAGAATAGCAGGAAACAGATTTCAAGAGGTACGTTGGAATCGCCTTTAAAGCACAGGAAGAGGGGCACAACTACGACAATGATGCACTTGGCCAAAAAGGGCGTATGCGTTTTCTCCTGAATATATTCAGGAGAAAACGCATACACCCTTTTTGGCCAAGCAAGCAAGCGGGCAATGCAAATCTGCACTACAAAGAAGGATCACTTCCCACCAGTCAAAAGGGACATCCACAAAATGTGTAAAAACCAGAAAGGCAAGACAGGCCCTGGAGAACAGGGAGCCTTGTTATGCTGATGGGCGGGATGTAAATTGCCAACTGCCTCTCTGGAGGAGTGTACTGTGTTCCCTAAAACAAGTAAAGAACAGAGCTACAGAGCCAAGGGCACTTCCAGTCTAGGGAATATACCTTGGGAAAACTGAAAATCAATAAGACAGTGCCACCAAAAAATTTAGGGCTGCACTGCTTACAAGGACCTCAACTTGGGTACACCTTAAATATCCCAGGAAATATAACAACGGTTCAAAAAACTGTGGTACTTACGTACGATGGAATATCCCTCAGCCATGAAATCAATGTCATAAGACCAGTAGCAGCAAAATGGGTGGATTCAGGTACGATGATTCTAAGTGAAATAAGTCACACAGAAAATGAAACTTATCATAAGATATCACTTATGAAGATCCTGTAAACATGGCTACACTAGAACTGAGTTAGGAAAGAGAACAGTGTCTCACATTTAGAAAACACTCTTATGCCTGCTTAAGGGGGAAGGAGAGGTGGGATGATGCATAAAACCAGAGTTTGATATAAGCACAGGAACCGTTCCAAAAACCAACTATGGAATAGACAAGACCTATACCTTCCTCAGTGAAAGGGACTCAAAACCCCATATTTCCCGCAGAGGAATATATCTGACTAGTAAAAATCTTAAAACCTATGTATTGATATGTCTCCGTAAGGGAATCAAGTGTGTCTAGACTGGCAAAAACATGGCAGCAAGAATCAGCTCAAACCCACTATAAAAAGGAATTTCAAAAACAAACCAAAAAAACTTGTAAATTCTTTACAATTCCTTCAGGGTCTCTGATGAAACCTGGAATGACCCTATCTACAACGACAGCTGGATGTGGCATAAGGCTGGACACTTGGGACTGCGAGGATTGGTGAGATTGTGTGAGCAAATGCAGACCCTTTAAAGTAATAATGCCTGGCACCCATTCCATGGGTCCCAACTCTCCAGGTTGAAGGGAATATTACTACCGCTATAACATGTACGGGAAACCTAGAGAACGGACACACTGTGAATACGAAAGGTTTCTAAAACTCAACGAACAGTCCCTCTCCTGGTGCTCCGGTTTGACTTTCCATCTGCTTTACTATCAATCTCCCAACTTGGAGAGACAGCCCCTTTAACCTCCTCTTTCGCACAGGTTTCCAATTTGGCAGAGGATGAAAGGGAAGAGGGAGAACCAATGAGAGAGTAGCTGTTAGGCATTTGTACGGGCACATATCACTGTAATTTCCCACAGGAAGAAGTATTAACCAAAGTCTCAGCCACCCACCGGGAACCAGTATAGGTCCTGAACCAAAATTTTGGACATCCGGTCAGCTCACAAAAAACGAGTTGAAAAATGGAGCTCAAGGGCACAGCAATTCACAAACTTGCAGAGAAATAAAGGACAACTATCATCCAAAAATCTGTTGAGGGAAGGCAACGAGAGGGACGTGAAAGCGAGGCAGAATAGCAGGAAACAGATTTCAAGAGGTACGTTGGAATCGCCTTTAAAGCACAGGAAGAGGGGCAGAACTTCGACAATGATGCAGTTGGCCAAAAAGGGCGTATGCGTTTTCTCCTGAATATATTCAGGAGAAAACGCATACGCCCTTTTTGGCCAAGCAAGCAAGCGGGCCAGGCAAATCTGCACTACAAAGAAGTATCACTTCCCACCGTCAGAACGGACATCCACAAAATGTGTAAAAACCAGAAAGGCAAGACAGGCCCTGGAGAACAGGGAGCCTTGTAATGCTGATGGGCGGGATGTAAATTGCCAACTGCCTCTCTGGAGGAGTACATTGTTTTCCCTAAAACAAGTAAAGAACAGAGCTACAGAGCCAAGGGCACTTCCCGTCTAGGGAATATAACTTGGGAAAACTGAAAATCAATAAGACAGACCCACCCCAAAATTTAGGGCTGCACTGCTTACAAGGACCTCAACTTGGGTACACCTTAAATATCCCAGGAAATATAAAAATGGTTCAAAAAATTGTGGTACTTACGTACGATGGTATATCCCTCAGCCATGAAATCAATGTCATAAGACCAGTAGCAGCAAAATGGGTGGATTCAGGTACGATGATTCTAAGTGAAATAAGTCACACAGAAAAAGAAACTTATCATAAGATATCACTTATGAAGATCCTGTAAACATGGCTACACTTAAACTGAGTTAGGAAAGAGAACAGTGTCTCACATTTAGAAAACACTCTTATGCCTGCTTAAGGGGGAAGGAGAGGTGGGGTGATGCATAAAAACAGAGTTTGATATAAGCACAGGTACCGTTCCAAAAACCAACTATGGAATAGACAAGACCTACACTTTCCTCAGTGAAGGGGACCCGAGGCATCTGTGAGTAACCGTGAGCTGAGCCCGAGGCCAGCTGCTGCTGAACTTTTCCCACCCTTCCCAGGTAAAACACCTGAATATGTACAAGGGCTTGAAAGCCTAGAGGAAGGGCCGTGGAGCCACACCAGCGACAGCACGCAGGAAAACTTGGTGCCTGCAGGCCAGCCAGGATGGTCCTGGACCTGGGCGCTCTTCTGAAATCTTTCCATTGCCCTGCCTGAGATACCCCTCCTGTCCAGGCCCCCACTGCTTTTTTCCTTCCTCACCTCTGTCCGGAGAGAAATTCCAGCGGAAGGTATGGTTGACACATCCTCTTCTTTACAGGTGGAAGCCTGGCATCTCCTGCAGAAAGTCCAGCAGAGACCCTCTCACACCGGGCCACCCACAAAGCCGTGGACCCTCACTCCCTCCCACCAGCACAGCCCCGAGACTGCTGACGGGGCAGAGAATATGGAGTCAGGCACAGCTTCAGGGGCTATTGCTGCCTGCAGCGCTGTTTATATTGACCTCAACCCAGGCACACCAGGGGAGGGCCCGCCGGCAGGGTCAGGCTACCCAGGTCAGCTAATCCTCAGCCCTCAGGGAATCACATTGTTGAAAATGGACCTCGCTAAGGCAGAATAGAAGCCAAGGAATAGAAGGAAACAATGCCATTTGCAGCACCGTAGGTGTGTCTAGAGGTAATCACGTGACTTGTAGTAAGTCAGAAAGTGAAAGACACATATCGTATCATATCTCTTATAGGTGTGACCAAAAAATGGATACCAAGGCAGACATTTCCACGGAGAAGGGCTATCACAGATTCATTCAACAAACTTATGGTTCACCAATGGAAAGGTGTGAGGATTGGTTTCATTATGATATTGGGGTTAACAGACATATACAAACACAGGTGACATATAGAATCACCAAAGACCTACAGAATACCAAGAGAAGACTACTCAACATTCTGTCATAAGGTACATGGGAAAAGGATCCCAGGAAGAACAGACATATTTATATGTGTAAAAGAACCACATCTTCCACACCTACAACGAGCCAAACATTGTAATCAAATTTGCTGTAATAAAAAATAAAAAATTAAATTAAAAACACGAACAAGAAGTAGTGAGACAAACTTGAGGGGCTTTCTCCTGGCACATTCCATTCTAAATTCCAATCTAGAACACGACTTCCATTGAGGCTCTGTTGCCCCTGACACCAGATTTGGTAAGGGAGAACTGCTGCCACCTTGTGGCCATTTCACACAACAGCAGCTTTAATCCCAGCGCTAATGGTCAGTTGATATTCAAAATCATTGCAGGCCTGTAAATGACACCTGCCCTGAAAACAAATCCTGGGTTCATATATCGACCAAAAAATTCAAAGGACGTCCATATTTCAAAACGACAGTTTCCAAAGGCATATTTTACACACATTAGTCTTCTGCTTCTTTTTCTTTCTTTCTTTTTTTGTTAAAAAAACGGGAATGGCAAAAAGCATCCCTCAGAATGGGCGAAAATATTTGCAAACGAATCAATGGACAAAGGTTTAATTTCCAATATATATAAAGAGCTCATGCAGCTTAATATTAAAACAACAAACAACCCAATACAAAAATGGGCCGAAGATCTAAAGAGACATTTCTTCAAAGAAGACACTCAGATGGCCAAGACGCACATGAAAAGCTGCTCAACATCACTAATTATTAGAGAAATGCAAATCAAAACTACAATGAGGTATCACCTCACACCTGTTAGAATCGGCATCATCAGAAAATCTACAAACAACGAATTCTGGGGAGGGTGTGGACAAAAGGATCCCTCTTCCACTAGTGGTGGAAATGTAAATTGATACAGTCACGATGGAGAACAGTATGGAGTTTCCTTAAAAAAACTAGAAATAGAATTACCATATGATCCAGCAATCCCACTTCTGGGCATATACCCAGAGAAAACCATAAATCAAAAAGGCACATGCACCACAATGCTCATTTCAGCACTATTTACGATAGCTAGGTAATGGAAGCAACCTAAATACCCACAGACAGACGAATGGATAAAGATGTGGTACATATATAAAATGGAATATTACTCAGCCATAAGAAGGAATGAAACTGGGTCATTTGTAGAGACGTCGATGGATCTAGAGACTGTCATACAGAATGAAGTAAGTCAGAAAGAGAAAAACAAATATTGTATATTAATGCATATAGGTGGAACCTAGAAAAGTGGTACAGATGAACTGCTTTGCAGGGAAGAAATAGAGACACAGAGGTAGAGAACACACGTATGGACACCAAGTGTGGGAAGCCATGGGGAGGTGGTGTTGGGATGAGTTGGGAGATTGGGATTGACCTGTATACATGTATATGCATAAAATACATAACTAATAATAACCTGCTGTATAAAAAAATAAATAAAATTAAATTTCAAAATTTTAAAAAATAAAATTTATAAATAAAACAGAAAAAAGTTATTCCCTTCACACAGATGTATTTATATGAATGAATTATTTCCATGCTTATATCTATAAATACATAAAAGAGGAATAAAATCTAACTTGAACCAAAAAAGAAAAAAAAAAACCTGAACCCACGAGTTAGACAGAGGAAAACCCTATCAGGGCACTTGCTCCAGCGGTAAACAATTCTGAAATTGGTCAGAGGTGGGGAATCATCTCCCATAGAGACAGCATCCCACTCCTACGCAAGGAGCGTCCTCCTTTCAAAGCTGGGGTCCATGCCGAGGCATCTGTGAGTAACGGTGAGCTGAGCCCCACGCCAGCTGCTGTTGAACTTTTCCCACCCTTCCCAGGTAAAACACCTGAATATATACAAGGGCTTGAAAGCCTAGAGGAAGGGCCGTGGAGCCACACCAGCGACAGCACGCAGGCCAACTTGGTGCCTGCAGGCCAGTCAGGATGGTCCTGGCCCTGGGTGCTCTTCTGGAAGGTTTCCAATGCCCTGCCTGAGATACCCCTCCTGTCCCGGCACCCACTGCTTTTTTCCTTCCTCACCTATGTCCGGAGAGAAATTCCAGCGGAAGGTATGGGTGACACATCCTCTTCTTTACAGGTGGCAGCCTGGCAACTCCTGCAGAAAGTCCAGCAGAGACCCACTCACACCAGGCCACCCACATAGCCGTGGCCCCTCACTCCCTCCCACCAGCACAGCCCCGAGACTGCTGACAGGGCAGAGAATATGGAGTCAGGCACAGCTTCAGGGGCTATTGCTGCCTGCAGCGCTGTTTATATTGACCTCAACCCAGGCACACCTGGGGAGGGCCGGCCGGCAGGGTCAGGCTACCCAGGTCAGCTAATCCTCAGCCCTCAGGGAATCACATTGTTGAAAATGGACCTCGCTAAGGCAGAATAGAAGCCAAGGAAAAAAAGGACACAATGCCATTTGCAGCACCGTAGGTGTGTCTAGAGGTAATCACGTTACTTGTAGTAAGTCAGAAAGTTAAAGATACATATCATATCATATCTCTTATAGGTGTGACCGAAAAATGGATACCAGGGCAGATATTTCCACCTAGAAGGGCTATCACAGATTCATTCAACAAACTTATGGTTCACCAATGAAAAGGTGTGAGGATTGGTTTCATTATGATATTGGGGTTAACAGACATATACAAACACAGGTGACATATATAATCACCAAAGACCTACAGAATACCAAGAGAAGACTACTCAACATTCTGTCATAAGGTACATGGGAAAAGGATCCCAGGAAGAACAGACATATGTATATGTGTAAAAGAACCACATCTTCCACACCTACAACAAGCCAAACATTGTAATCAAATTTGCTGTAATAAAAAATAAAAAATTAAATTAAAAACACGAACAAGAAGTAGTGAGACAAACTTGAGGGGCTTTCTCCTGGTACATTCCATTCTACATTCCAATCTAGAACACGACTTCCATTGAGGCTCTGTTGCCCCAGTAACCAGATTTGGTAAGGGAGAACTGCTGCCACATTGTGGCCATTTCACAAAACAGCAGCTTTAATCCCAGCGCTAATGGTCAGTTGATATTCAAAATCATTGCAGGCCTGTAAATGACACCTGCCCTGAAAACAAATCCTGGGTTCATATATCGACCAAAAAATTCAAAGGACGTCCATATTTCAAAACGACAGTTTCAAAAGGGATATTGTACACACATTAGTGTTCTGCTTCTTTTTCTTTCTTTCTTTTTTTGTTAAAAAAACTGGAATGGCAAAAAGCATCCCTCAGAATGGGCGAAAATATTTGCAAACGAATCAATGGACAAAGGATTAATCTCCAATATATATAAAGAGCTCAGGCAGCTTAATATTAAAAAAACAAACAACCCAATACAAAATTGGGCAGAAGATCTAAAGACACGTTTCTTCAAAGAAGACACAGAGATGGCCAAGACCAACATGAAAAGCTGCTCAACATCACTAATTATTAGAGAAATGCAAATCAAATCTACAATGAGGTATCACCTCACACCTGTTACAACTGGCATCATCAGAAAATCTACAAACAACGAATTCTGGGGAGGGTGTGGACAAAAGGATCCCTCTTCCACTAGTGGTGGAAATGTAAATTGATACAGTCACGATGGAGAACAGTATGGAGTTTCCTTAAAAAAACTAGAAATAGAATTACCATATGATCCAGCAATCCCACTTCTGGGCATATACCCAGAGAAAACCATAAATCAAAAAGGCACATTCACCACAATGCTCATTTCAGCACTATTTACGATAGCCAGGTAATGGAAGCAACCTAAATACCCACAGACAGACGAATGGATAAAGATGTGGTACATATATAAAATGGAATAATAATCAGCCATAAGAAGGAATGAAACTGGGTCATTTGTAGAGACGTCGATGGATCTAGAGACTGTCATACAGAATGAAGTAAGTCAGAAAGAGAAAAACAAATATTGTATATTAATGCATATACGTGGAACCTAGAAAAATGGTACAGATGAACTGGTTTGCAGGGAAGAAATAGAGACACAGAGGTAGAGAACACACGTATGGACACCAAGTGTGGGAAGCCATGGGGTGGTGGTGGTGGCATATGTTGAGAGATTGGGATTGACCTGTATACATGTATATGCATAAAATACATAACTAATAATAACCTGCTGTATAAAAATATAAATAAAATTAAATTTTAAAATTTAAAAAAATAAAATTTAAAAATAAAACAGAAAAAAGTTCTTCCCTTCACACAGATGTATTTATATGAATGAATTATTTCCATGCTTATATCAATAAATACATAAAAGAGGAATAAAATCTAACTTGAACCAAAAAAGAAAAAAAAACATGAACCCACCAGTTATACAGAGGAAAACCCTATCAGGGAACTTGCTCCAGCGGTAAACAATTCTGAAATTGGTCATAGGTGGGGAATCATCACCCATACAGCCAGCAGCCCACCCCCCAAGCAAGGAGGGTCCTCATTGCAAATCTGGGGGACCAAGCCAAGGCATCTGTGAGTAAACGTGAGCTGAGCCCCAGTCCTGCGGCAGCTGAACTCTTCCCACCCTTTCCAGGTAAAACACCTGAATATGTACAAGAACTTGCATGCTTAGAGGAAGGGCTGTGGAGCCACACCAGCGACAGCACACAGGCCAACTTGGTGCCTGCAGGCCAGTCAGGATGGTCCTGGCCCCAGATGCTCTTCTGGAAGCTTTCCATTTCCCTGCCTGAGATACCCCTCCTGCCACGGCCCCCACTGCTTTTTTACTTCCTCACCTCTGCCTGGGGAGAAATTCCAGCGGCAGGTATCGGTGACACATCTTCTTCTTTAGCAGGTGGCAGCCTGACAACTCCTGAAGAAAGTCCAGCAGAGCCCCACTCACACCTGGCCACCCACAAAGCCACGGCCCCTCACTCCCTCCCACCAGCACAGCCCCGGCACTGCCTACGGGGCAGAGAATATGGCGTCAGTCACAGCTACAAGGGCTGTCGCTCACTGGAGAGCTGTTTATATTGCCCTCAACCCAGGCACACCTGTGGAGGGCTGGCAGGCAGTTTCAGGCTACCAAAATCAGCCAATCCTCACCCCTCAGGGGCTCACAGTTGCAGAAAATGAAACTTGCTAAACGGGCCAGGCCCTAGGAACAGGTGTGGGCTCTTGAGAGTCAGGATAGACAAGGGGCTGCAGCTGCGGCTTGTTTTCTTATCATTTTATCTGGTCCATGAGTGGAAAACAACTTCAAGAAGACACTATCCTAATGAGAGGAACCCAGGAGTCAGGGAGAGGAGTGATGGTGGGTGGAGACAGAGGCCTGGTGCCCTGGCTGCAGTGGAAGTGTCTGGAAGACCAGGCAGAAAGAGCCTGCAGAGAGTGATAGCCATGGTCACAGACCTGTCAGAGCTGCTGTTTGTTAGTTCAAGTCCTGCTCTGAGGTATTCTGTGTCAGCTGTGAGCGACAGGTGAGCTGGGGGTTCTCTGCAAGGTGGGCTATGTGCACAGTTCCTGTATGTCCAGCCCTGCTGGGGTACCTGCCCAGGGGAGCTCCGTATCCTGGGAAGGGCCTGAGTAGGAGAGCCCCATGGGCGGCTGGGTAGCTGCAGAGTTGAGCTCCATACCCTGGGAGGGACTTGACCACGAGAGCCCCGTGGGCTGTGGGGTAGGTGTGCAGCCCAGGTGAGCTCCATATCCTGGGATTGGCCTGACCATGAGAGCCCCATGGGCTGCTGGAGACCTGGTAAAGGATATCAGGACAGTCAGTGAAGCCACCGAGGATATACATCCAGTAGCTCCTATTTCCTACTCCCTGCTGGTCATTCTACCTTCCACCAGGCCATGGCATTCTGTATTAGACTTCAATGATGCCTTCTTCTGTATTCCATTCATCTCAGAGTCACAAGAATTTTTGGCTTGTGAGTGGCAGGACACAACATGCAACAAAAGCAATAATGCTGGGCCGTCCTGCCCCAATGGTTCAAAAATCCCCACACCATCATTGGGGAAATGTCCTCTAAAGACCTAAAAGTTCAACCTCTGTAAAAGGGAACCCTCCTTCAATATGCAGATGACATTCTGATCGCCAGGCCTACTAAAGACGCCTCTGAACTACCTAGCCAAGAAAGGATAGAAGGTGTCCAAGAAAAACGCTCAAATATCCCAGGCTAAGGTGACATGCCTGGGCTTCATTCTCACAGATATTCGGAGAAACGCATCCCAGGATAGGGAAGAAGCCATTTGCAGCCTTACGTCTTCTAAAACTAGAAGACAGCTTAGGGGTTCCTGGGGAGGCCAAGGTTTTCTGCATCTGGATCCCTAACTACAGTGTCATAGCTGGGCCTCTACATGAAACACTGACACGAAAAGATGATGATCCTTTTGAATAGAATCCAGAAGCAGCCTTTCAAGAATGGAAAGAGCAGTCAATACAGACCCTTGCCCAGGAACTCCCTAATTTAGCTAAACCCTTTGACCTTTACATACCCAGTCAAAGGTTAATCGCCCTTGGAGCCTTAGTGCAAAAACTGGGACCACTTGAAATGGAGCAACACAAGAGTGCCCTTCAGGTATGATAAACTATGGTCACCAAGGGCTTTGCCCACCGACTCATCAGGCCAGGATACTGGGGTATCTAAAAAGCTGGAAATCAGCAGCCCACAAGGCCAGCTCCCTCCTAAGGGAAAAGGACCCCTCGTGGTGATCCTAACCACCCATCATGCCCTGAAGTTGCAGGGGTCGCTCTGTGGACACACTGACCTCGAGTGAGGAGGCCCTCCAACTCCAATCTCCAGAGAGATAAACGGGGGCAACGGGCCCCCAAGATGACTCGTGTGACCATCACTTGACCTGGAGTTTCTCTCAGAAAACGACAAGACTGTGCCCCGAAAGAGCAGACTACTGCTTGCAGGACTTACTGCACCCAGAGGGGAGCTAATAAGCTTGGCGGGGGAAACGTATATC
This sequence comes from Hyperoodon ampullatus, assembly GCF_949752795.1. Lineage (NCBI taxonomy): Eukaryota > Metazoa > Chordata > Mammalia > Artiodactyla > Ziphiidae > Hyperoodon > Hyperoodon ampullatus. The sequence continues at coordinate 502,101 of NW_027640767.1, forward strand.
ACGCTTTCACCATAGAAAACCCTACAGACACCGCGGTGATGGTGGCCAATATGACCGGCTGGACTGCTGGCTACTTCTAAAGGCCGTTGACTCAGTGGACGTCATGGTCCTGGATCACCACTGACCCTGGACTGTCTGGGAGTTGCGCGGGCAGGGCTCTGACACATGGTGCTGTTTGTACATTAATTCAGGGACCTAATTAAAGAAAGCACAGACTACTGGTCAGAGCATCTAGTCTGGCAAAAACTGTCAGCCTAAGGTCGCCGAACATATGTGGGGTGGGGTGAAACCTGCCACCGCAGCATCTCTGCGCCTCTCTTTCCTGGACCCTTAAAGGTCATTAGAATCTGTAACACTTCCAATGCTGGTGCTCAGGCGGACGAGAAGTGAGGCAGGAGGCCTTGGGACAATCAACCTCACCAGGAGGCTGGTGGGGAGACGTTTTGCCCCTCCCCCCATGTATCAGGGCTCCCACCACAGCATGAAGCAGTTACAAAAGAGGGGTCTGCACCCTCAACACCCCAAGAATAAGGAACGGAACAAAAAGCAGAGGAGGTGTTCGTCTCCGGCAACGTTCATTAAAAATTCCTGGGAGATAAAAAGAGAATCTGGGCAATAAAATAAAGTCTAACCTGTTTTTCCTTTGTGCTTTGTCTAATTTCACGTGCTCCTAGGGTTCCGCATGCAGAGGTCCCACACCCGGCACTTCAGACCCGATTTCCTAGTGCAGAATGGCTGGGTCGACACCTCAGCTAGCGGGGTCCCATGCAGACTCCGCGGCATAGAGCCTGAGCTGCAGCCAATGCAGCCCTCGAGAGCTCCATCACCTCCCTCCCACTGACGCTGCCGGGGACCCTACACAGCAGCCCAGCCCACAGCCCATGGGGGAGTGCACGCTCTCACCTCTCCATTCTGTTTTCAAAATAATGTTTCCTTTGCTTCTGAACCAAACTCAGTCTTGATCTGTTGGCTCCAATGACACTGGGCACGGGGACTCCTGTTGGGGTCCACTCTGGAGGATCAGTAACAGAAATTGAGAACATTGTAACTTCAATGAACAGATGTGTGAGCCAAACTGTAGTTAACATAGAGCAGTGTATAATGCTCGGGTAAAATAAGATGTTTCTAAGACTTACATTTGATATTTCCATCACTTTCCTATAAGCAAGTTCAGTGAAGACGTCTGTCTTATTTGTCAGGTCAACATTAGAGAAATGAAGTGATTTATTTCCATGGATGTACATCGAATACTCTTGGCTGAAGCTTCAATCTTGTTTTGAATGCTTTTCCATTGAAAATGATACCTCTCTTTCAGCTCCCCCATTTCTGAGAAGTATAAAACCTTATAATTTATTATTACCAAAGGGGAAAGGTAAGAGAAGGGATAAATTAACAGTTTGGGATTAACACATACACAATGCTATGTATAAAATAGATCATCAACAATGAACTACTGTATAGCACAGGGAGCTACACTGAATATTTTGCAATAACCTATAAGGGGAAATAATCTGAAAAAGAATAGATATTTTTATTGACATCATCTATCAATGACAGATAAAATGTAACCTAAGCAAGGCCGATGGTGAGCGCTTCTGACCCTGAAGATTTCAGTCATCTAAAGTTTGGGCTCTGCCTATTTCCCAAGGCCCTTAAAGGACATACGTGTAGCCGTAGCTTAAAAATTCCCCAGTTTGGGGTTCGGGGAGGCACTGATTTGGAAAAATCCCTGGTGTTCTCCTTACATGCACGGGACCCTTCCTACAGCTAAAACATGCCTGTCACACCTAGAGGATGGTACACCGTTTGATCGGAAAGAGTTTGGAAAAGGCACCTCATCTCCTCATCGCCTGGTGCTCGGGTTCAACCCTCCAGCATCTTTCCTAAGAATCTCCTCACTTGGGGATATCAGCACCGTCAACATCCTGTTGCACACAGTTTGGAATTTGTCCAGAGGATGAAGCGGAAGGATGAGAAAAATTTAGAGACAAGTTTTAGGTGTTCGGACAGGCACATGCCACTCTAATTTCCAATCCAGAAGACAAATTCATCAAAGGCTAGAATTGCCCATGGAAACAGAATAGGGCTAGAGGAAATCCCGCTGTTTTGTGTCCAGTTTCCAAAAACACAAGTTGAAAAATGGAACTCAGGGGCACTAAAATTCATGAAACTGCAGAGTTGAAAATATCTATCGTCGAAAAATGTCTTGAGGTAAGTCACAGAAAAGGACTTGTAAGCAAGGGAGAGTGGCAGGAAACAGATTTGAAGAGGTAGAAAGGACTCCCCATTAAAGCACAAGAAAAGGGGCTGAACATCGCCAATGATGCAGTTGGCCAAAAAGGGTGTATGCATTTTTTTCTGAATATATTCAAGTAAAGGCCATACACACTTTTTATCCAACCAAACAGGTGGGCACTGGAAATCAATATCACAAAATGTATCACTTCACATCAGTCAGAAGGGCCATCCACATAAAGTGTAAACACCAGAAATGCAGGACAGGGCGAGGAGAAAAGGGAGCCCTGTGAGGCTGATAGTGGAAATGTAATTTGCCAACGGCCACTCTGGAGAAGTGTATTGTGTTTGCTAAAACATCTAAAAAATGAGCTACAGAGCAAAGGGCACTTGCACTCATGGGCGTGTACCTTGGGAAAAACAAAAATCGACAGAAAACAGGCACCCGAACGTTTACCACCTCTCTGTTAAAAAGGGCCTCAACTTGGATATAACCTAAATGTCCCTGGAAGGATAAAATGGATAAAAGAGATGGGGTACTTATGTAGAGTGGAATATTACTCATCCAGAAATCAATGAAATAAGGCCAGTTGTAACAACTCTGGAGGAGTTACATACGATCATTCTAAGTGACATATGTCAGAAAGAAAAAGACACATATCATAAGATGTCACTTAAAGGTGGAATCAAAAATGGCTACACATGAAATAAATTACAAAACAGAAACATAGTCAAATATGTAGAAAATAGACATAAGGCTGCTAAATGGGAAAGGTGGGGAATGGTGAGGTATTATCCAGGAGGTTGAAATTAGCAAAGATACCATTCCAAGTACCAAATTGAATAACTGACAAGGCCTACACGGTACCTCAAAGAACTGCACTCAGCCCACTCAAGTTACTGGAAAATAATACATATGACTGGTAAGCATCTGAAAAAGAAGTTATTGTTGTCTCACAGTACATGAATCAAGTGGATGTACAGCAGCAAAAAACAGAGCTTTGAAAATCAGCTGTAACCAATATAAAAATAAATTTAAAACTATTTATAAAAACAGTGAGACAGACAAAAATTCTTACAACTTTTGTTGAAGGGCTACGATGTAACATGGATTGAACACATGTAGACCCACAGCAGGATGATTATATAAGGCTGGAAGCTATGCACGCTAAGAGATGTTAGAGAGGCTGGGTGAGGAAATGCAGACCTTTTAAAGTAATACTGCCTGGTACCCATTCCATGGGTCCCAAATCTGCAGGTTCAAGGGAATCTTCTGACAGCGAAAACATGCCTGGGAAACCGAGATGAATGTACACCGTGTGCTCAGGAAAGGTGTCTAAAATGCAGCTCATTTTTGATATCCTGGTGCTGGGGTTCGCCATTCCAGCCACATTACTAACAATCTCCCCACTTGGAGAATCAACACCTTTAACCTCCTGTTTCACACAGTTTGCAATTTGTGCAGAGGATAAATGGGAAGAGGGGGAACCAATGAGAGATTAGCTGTAGGACTTTTGACAGGCACATGTCACTCTAATTTCCCATTAGGAAGAAGAATTAACCAAAGGCTCAGCCTGCCTCCCCAGAACCAGAATAGGGCCAGAAGTAATCCAAATGTTTGGCGGCCAGCTCACAAAAAAAGCGAGTTGCAAAATGGAGCTCAGGAGCAGACAATTCAAAGACCTGCAAAGATATAAATGATAACCAACGTCCAAAAATATATTCAGGTAAGGTAACGAAGAGGATCTGAATGAGAGGCAGAATTGCAGGAAACAGATTTCAAAAGGTAGATTGTACTCACATTTAAAGCATATGAAAAGCAGCAGAATTTCTAAAATGATGCGGTTGGGCAAAAGGGTGTATGCGTTTTTTTCGTGAATATCTTCAGGAAAAAAACACATGCAGAGTTTTTGGCCAACCAAGCAAGAGGGAAATGCAAATCCGCACAACAAAGAAGTCTCAATTTCCACTGCTCAGAAAGGCCATCCAAAAAATGTGTACAAACCAGAAATGCAGGAGAGGCCATGGAAAACAGGGAGCCTAGTCACGCTGATGGGTGGGGTATAAATATCCAAGAGCCACTCTGAAGAAGTGTATGCTGTTTTTAAAACATCTAAAATACAAAGCCCCGGAGCAAGGGGACTTCAACTCATGGACATATAACTTGGGAAGACTAAATGTCAATAAGACACAGGCACCCCAAAGTTTAGGGCTGCTCTGCATACAAGAACCGCAACTTTGGTACACCTAAAATATCCCAGGAAAAAGAGAAATGCATAAAGAACTTGTGGTAATTTTGTACAACGGAATATCACTCAGACGTGAAATCAATGTATATAAGGCCAGTAGCAGCATAAAGAGTGGATTTAGGTATGATGATTTTAAGGGAAATTAGTCACACAGAAAAAGAATCTTATCATAAGATATCACTTATAGAGGGAATGTCAATATCACAACACATGAACTGAATTAGGAAAGAGAACAGAGTCTCACATTTAGCAAAAATCTCTTATGCCTGCTTCAGGGGAAAGGAGAGGTGGGGTGATGCATAAAACCAGAGTTTGATATTAGCACAGGTACCATTCCATAAACCAAATACAGAATAGACAAGACCTACACCATCCTCAGTGAACGGGACTCAACACCCCTATGCCCCACAGAGGAATATATCTGACTACTAAGAATCTTAAAACCTATGTATTGATATGTCTCCGTAAGGGAATCAATTGTGTCTAGACTGGCATAAACACGTCAGTGAAAATCAGCTCAACCCCATTATAAAAATGAATTTCAAAAAAATCCCAAAAAACAGCGAAATTCTTACACAATTCCTTCAGGGTTTCTGATGAAACCTGGAATGACCCTATCTGCAAAGACAGCTGGATGAGACATAAGGCTGGACACTTGGGACTGAGAGGACTGGTGAGATTGGGAGAGAAAATGCAGACCTTTTAAAGTAGTAATGCATGCCACCATTCCATGTGTCCCAAATCTCCAGGTAGAAGGGTATATCACTACAATTATAACATGTATGGGAAACCTAGAAAATGGACACCCTGTGATGGCGAAAGGTTTCTAAAACTCTCCTAATTTTTCCTCTCCTTGTGCTCCACTTTGGCATTCCAACTGCTTTACTATCAATCTCCCAACTTAGGAGAGTCAGCCCCTATAACCTCCTGGTTCGCACAGTTTGCTAATTGTGCAGAGGATGAAAGGGAAGAGGGAGAACCAATCAGAGAGTAGATGTAGGCATTTGGACGGGCACATGTCACTCTAAGTTCCCGGCAGGAAGAAGAATTAACCAAAGCCTCAACCACCCACAGGGAACCAATATAGCGACCCCTGGAACCAGTATAGGTCCTGAAGCAAAATTGTGGGTTTGCGGCCAGCTCACAAAGATGGGATTTGAAAATTGGAGCTCAGGGGCACAGCATTTCACAAACCTGCAGACTTATAAAGGACTACTCTCTTCCAAAAATCTGTTGAGGGAAGGCAATGAAGCGGACTTGAAAATGAGGCAGAATTGCACAAAACATATTTCAAGAGGTAAATTGGAATCGCCTTTAAAGCACAGGAAAAGCATCCCAACTTGGACAGAGATGCACTTGGCCAAAAAGGGCGTATGCCTTTTCTCCTGAATATATTCAGAAGAAAACGCATACGCCCTTTTTGGCCAATCAAGCAAGCGCGCAATACAAATCCACACTACAAAGAATTGTCACTTACCACCGGTCAAAAGGGACATCCGAATATCTGTAAAATCCAGAAAGGAAAGAGAGAGATGGCAAGGGCATGAAGCAATGTGATCCCAATGGTCATGGAGGATTGTGATGACAAGCGCATGGAGAATTGTGATGACAAGATTATGTACCATTTTGTTGACAAAGGCAAGGAGCATTATGATGACAAGGTTCATGGAGCACTGTGATGAGAAGCATCACGGAGCATTGTGATTACAGGGGTCATGGAGCATTGGGATGACAAGCACATGGATCATTGTGATGACAATGGTCATGGAGCATTTTAATGACAAGAGTCCCGGATCATTGTGTTGTCAGGGTTCATGGAGCGTTGTGATGACAGTGGTCATGGAGCATTGTGATGACAGGGGTCATGGCGCATTGTGATGAGAAGGTCGTGGAGCATTGGGCTGAAAATGTCCATGGAGTACTGGGATGACAGGGGTCATGGAGCATTGTGATGACAAGGTACTGGAGCACTGTGATGAGAAGACCATGGAGCCTTGTGATGACAAGTCTCATGGAGGATTCTGATGAAAAGTGCCATGGAGCATTGTGATTACAGGGGTCTTGGAGCATTGTGATGACAAGGGCATGGAGCATTGGGATGAGAAGGCCATGGAGTGTTCTGATGACATGCATCATGGAGCTTTGTGAGGACAAGGGCATGGAGCATTGTGATTACAGCGGTCTTGGAGCACTGTGATGAAAAGGGCATGGATCATTGTGATGAAAAAGGCATGGAGCCTTGTCATGACAGGGTTCAAGGAGCAAACTGACAACAAGTTTCAGGGAGCATTGTGATGACAAGGGTATTGAGTATTGTGATGACAAAGGTCATGGAGCATTGTGATGAGAAGACGATGGATAATTGTGATGACGAGCGTCATGGGGCGTTGTGATGATAAGTGTTATGGAACATATTGATCTCAAGGATTTGGAGCATTGTGATGACAGAGGTCATGGAGCATTTTGGTTTCATTGTGATGACAATAGCCTGAAGCATTATGATGATGGGCATGGTGCATTGTGATGACAGGGTTCATGGAGCATTGAGATGAAAAGGGGCATGGAGCATTGCGATTACAGGAGTCTTGGAGCATTGTGATGACAAAGGCATGGAACATCGTGAATGAGAAGGCCATGGAGCATTCTGTTGACATGCATCATTGAGCTTTGTGATGACAAGGGCATGGAGCATTGTGATTACAGGGGTCTTGGAGCATTGTGATGACAAGGGTCATGGAGCCTTGTGATGACAAGGCTGTGGAACATTGTGATGGCAGGGGTCATGGAGCATTGTTATGACAGGGGTAATGGAGCATTGTGATGACAAGGGCATGGAGCATTGGTCTGAAAAGTTTCATGGATTATTGTGATGAGAGGGGGCAAGGAGCATTGTGATGACAAGGGCATGGAACACTGTGATACATGGGTCATGGAGGATTGTAATAAGAAGCGCATGGAGCATTGTGATAAGAATGGCATCGAGCATTGTGATGAAAAGCATCATGGAGCCTGTGATGACAAGGGCATGGAACAATTTGATGAGAGGGTTCATGGAGCATTGTGATGACAATGGCATGCAGCATTGTGATGACAAGGGTCATTGAGCTTTGTGATGACAAAGGTCATGGAGCATTTTGATGACAGGGGGGCGGTGCATTCTGTTGTGAAGGGCAGGGAGCATTGTGATGACAGGGGTTATGGAACATTGTGATGTCAGGGGAATGGAGCATTGTGATGATAAAGGCATGTAGCATTGTTGTGACAAGGGTCATGGAATATTGTGATGACAGGGGTGAGGGAGTATTGTGTTGACCGGGGACATGGAGCATTTTGATGTCCAAGGCATGGAGCACTGTGATGGCAAGACCGTGGAGCATTGTGATGAGAAGACCATGGATAATTGTGATAAGGAGCATCATGGAACACTGTAAAGACAAGTGGTATGGAGCCTTGTGATGACAGGGGTCATGGAGCATTGTTATGACAGTGGTCATGGAGCATTGTGATGACAATGGTCATGGAGCATTTTGATGACAAGGGCATGGAGCATTGTGATGAGAAGACCATGGACAATTGTGATTACGAGTGTCATGGAGCACTGTAATGACAAGCAGTATGGAGCATTGTGATGACAGGGGTCATGGAGCATTGTGATGACTGGGGACATGGAGCATTGTGATGACCAGGGCATGGACCATTGTGATGGCAAGACCGTGGAGCACTGTGATGAGAAGACCATGGATAATTGTGATAACGAACATCATGGAGCACTGTAATGACAAGGGGCATGGAGCATTGTGATGACAGGTGTCATGGAGCATTGTGATGACAGGGGTCATGGATCATTGAGATGACAAGGGTCACGGAGCATTCTGATGACAAACTTGTGGAGTATTGTGATGACAATGGCATGAAGCATTGTGATGAAAAGGGCATGGATCATTGTGATGAAAAAGGCATGGAGACTTGTCATGACAGGGTTCAATGAGCATACTGATGACAAGTGTCAGGGAGCATTGTGATGACAAGTGTATTGAGAATTGTGATGACAAAGGTCATGGAGCATTGTGATGAGAAGTCCATGGATAATTGTGATGACCAGCGTCATGGGCGTTGTGATGACAAGTGTTATGGAACATTGTGATCACAAGGGTTTGGAGCATTGTGATGAGAGAGGTCATGGAGAATTTTGATTTCATTGTGATGACAATAGCATGAAGCATTATGATGATGGGCATGGTGCATTGTGATGACAGGGTTCATGGAGCATTGAGATGCAAAGAGGCATGGATCATTGTAATAACAAGGGTCTTGGAGCATTGTGATGACAAGGGCATGGAGTATTGTAATGAGAAGGCCATGGAGCATTCTGATGACATGCGTCAGGGAGCTTTGTGATGACATGGGCATGGAGCATTGTGATTACAGGGGTCTTGGAGCATTGTGATGACAAGGGTCATGGAGTCTTGTGATGACAATGCCGTAGAACATTGTGATGGCAGGGGTCATGGAGCATTGTTATGACAGGTGTAATGGAGCATTGTGATGACAAGGGCATGGAGCATTGGTCTGAAAAGTTTCATGGATTATTGTGATGAGAGTGAGCATGGAGCATTGTGATGACAAGGGCACGGAACACAGTGATACATGTGTCATGGAGGATTGCAATGACAAGGGCATGGAGCATTGTGATGACAAGCGTCATGGAGCTTTGTGATGACAACGGCATGGAGCAATGTGATGAGAGGTTTCATGGAGCTTTGTGATGACAATGGCATGGAGCATTGTGATTCCATGGGTCATGGAGTTTGTGATGACATAGGCCATGGAGCATTTTGATGACAAGGGCGTGGTGCATTGTGATGAGAAGGGCAGGGAGAATTGTGATGACAGGGTCATGGAGCAATTGGATGAAAAGGGTCATGGAACATTTTGATGACAGTGTTTATGGAACATTGTGATGTTAGGGGTCATGGAGCATTGTGATGAAAAGGGTCATGGAGCATTGTGATGACAGGGGTTATGGAACATTGTGATGTCAGGGGTCATGGAGCATTGTGATGATAAGAGCATGTAGCATTGTTGTGACAAGGGTCATGGAACATTGGGATGACAGGGTGGAGGGAGTATTGTGTTGACTAGTGATGGAACATTGTGATATCAGTGGTGAGAGAGCATTTTGATGAGAGGTGCATGGAGCATTGTGATGACAAAGCTGTGGAGCATTGTGATGAGAAACTCAGGGCACATTGTGATGACATGTGTCATGGAACATTGTGATGACAAACGCATGGAGCATTGTGATGACAAGGTTTATGGAGAATTGTGATGACAACGATGTGGAGCATTGTGATGACAAGCGCATGGCACATTTGATGCCATGTGTCATGGAGTAATGTGCTGACAAAGGCATGGAGCATTGTGATGACAAGGGTCACCGAGCATTGTGATGAAATGTTCATGGAGTGTTGTGGTCACAAAGGTCACAGAGCCTTGTGATGACGAGGTCATGGACCATTGTGATGACAAAGGTCATGAAGCATTGTGATGACTGGAGTCACAGAGCATTGTGATGACAGGGGTCATAGAGCATTGTGATGAAAGGGCATGGAGCATTGTGATGACAGGGTCATGGAGCATTTTTCTGACAAGTTTCAGGGATTATTGTGATGACAGTGGGCATGGCGCATTGTGATGACAAGGGCATGGAGCATTGTGATGAGAAGGTCATGGAGTATTGTGAAGAAGGGTGTCAGGGAGCATTGTGATGACATATGTCATGGTCTATTGCAATGACAATGGAATGTAGCATTGTGATGCCAAGTGTCATGGAGGATTGTGATGACAAAGGTAATGGAGCATTTTGATGACAAGGGCTTGGAGCATTGTGATGACAAGGGTCATGGAGCATTGTGATAACAAGGGCCATTGAGAATTTTGATGACATGTTCATGAAGCATTGTGATGACAATCACATGGAGCTTGCTATGACAGGGGTCATGGAGCATTGCGATGACAAGTGCATAGAGAATTGTGATGACAAAACATGTAACACTGTGAGGAGAAGTATCATGGAGCATAGTGATGCCAAGAACGTGGAGAATTGTGATGACAGGGGACATGGAGCATTGTGATGACCAGGGCATGGAGCATTGTGATGGCAAGACCGTGGAGCACTGTGATGAGAAGACCATGGATAATTGTGATGACGAGCGTCTTGGAGCACTGTAATGACAAGGGGTATAGAGCATTGTGATGACAGTGGTCATGGAGCATTGTGATGACCGGGGACATGGAGCATTGTGATGACTGGGGACATGGAGCATTGTGATGACCAGGGCATGGAGCCTTGTGATGGCAAGGTCGTGGAGCACTGTGATGAGAAGATCATGGATAATTGTGATGACGAGGGTCATGGAGCACTGTAATGACAAGGGGTATAGAGCATTGTGATGACAGTGGTCATGGAGCATTCTGATGACCGGGGACATGGAGCATTGTGATGCCCAAGGCATGGAGCACTGTGATGACAAGACCGTGGAGCATTGTGATGAGAAGACCATGGATAATTGTGATGAGGAGCGTCATGGAGCACTGTAATGACAAGTGGTATGGAGCCTTGTGATGACAGGGGTCATGGAGCATTGTTATGACAGTGGTCATGGAGCATTGTGATGACAAGGGTCATGGAGCATTTTGATGACAAGGGCGTGGAGCATTGTGATGAGAAAACCATGGACAATTGTGATTACGAGTGTCATGGAGCACTGTAATGACAAGCAGTATGGAGCATTGTGATGACAGGGGTCATGGAGCATTGTGATGACTGGGGACATGGAGCATTGTGATGACCAGGGCATGGACCATTGTGATGGCAAGACCGTGGAGCACTGTGATGAGAAGACCATGGATAATTGTGATAACGAACATCATGGAGCACTGTAATGACAAGGGGCATGGAGCATTGTGATGACAGGTGTCATGGAGCATTGTGATGACAGGGCCCATGGATCATTGAGATGAAAAGTGTCACGGAGCATTCTGATGACAAGCTTGTGGAGTATTGTGATGACAATGGCATGGAGCATTGTGATGAAAAGGGCATGGATCATTGTGATGAAAATGGCATGGAGACTTGTCATGACAGGGTTCAATGAGCATACTGATGACAAGTATCAGGGAGCATTGTGATGACAAGTGTATTGAGAATTGTGATGACAAAGGTCATGGAGCATTGTGATGAGAAGTCCATGGATAATTGTGATGACCAGCGTCATGGGGCGTTGTGATGACAAGTGTTATGGAACATTGTGATCACAAGGGTTTGGAGCATTGTGATGAGAGAGGTCATGGAGAATTTTGATTTCATTGTGATGACAATAGCATGAAGCATTATGATGATGGGCATGGTGCATTGTGATGACAGGGTTCATGGAGCATTGAGATGCAAAGAGGCATGGATCATTGTAATAACAAGGGTCTTGGAGCATTGTGATGACAAGGGCATGGAGTATTGTGATGAGAAGGCCATGGAGCATTCTGATGACATGCGTCAGGGAGCTTTGTGATGACATGGGCATGGAGCATTGTGATTACAGGGGTCTTGGAGCATTGTGATGACAAGGGCCATGGAGTCTTGTGATGACAAGGCCGTAGAACATTGTGATGGCAGGGGTCATGGAGCATTGTTATGACAGGTGTAATGGAGCATTGTGATGACAAGGGCATGGAGCATTGGTCTGAAAAGTTTCATGGATTATTGTGATGAGAGTGAGCATGGAGCATTGTGATGACAAGGGCACGGAACACAGTGATACATGTGTCATGGAGGATTGCAATGACAAGGGCATGGAGCATTGTGATGACAAGCGTCATGGAGCTTTGTGATGACAATGGCATGGAGCAATTTGATGAGAGGTTTCATGGAGCTTTGTGATGACAATGGCATGGAGCATTGTGATTCCAAGGGTCATGCAGCTTTGTGATGACATAGGCATTGGAGCATTTTGATGACAAGAGCATGGTGCATTGTGATGAGAAGGGCAGGGAGCATTGTGATGACAGGGTTATGGAGCAATTGGATGAAAAGGGTCATGGAACATTTTGATGACAGTGTTTATGGAACATTGTGATGTTAGGGGTCATGGAGCATTGTGATGAAAAGGGTCATGGAGCATTGTGATGATAAGAGCATTTAGCATTGTTGTGACAAGGGTCATGGAACATTGGGATGACAGGGTGGAGGGAGTATTGTGTTGACTAGTGGTGGAACACTGTGATATCAGTGGTGAGAGAGCATTTTGATGAGAGGTGCATGGAGCATTGTGATGACAAGGCTGTGGAGCATTGTGACGAGAAACGCAGGGCTCATTGTGATGACATGGGTCATGGATCATTGTGCTGACAAACGCATGGAGCATTGTGATGACAAGTTTTGTGGAGCATTGTGATGACAGCGATGTGGAGCATTGTGATGACAAGCGCATGGCACATTTGATGCCATGTGTCATGGAGTAATGTGCTGACAAAGGCATGGAGCATTGTGATGACAAGGGTCACCGAGCATTGTGATGAAATGTTCATGGAGTGTTGTGGTCACCAAGGTCACAGAGCCTTGTGATGACGAGGGCATGGACCATTGTGATGACAAAGGTCATGAAGCATTGTGATAACTGGAGTCACAGAGCATTGTGATGACAGGGGTCATAGAGCATTGTGATGAAAGGGCATGGAGCCTTGTGATGACAGGGTCATGGAGCATTTTTCTGACAAGTTTCATGGATTATTGTGATGACAGTGGGCATGGCGCATTGTGATGACAAGGGCATGGAGCATTGTGATGAGAAGGTCATGGAGTATTGTGAAGAAGGGTGTCAGGGAGCATTGTGATGACATATGTCATGGTCTATTGCAATGACAATGGAATGTAGCATTGTGATGCCAAGTGTCATGGAGGATTGTGATGACAAAGGTAATGGAGCATTTTGATGACAAGGGCTTGGAGCATTGTGATGACAAGGGTCATGGCGCATTGTAATAACAAGTGCCATTGAGAATTTTGATGACATGTTCATGAAGCATTGTGATGACAATCACATGGAGCTTGCTATGACAGGGGTCATGGAGCATTACGATGACAAGTGCATAGAGAATTGTGATGACAAAACATGTAACACTGTGATGAGAATTATCATGGAGCATAGTGATGCCAAGAACGTGGAGAATTGTGATGACAGGGGACATGGAGCATTGTGATGACCAGGGCATGGAGCATTGTGATGGCAAGACCGTGGAGCATTGTGATGAGAAGACCATGGATAATTGTGATGACGAGCGTCATGGAGCACTGTAATGACAAGGGGTATGGAGCATTGTGATGACAGGGGTCATGGAGCATTGTGATGACTGGGGACATGGAGCATCGTGATGACCAAGGCATGGAGCATTGTGATGGCAAGACTGTGGATCATTGTGATGAGAAGACCATGGATAATTGTCATGACGAGCGTCATGGAACACTGTAATGACAAGGGTTATGGAGCATTGTGATGACAGGGGTCATGGAGCATTCTGAAGACAATGATCATGGAGCATTCTGATGACAAGCTTGTGGAGTATTGTGATGACAATGACCTGGATCGTTGTGATGAAAAGGGCATGGAGCATTCTGATGAAAAAGGCATGGAGCCTTTTCATGACTGTGTTCAAGGAGTATTCTGACGACAAGTGTCAGGGAGCATTGTGATGACAAGTGTATTGAGAATTGTGATGACAAAGGTCATGGAGCATTGTGACGACAAGTGCATGGAGTATTGTCATGACAGTCATCATGGAGTGTTGTGATGACAAGTGTTATGGAACATTGTGATCACAAGGGGTTGGAGCATTGTGATGACAGAGGTCATGGACCATTTTGATTTCAAGGAGCATGGAGCATTGTGATGACAAGGGCATGGAGCAATGTGATCCCAAGGTTCATGGAGGATTGTGATGAAAATGGTAATGGAGTATTATGATGACAAGCTCATGGAGCATTGTGATGACAAGGTCATGTAGGATTTTGATGACACAGGCATGGAGAATTGTGATGATAAGGGACATGGAGCACTGTGATGATAAGCGTCATGGAGCATTGTGATTACAGGGGTCATGGAGCATTGGGATGACAAGGGCATGGATCATTGTGATGACAAGTGTCATAGAGCATTGGGCTGAAAATGTTCATGGAGCATTGTGATGACAAGGGAATGGAGCATTGTGATGACAAGAGTCCCGGATCATTGTGTTGTCAGGGGTCATGGAGTGTTGTGATGACAGTGGTCATGGAGGATTGTGATGATATGGGTCATGGAGCATTGTGATGAGAAGGTCATGAAGCATTGGGCTGAAAATGTTCATGGAGTATTGTGATGACAGGGGTCATGGAGCATTGTAATGAGAAGGGAATTGAGCACTGTGATGACAAGGTCCTGGAGCATTGTGATGGGAAGTCCATGGAGCCTTGTGATGACAATTCTCATGGAACATTCTGATGAAAAGGGGCATGGAGCATTGTGATTACAGGGGTCTTGGAGCATTGTGATGAGAAGGCCATGGAGCATTCTGATGACATGCGTCATGGAGCTTTGTGCTGACAAGGGCATGGAGTATTGTGATGAAAATGGCATGGATCATTGTTATGAAAAAGGCATGGAGCCTTGTCATGACAGGGTTCAAGGAGCATACTGACGACAAGTGTCACGGAGCATTGTGATGACAAGTGTATTGAGCATTGTGATGACAAAGTTCATGGAGCATTGTGATGAGAAGACCATGGATAATTGTGATGATGAGCGTCATGGGGTGTTGTGATGATAAGTTTTATGGAACACTGTGATCACAAGGTTTCGGAGCATTGTGATGACAGAGGTCATGGAGCATTTTGATTTCATTGTGATGACAATAGCCTGAAGCATTATGGTGATGGGCATGGTGCATTGTGATGACAGGGTTCATGGAGCATTGAGATGAAAAGGGGCATGGAGCATTGTGATTACAGGGGTCTTGGAGCATTGTGATGACAAGGGCAAGGAGCATTGTGATGAGAAGGCCATGGAGCATTCTGATGACATGCGTCATTGAGCTTTGTGATGACAAGGGCATGGAGCATTGTGATTACAGGGGTCTTGGAGCATTGTGATGACAAGGGTCATGGAGCCTTGTGATGACAATGGTGTGGAACATTGTGATGGCAGTGGTCATGGAGCATTGTTATGACAGGGGTAATGGAGCATTGTGATGAGAAGGGCATGGAGCATTGGTCTGAAAAGTTTCATGGATTATTGTGATGAGAGTGGGCATGGAGCATTGTGATGACAAGGTCACGGAACACTGTGATCCATGGGTCATGGAGGATTGTAATGACAAGGGCATGGAGCATTGTGATGAGAAGGGCATCGAACATTGTTTTGACAAGCGTCATGGAGCTTTGTGATGACAAGGGCATGGAACAATGTGATGAGAGGGTTCATGGAACACTGTGATTCCAAGGGTTATGGAGCTTTGTGATGACAAAAGTCATGGAGCATTTTGATGTCAAGGGCGTGGTGCATTGTGATGAGAAGGGCAGGGAGCATTTTGATGACAGGGTCATGCAGCAATTTGATGAAAAGTGTAATGGAACATTTTGATGACAGGGGTTATAGAACATTGTGATGTCAGGGGTCATGGAGCTTTGGGATGAAAAGGGTCATGGAGCATTTTGATGACAGGGGTTATGGAACATTGTGATGTCAGGGGTCATGGAACATTGTGATGATAAGGGGATGTAGCATTGTGATGACAGGGGTCATGCAACATTGTGATTACAGGGGTGAGGGAGTATTGTGATGACTAGTGATGGAACATTGTGATATCTCTGTTGAGAGAGCATTTTGATGAGAAGTGCATGGAGCATTGTGATTACAAGGTTTATGGAGCATTACGATGACAAGGTTGTGGACCGTTGTGATGAAAATCACGTGGCACATTGTGATGACAAGGGTCATGGAGCATTGTTCTGACAAAGGCATGGAGCATTGTGATGACAAGGGTCACGGAGTATTGTGATGAAAATTTCATGGAGTATTGTGGTTACAAAGGTCACAGAGCCTTGTGATGATGTGGGCATGGAACACTGTGATGACAAATGTTATGAAGCATTGTGATGACTGGAGTCACAGAGCATTGTGATGACAGGGGTCATGGAGCATTGTGATGACAAGGGCATGGAGCATTGTGATGACAGGGGCATGGAGCATTGGTCTGACAAGTTTAATAGATTATTGTGATGACAGTGGGCATGGGGCATTGTGATGACAAGGGCATGGGGCATTGTGATGAGAAGGTCATGGAGTATTGTGAAGACAAGTGTCAGGGAGCATTGTGATGACATATGTCATGGTCCATTGCGATGACAATGGCATGGAGCATTGTGATGCCAAATGTAATGGAGGATTGTGATGACAAATATAATGGAGCATTGTGATGACTAGGGCTTGGAGCATTATGATGACAAGTGCCATTGAAAATTTTCATGACAAGGTCGTGAAGCATTGTGATGACAAGGTGCTGGAGCATTGTGATGAGAAAACCATGGAGCCTTGTGAGACAAGTCTCATGGAGCATACTGATGAAAAGGGGCATGGAGCATTGTGATTAGAGTGTCTTGGAAAATTGTGATGACAAGGGCATGGAGCATTGGGATGAGAAGGCCAAGGAGCAGTCTGATGACATGCGTCATTGAGCTTTGTGATGACAAGGGCATGGAGCATTGTAATTACAGGTGTCTTGGAGCATTGTGATGAAAAAGGCATGGATCATTGTGATGAAAAAGGCATGGAGCCTTGTCATGACAGAGTTCAAGGAGCATACAGAGAACAAGTGTCTGGGAACATTTTGATGACAAGTGTATTGAGCACTGTGATGACAAAGGTCATGGAGCATTGTGATGAGAAGACCATAGATAATTGTGATGACGAGCATCATGGGGCATTGTGATGACAGGTGTTATGGAATATTGTGATCACAAGGGTTTGGAGCAGTGTTATGACAGAGGTCATGGAGAATTTTGATTTCATTGTGATGACAATAGCCTGAAGCATTATGATGATGGTCATGGTGCATTGTGATGACAGGGTTCATGGATCATTGAGATAAAAAGGGACATGGAGCATTGTGATTACAGGGGTCTTGGAGCATTGTGATGAGAAGGGTCATGGAGCCTTGTGATGACAAGGCCATGGAACATCTTGATGGCAGGGGTCATGGAGCATTGTTATCACAGGGGTAATGGAGCATTGTGATGGCAAGGGCATGGAGCATTGTGATGACATGCATCATGGAGCTTTGTGATGACAAGGGCATGTAGCACTGTGATTACAGGGGTCTTGGAGCATTGTGATGACAAGGGTCATGGAGCCATGTGATGACAAGGCCGTGGAACGTTGTGATGGCAGGGGTCATGGAGCATTGTTATGACAGGGGTAATGGAACATTGTGATGACAAGGGCATGGAACATTTGTCTGAAAAGTTTCATGGATTATTGTGATGAGAGTGGGCATGGAGCATTGTGATGAAAAGGGCATGGAACACAGTGATACATGGGTCATGGAGGATTGTAATGACAAGGGCATGGAGCATTGTGCTGCAAAGGCATAGAGCATTGTGATGACAAGGGTCAAAGAGCATTGTGATGAAAAGTTCATGAAGCATTGTGGTTAAAAAGGTCACAGAGACTGTTGATGACAAGGGCATGGACCATTGTGATGACAAAGGTCATGAAGCCTTGTGATGACTGGAGTCACGGAGCATTGTGATGACAGGGGTCATGGAGCATTGTGATAACAAGGGCATGGGGCATTGTGATGACAAGGGCATGGAACATTGGTCTAATAAGTTTCATGGCTTATTGCGATGACAGTTGGAATGGCGCATTGTGATGACAAGGGCATGGAGCATTGTGATGACCAGGTCATTCATTATTGTGAAGACAGGTGTCAGGGAGCATTGTGATGACATATGTAATGGCCCATTGTGATGACAATGCCATGGAGCATTGTGATGCCAAGTGTCATGGAGGATTCTGATGACAAAGGTAATGGAGCATTGTGATGACAATGGCTTGGAGCATTGTGATGACAAGGGTCAGGGAGCATTGTGCTGACAAGTGCATGGAAAATTGTGATGACAAGGGACATGGAGCATTCTGATGACAAGCTTGTGGAGTATTTTGATGACAATGGCATGGAGCATTGTGATGAAAACGGCATGGTGCATTTTGATGAAAAAGGCATGGAGCCTTTTTGTGACAGGGTTCAAGGAGCATTCTGATGACAAGTGTCAGGGAGCATTGTGATGACAAGTGTATCGAGAATTGTGATGACAAAGGTCATGGAGCATTGTGATGAAAAGGGCATGGAGTATTGTGATGACAGGCATCATGGAGCATTGTGATGACAAGTGTTATGGAACATTGTGATCACAAGGGTTTGGAGCATTGTGATGACAGAGGTCATGGATCATTTTGATTTCAAGGAGCATGGAGCATTGTGATGACAAGGGCATGGAGCAATGTGATCCCAAGGTTCATGGAGGATTGTGATGGCAATGGTAATGGAGTATTGTGATGACAAGTGCATAGAACATTGTAATGACAAGTCATGTAGCATTTTGCTGACAAAGGCATGGAGCATTGTGATGACAGGTGTCATGGAGCACTGTGATGACAAGCGTCACGGAGCATTGTGATTACAGGGGTCATGGAGCATTGGGATGACAAGGGCATGCATCATTGTGATGACAAGTGTCATGGAGCATTGGGCTGAAAATGTTCATGGAGTATTGTGATGACAGGGGTCATGGAGCATTGTGATGACTAGGGAATGGAACATTGTGATGACAAGAGTCCCGGATCATTGTGTTGTCAGGTGATATTGAGCGTTGTGATGACTGTGGTCATGGAGCATTGCGATGATATTGGTCATGGAGCATTGTGATGAGAAGGTCATGGAGCATTGGGCTGAAAATGTCCATGGAGTATTGTGATGACAGGGGTCATGGAGCATTGTGATGATAAGGGAATGGAGCATTTTGATGACAATATCCTGGAGCATTGTGATGAGAAGACCATGGAGCCTTGTGATGACAAGTCTCATGGAGCATTCTGATGAAAAGGGGCATGGACCATTGTGATTACAGGGGTCTTGGAGCATTGTGATGACAAGGGCATGGAGCATTGTGATGAGAAGGCCATTGAGCATTCTGATGACATGCATCATGGAGCTTTGTGATGACAAGGGCATGGAGCATTGTGATTAAAGGGGTCTTGGCGCATTGTGATGAAAATGGCATGGATAATTGTGATGAAAAAGGCATGGAGCCTTGTCATGAAAGGGTTCAGGGAGCATACTGATGGCAAGAGTCAGGGAGAATTGTGATGACATGTGTATTGCGCATTGTGATGACAAATGTCATGGGGCATTGTGATGAGAAGTCCATGGATAATTGTGATGAGTAGCGTCATGGGGTATTGTGATGACAAGTGTTATGGAACATTGTGATCACAAGGGTTTGGAGCATTGTGATGACAGAGGTCATGGAGCATTTTGATTTCATTGTGATGACAAGAGCATGAAGCATTATGATGATGGGCATGGTGCATTGTGATGACAGGGTTCATGGAGCATTGTGATGAAAGGTGGCATGGAGCTTTGGTCTGACAAGTTTCATGGATTATTTTGATGACAGTGGGCATGGCACATTGTGATGACAAGGGCATGGAGCATTGTGATGACAAGGTCATGGAGTATTGTGAAGACAGGTGTCAGGGAGCATTGTGATGACATATGTCATGTTCCATTGTGATGACAATAGCACGGAGCATTGTGATGCCAAGTGTCATGGAGGATTGTTGTGAAAAAGGTAAAGGAGCATTGTGATGATAAGCGCATGGAGCATTGAGATGACAAGGGCCATTGATAATTTTAATGTCCATGTCCTGAAACATTATGATGACAAGCGCATGGAGCTTCCTATGACAGGGGTCATGGAGCATTGCGATGACAAGTGCATGGAGTATTGTTATGACAAGAGCATATAACATTGTGATGAGAAGTGCCATGGAGCATTGTGATGACAAGGACGTGGAGAATTGTGAGGACAAGGGACATTGAGCTTTGAGATGACCAGGGCATGGAGCATTGTGATGGCAAAACCGTGGAGCATTGTGATGAGAAGACCATGGGTAATTGTGATGACGAGCATCATGGAGCACTGTAATGACAAGGGGCATGAAGCATTGTGATGATAGGTGTCAGGGAGCATTGTGATGACAAGGGCATGGAGCATTGTGATGACAAGGGTACGGAACATTGTGATGAAAAGTGCCATTGAGAATTTAGATGATAAAGTCGTGAAGCATTGTGATGACAAACACTTGGAGCTTGCTATGACAGGGGTCATGGAACATTGCAATGACAAGTGCATGGAGAATTGTGATGAAACGAGCATGTAACTTTGTGAAGAGAAGTGTCATGTAGCATTGTGATGACAAGTACGTGGAGAATTGTTATGACAAGGGACATGGAGCATTGTGATAACCAGGGAATGGAGCATTGTGATGACAGGGGTCATGGAGCATTATTATGACAAGGGCCATGGTGCATTCTGATATAAGATATCACTTATGAAGGGACTGTAAACCTGGCTACATATGAACTGAATTAGGAAAGAGAACAGAGTCTCAGATTTAGAAAACACTCTTATGCTTGCTTAAGGGGGAAGGAGAGGTGGGGAGACACACAAAACCAGAGTTTGATATTAACACAGGTACCGTTCCATAATCCAAATACAGAAGAGACAAGCCCGACTCCTTCCTCAGTGAATGGGACTCAACACCCCTATTCCCCACAGAGAAATATATCTGACTAGTAAGGATCTTAAAACCTATGTATTGATATGTCTCCATAAGGGAACCAAGTGTGTCTAGAATGACATAAACACGGCACTGAGAATCAGCTCAAACCCACTATAAAAAGGAATTTCAAAACAAAACAAAGAAACAGTGAAATTCTTACACAACACCTTCAGGGGTTCTGATGAAACTTAGAATGACCCTATCTACAACAACAGCTGGATGTGGCATAAGGCTGTTCACCTGGGACTGAGAGGATTGGTGAGATTGGGTGAGAAAATGCAGATGCTTTAAAGCAATAATGCCTGCCACTGATTCCATGGTTCCCAACTCTCCAGGTAGAAGGGAATATCACTACAGTTATAACATGTATGGGAAACCTAGAGAATGGCCACCCTCTGATGGTGAAAGGTTTCTAAAACTCTACTAATTTTTTTCTCTCCATGTGCTGCAGCTTGACATTCCAACTGCTTTAATATCAATCTCCCAACTTGGAGAGTCAGCCCCTATAACATCCTGGTTCGCACAGTTGGCACATTGTGCAGAGGATATAAGGGAAGAGGGAGAACCAATGAGAGAGTAGCTGTAGGCATTTGGACGGCCACATGTCACTCTAATTTCCCGTCATGAAGAAGAATTAACCAAACTCTCAGCCTGCCCCACCCCCATAACTAGTATAGGTCCTGAAGCAAAATTGTGGGTTTAAGGTCAGCTCACAAAAACACAAGTTGAAAAATGGAGCTCAGGGGCACAGCAATTCACTAACTTGCAGAGTTATACAGGACTACTCTCTTCGAAAAATCTGTTGAGGAAAAGCCATGAGGCGGACTTGAAAATGAGGGAGATTTGCACGAAACAGATTTCCAGAAGTACATTGGAATCGCCTTTAAACACAGGAAAAGCATCACAACTTCGACAATTAGGGAATTGTCCATAAAGGGCGCATGTGTTTTCTCCTGAATATATTCAGGAGAAAACGCATACACCCATTTTAGCCAACCAAGCAACCGCACAATGCAAATCTGCACTACAAAGAAGTATCACTTCCCACCGGTCAAAAGGGATATCTGTAAAATGTGTAAAAACCAGAAAGGCAAGAGGGGCTCTAGAGAACAGGGAGCCTTGTTATGCTGATGGGTGGGATGCAGATTGCCAACAGCCACTCTGGAGGAGTGCATTGTGTTCCCTAAAAGAATTAAACAACAGAGCTTCACAACCAAATGCACTTCCAGTCATGGGAATATACCTTGGGGAAATTGAAAATCAATAAGACACAGCCAACCCAAAATATAGGGCAGCACTGCTTACAAGAACTTCGACTTCGGGACACCTTAAATATCCCAGTAAAGACAAAAATAGTAAAGAAATTGTGGTACATACGTACGATGGAATATCCCTCAGCCATGAAATCAATGTGATAAGGCAAGTAGCAGCATAATGAGTGGATTCATGTACGATGATTCTAACTGAAATAAGTCACACAGAAAAAGAAACTTATCATAAGATATCACTTATGAAGGTCTTGTAAACATGTCTACACATGAACTGAATTAGGAAAGAGAAGAGTCTCACATTTAGAAAACACTCTTATGCCTGCTCAAGATGAAAGGAGAGGTGGGGTGATGCATAAAACCAGAGTTTGATATTAGCACAGGTACGGTTGCATAATCCAAATACAAAATAGACAAGACCTACTCTTTCCTCACTGAACGGGGCTCAACACCCCTATTCCCCGCAGAGTAGTATATCTGACTAGTAAGAATCTTAAAACCTATGTATTGATATGTCTCCATAAGGTAACTAAGTATGTCTAGAATGACATAAACACGGCAGAGAGAATCAGCTCAAACCCACTATAAAAATGAATTTCAAAACAAAACAAATAAACAGTGAAATTCTTACACAATACCTTCAGGGGTTCTGATGAAACTTAGAATGACCCTATCTACAACGACAGCTGGATGTGGCATAAGGCTGGTCACTTGGGACTGAGAGGATTGGTGAGATTGGGTGAGAAAATGCAGACCGTTTAAAGCAATAATACCTGGCACCCATTCCATGGGTCCCAACTCTCCAGGTAGAAGGGAATATCACTACAGTTATAACATGTATGGGAAACCTAGAGAATGGACACCATCTGATGGTGAAAGGATTCTAAAACTCTACTAATTTTTTTATCTCCTTGTGCACCAGTTTGACATTCCAACTGCTTTAGTATCAATCTCCCAAATTGGAGAGTCAGCACCTATAACCTCCTGGTTCGCACAGTTGGCACATGGTGTAGAGGATATAAGGGAAGAGGGAGAAACAATTAGAGAGTAGCTGTAGACATTTGGATGGTCACATGTCACTCTAAATTCCCGTCACGAAGAAGAATTAACAAACTCTGAGCCAGCCCCCCCAATGGAACCAGTATAGGTCCTGAAGCAAAATTGTGGATTGGAAGTCAGCTCAAAAAAACGCGAGTTGAAAAATGGAGCTCAGGGGCACAGCAATTCACTAACTTGCAGAGTTATAAAGGACTACTCTCTTCCAAAAATCTGTTGAGAGAAAGCCATGAGGCGGATTTGAAAATGAGGCAGAAGGGCACGAAACAGATTTCCAGAAGTACATTGGAATCGCCTTTAAACACAGGAAAAGCATCACAACTTCGACAATTATGGAATTGTCCATAAAGGGCACATGCGTTTTCTCCTGAATATATTCAGGAGAAAACGCATACGACAATTTTGGCCAACCAAGCAACCGCACAATGCAAATCTGCACTACAAAGAAGTATCACTTCCAACTGGTCAAAAGGGATATCCGTAAAATGTGTAAAAACAAGAAAGGCAAGACAGGATCTGGAGAACAGTGAGCCTTGTTATACGGATGGGTGGGATGTAAATTGCCAACAGCCACTCTGGAGGAGTGCATTGTGTTCCCAAAAAGAAGTAAACAACAGTGCTTCACAACCTAAGGCACGTCCAGTCACGGGAATATACCTTGGGAAAATTGAAAATCAATAAGACACAGCCACCCCAAAATTTATGGCAGCACTGCTTACAAGAACCTCGACTTCGGGACACCTTATAAATACCAGGAAAGACAAAAATGGTAAAGAAATTGTGGTACATACGTATGATGGAATATCCCTCAGCCATGAAGTCAATGTCATAAGGCCAGTAGCAGCATAATGACGGGATTCATGTACGATGATTCAAACTGAAATAAGTCACACAGAAAAATAAACTTATCATAAGATATCACTTATGAAGGGTATATAAAAATGGCTACACATGGAATGAATTAGGAAAAGGAACAGAGTCTCATATTTAGAAAACACTCTTATGCATGCTTAAGGGGAAAGCAGAGGTGGCGTGAAGAATAAACCCAGAGTTTGATATTAGCACAGGTACGGTTCCATAATCCAAATACAAAATAGACAAGACCTACTACTTCCTCTGTGAACGGGACTCAAAACCCCATATTTCCCGCAGAAGAATATATCTTACTAGTAAGAATCTTAAAACCTATGTATTGATATGTCTCCGTAAGGGAATCAAGTGTGTCTAGACTGGCATAAACATAGCAGCGAGAATCAGATCAAACCCACTAGAAAAGGAAATTGAAAAACAAAAAAAAAAAACAGGGAAATTCTTTACAATTCCTTCAGGGTCTCTGATGAAACCTGGAATGACCCTATCTACAACGACACCGGGATGTGGCATAAGGCTGGACACTTGGGACTGAGAGGGTTGGTGAGAGAGGGTGAGCAAATGCAGACCCTTTAAAACAATAATATGTGGCACCCATTCCATGGGTCTCAACTCTCCAGGTTGAAGGAACTATTACTACAGCTAAAACATGTACGGAAAACCTAGAGAACGGACACACTGTGAATACGAAAGGTTTCTAAACCTCAAAGAATAGTCCCTCTCCTGGTGCTCCGGTTTCACTTTACAACTGCTTTATTATCAGTCTTCCAACTTGAAGAGACAGCCACTTTAACATGCTGGTTCAAACAGGTTGCCAATTTGGCAGAGGATGAAAGGGAAGAGGAAGAACCAATGAGAGAGTAGCTGTTAGGGATTTGGACGGGCACATGCCACTCTAATTTCCCGGCAGGAAGAAGAATTAACAAAAGTCTCAGCCACCCACCGGGAACCAGTATAGGTACTGAACCAAAATTTTGGACTTGCGTTCAGCTCACAAAAAACGAGTTGAAAAATGCAGCTCAGGGGCACAGCAATTTAAAAACTGGCAGAGTAATAAAGGACAACTATCGTCCAAAAATCTGTTGAGGGAAGGAAACGAGGCGGATTTGAAAGGCAGGCAGAATAGCAGGAAACAGATTTCAAGAGGTACGTTGGAATCGCCTTTAAAGCACAGGAACAGGGGCAAAACTTTGACAATAATGCACTTGGCCAAGAAGGGCGTATGCGTTTTCTCCTGAATATATTCAGGAGAAAACGCATACGCCCTTCTTGGCCAAGCAAGTAAGCGGGCAATGCAAATCTGCACTACAAAGAAGTATCACTTCCCACTGGTCAAAAGGGACAGCAACAAAATGTGTAAAATCCAGAAACGCAAGACAGGCCCTGGAGAACAGGGAGCCTTGTTATGGTGTTGGGCGAGATAAAAACTGTCAAGTGCTTCTCTGGAGGAATGCATTGTGTGGCCTAAAACAAGTAAACAACAGAGCTACAGAGCCAAGGGCACTTCCAGTCTAGGGAATATACCTTGGGAAAACTGAAAATCAATAAGAAAGAGCCACCTCAAAATTTAGGGCTGCACTGCTTACAAGAACCTCAACTTGGGTACACATTAAATATCCCAGGAAATATAAAAATGGTTCAAAATATTGTGGTACTTACGTACGATGGAATATCCCTCAACCATGAAATAAAAGTCATAAGACCAGTAGCAGCAAAATGAGTGGATTCAGGTACGATGATTCTAAGTGAAATAAGTCACACAGAAAAAGAAACATCATAAGATATCACGTATGAAGGCCCTATAAACATGGCTACACTTGAACTGAGTTAGGAAAGAGAACAGTGTCTCACATTTAGAAAACACTCTTATGCCTGCTTAAGGGGGAAGGAGAGGTGGGGTGATGCATAAACCCAGAGTTTGATATAAGCACAGGTACCGTTCCAAAAACCAACTATGAAATAGACAAGACCTACACCTTCCTCATTGAAAGGGACTCAAAACCCCATATTTCCCGCAGAGCAATATATCTGACTAGCAAGAATCTTAAAAACTCTGTATTGATATGTCTCCGTAAGGGAATCAAGTGTGTCTAGACTGTAATAAACATGGCAGCGAGAATCAGCTCAAACCCACTATAAAAAGGAATTTCA
Source organism: Hyperoodon ampullatus (assembly GCF_949752795.1). Classification (NCBI taxonomy): domain Eukaryota; kingdom Metazoa; phylum Chordata; class Mammalia; order Artiodactyla; family Ziphiidae; genus Hyperoodon; species Hyperoodon ampullatus. The sequence goes on from NW_027640767.1 coordinate 528,864, forward strand.
AAAACAAAACAAAAAAACTGGGAAATTCTTTACAATTCCTTCAGGGTCTCTGATGAAACCTGGAATGACCCTATCTACAATGACAGCTGGATGTGGCATAAGGAGGGACACTTGGGACTGAGAGGATTGGTGAGATTGGGTGAGCAAATGCAGACCCTTTAAAGCACAAATGCCTGGCACCCATTCCATGGGTCCCAAATCTCCAGCTTGAAGGGTATATTACTACAGCTATAACATGTACGGGAAACCTAGAGAACGGACACACTGTGAATACGAAAGGTTTCTAAAACTCAACGAATAGTCCCTCTCCTGGTGCTCTGGTTTGACTTTCCATCTGCTTTACTATCAACCTCCCAACTTGGAGAGACAGCCCATTTAACCTCCTGGTTCGCACATGTTGCCAATTTGGCAGAGGATGAAAGGGAAGAGGAAGAACCAATGAGAGGGTAGCTGTTAGGCATTAGGACGGGCACATATCACTCTAACTTCCCGGCAGGAAGAAGAATTAACCAAAGTCTCAGCCCCCCACCGGGAACCAGCATAGGTCCTGAAACAAATTGTTGGACTTGCGGTCACCTCACCAAAAACGAGTAGAAAAATGGAGCTCAGGGGCACAGCAATTCACAAAGTGGCCGAGTAATAAAGGACAACTATCGACCAAAAATCTGTTGAGGGAAGGCAACGAGGCGGACTTGAAAGCGAGGCAGAATAGCAGGAAACAGATTTCAAGAGGTACGTTGAAATCGCCTTTAAAGCACAGGAAGAGGGGCACAACTTCCACAATGATGCACTTGGCCAAAAAGGGCGTATGCGTTTTCTCCTGAATATATTCAGGAGAAAACGCATACGCCCTTTTTGGCCAAGCAAGCAAGCGGGCAATGCAAATCTGCACTAAAAAGACGTATCACTTCCCACCGGTCAAAAGGGACATCCACAAAATGTGTAAAAACCAGAAAGGCAAGGCAGGCCCTGCAGAACAGGGATCCTTGTTATGCTGATGGGAGGGATGTAAATTGCCAACTGCCTCTCTGGAGGAGTACATTGTGTTCCCTAAAACAAGTAAAGAACAGAGCTACAGAGCCAAGGGCACTTCCAGGCTAGGGAATATACCTTGGGAAAACTGAAAATCAATAAGACAGAGCCACCCAAAAATTTAGGGCTGCACTGATTACAAGGACCTCAACTTGGGTACACCTTAAATATCCCAGGAAATATAAAAATGGTTCAAAAAATTGTGGTACTTATGTACGATGGAATATCCCTCAGCCATGAAATCAATGTCATAAGACCAGTAGCAGCAAAATGGGTGGATTCAGGTACGAGGATTCTAAGTGAAATAAGTCACACAGAAAAATAAACTTATCATAAGATATCACTTATGAAGATCCTGTAAACATGGCTACACTTGAACTGAGTTAGGAAAGAGAACAGTGTCTCACATTTAGAAAACACTCTTATACCTGCTTAAGGGGGAAGGAGAGGTGGGGTGATGCATAAAACCAGAGGTTGATATAAGCACAGGTACCGTTCCAAAAACCAACTATGGAATAGACAAGACCTACACCGTCCTCAGTGAAAGGGACTCAAAACCCCATATTTCCCGCAGAGGAATATATCTGACTAGTAAGAATCTTAAAACCTATGTATTGATATGTCTCCGTAAGGGAATCAAGTGTGTCTAGACTGGCATAAACATGGCAGCGAGAATCAGCTCAAACCCACTATAAAAAGGAATTTCAAAAACAAAACAAAAAAACCGGGAAATTCTTTACAATTCCTTCAGGGTCTCTGATGAAACCTGGAATGACCCTATCTACAATGACAGCTGGATGTGGCATAAGGAGGGACACTTGGGACTGAGACGATTGGTGAGATTGGGTGAGCAAATGCAGACCCTTTAAAGCACAAATGCCTGGCACCCATTCCATGGGTCCCAACTCTCCAGGTTGAAGGGAATATTACTACAGCTATAACATGTACGGGAAACCTAGAGAACGGAAACACAGTGAATACGAAAGGTTTCTAAAACTCAACGAATAGTCCCTCTCCTGGTGCTCTGGTTTGACTTTCCATCTGCTTTACTATAAACCTCCCAACTTGGAGAGACAGCCTCTTGAACCTCCTGGTTCGCACAGGTTTCCAATTTGGCAGAGGATGAAAGGGAAGAGGGAGAACCAATTAGAGCGTAGCTGTTAGGCATTTGTACGGGCACATATCACTCTAACTTCCTGGCAGGAAGAAGAATTAACCAAAGTCTCAGCCTCCCTCCGGGAACCAACATAGTTCCTGAACCAAAATGTTGGACTTGCGGTCAGCTCACCAAAAACGAGTTGAAAAATGGAGCTCAGGGGCACAGCAATTCACAAACTGGCCGAATAATAAAGGACAACTATCGTCCAAAAATCTGTTGAGGGCAGGCAACGACGCGGACTTGAAAGCGAGGCAGAATAGCAGGAAACAGATTTCAAGAGGTACGTTGGAATCGCCTTTAAAGCACAGGAAGAGGCGGACAACTTCGACAATGATGCACTTGCCCAAAAAGGGTGTATGCGTTTTCTCCTGAATATATTCAGGAGAAAACGCATACGCCCTTTTTGGCCAAGCAAGCAAGCGGGCAATGCAAATCTGCACTACAAAGAAGTATCACTTCCCACCGGTCAAAAGGGACATCCACAAAATGTGTAAAAACCAGAAAGGCAAGACAGGCCCTGGAGAACAGGGAGCCTTGTTATGCTGATGGGCGGGATGTAAATTGCCAACTGCCTCTGTGGAGGAGTACATTGTATTCCCTAAAACAAGTAAAGAACTGAGCTACAGAGCCAAGGGCACTTCCAGTCTAGGGAATATACCTTGGGAAAACTGAATATCAATAAGACAGAGCCACCCCAAAATTTAGGTCTGCACTGCTTATAAGGACCTCAACTTGGTTCCACCTTAAATATCCCAGGAAATATAAAAATGGTTCAAAAATTTTGGTACTTATGTACGATGGACTATACCTCAGCCATGAAATCAATGTCATAAGACCAGTAGCAGCAAAATGGGTGGATTCAGGTACGATGATTCTAAGTGAAATAAGTCACACAGAAAAAGAAACTTATCATAAGATATCACTTATGAAGATCCTGTAAACATGGCTACACTTGAACAGAGTTAGGAAAGAGAACAGTGTCTCACATTTAGAAAACACTCTTATGCCTGCTTAAGGGGGAAGGAGAGGTGGGGTGATGCATAAAAACAGAGTTTCATATAAGCACAGGTACCGTTCCAAAAACCAACTATGGAATAGACAAGACCTACACCTTCCTCAGTGAAAGGGACTCAAAACCCCATATTTCCCGCAGAGGAATATATCTGACTAGTAAGAATCTTAAAACCTATGTATTGATATGTCACCGTAAGGGAATCAAGTGTGTCTAGACTGGCATAAACATGGCAGCGGGAATCAGCTCAAACCCACTATAAAAAGGAATATCAAATACAAAACAAAAAAACTGGGAAATTCTTTACAATTTCTTCAGGGTCTCTGATGAAACCCGGAATGACCCTATCTACAACGACAGCTGGATGTGGCATAAGGCTGGACACTTGGGACTGAGAGGATTGGTGAGATTGGGTGAGCAAATGCAGACCCTTTAAAGCAGTAATGCATGGCACCCATTCCATGGGTCCCAACTCTCCAGGTTGAAGGGAATATTACTACAGTTATAACATGTACGGGAAACCTAGAGAACGGACACACTGTGAATACGAAAGGTTTCTAAAACTCAACGAATAGTGTCTCTCCTGGTGCTCCGGTTTGACTTTCCATCTGCTTTACTATCAATCTCCCAAGTTGGAGAGACAGCCCCTTTAACCTCCTGGTTCGCACAGGTTGCCAATTTGGCAGAGGGTGAAAGGGAAGTGGGAGAACCAATGAGAGAGTAGCTGTTAGGCATTTGGACGGGCACCTATCACTCTAACTTCCCGCCAGGAAGAAGAAGTAACCAAAGTCTCAGCCCCCCACCGGGAAGCAGCATAGGTCCTGAACCAAAATTTGGACTTGCAGTCAGCTCACGAAAACGAGTTGAAAAATGGAGCTCAGGGGCACAGCAATTCACAAACTGGCCGAGTAATAAAGGACAACTATCGTCCAAAAATCTGTTGAAGGAAGGCTACGAGGCGGACCTGAAAGCGAGGCAGAATAGCAGGAAACAGATTTCAAGACGTACGTTGGAATCACCTTTGAAGCACAGGAAGAGGGGCACAACATCGACAATGATGCACTTGGCCAAAAAGGGCGTATGCGTTTTCTCCTGAATATATTCAGGAGAAAACGCATACGCCCTTTTTGGCCAAGCAAGCAAGAGGGCAATGCAAATCTGCACTACAAAGAAGTATCACTTCCCACCGGTCAAAAGGGTCTTCCACAAAATATGTAAAAACCAGAAAGGAAAGACAGGCCCTGGAGAACAGGGAGCCTTGTTATGCTGATGGGCGAGATGTAAATTGCCAACTGCCTCTCTGGAGGAGTGCATTGTGTTCCCTAAATCAAGTAAACAACAGAGCTACAGATCCAAGGGCACTTCGAGTCTAGGGAATATACCTTGGGAAAACTGAAAATCAATAAGACAGAGCCACCCCAAAATTTAGGGCTGCACTGCTTACAAGGACCTCAACTTGGGTACACCTTAAATATCCCAGGAAATATAAAAATGGTTCAAAAAATTGTGGTACTTACGTACGATGGAATATCCCTCAGCCATGAAATCAATGTCATAAGACCAGTAGCAGCAAAATGGGTGGATTCAGGTACGATGATTCTAAGTGAAATAAGTCACACAGAAAAAGAAACTTATCATAAGATATCACTTATGAAGATCCTGTAAACATGGCTACACTTGAACTGAGTTAGGAAAGAGAACAGTGTCTCACATTTAGAAAACAGTCTTATGCCTGCTTAAGGGGGAAGGAGAGGTGGGGTGATGCATAAAACCAGAGTTTGATATAAGCACAGGTACCGTTCCAAAAACCAACTATGGAATAGACAAGACCTACACCTTCCTCAGTGAAAGGGACTCAAAACCCCATATTTCCCGCAGAGGAATATATCTGACTAGTAAGAATCTTAAAACCTATGTATTGATATGTCTCCGTAAGGGAATCATGTGTGTCTAGACTGGCATAAACATGGCAGCGAGAATCAGCTCAAACCCACTAGAAAAAGGAATTTCAAAAACAAAACAAAAAAACTGGGAAATTCTTTACAATTCCTTCAGGGTCTCTGATGAAACCTGGAATGACCCTATCTACAACGACAGCTGGATGTGGCATAAGGAGGGACACTTGGGACTGAGACGATTGGTGAGATTGGGTGAGCAAAGGCAGACCCTTTAAATCACAAATGCCTGGCTCCCATTCCATGGGTCCCAACTCTCCAGGTTGAAGGGAATATTACTACAGCTATAACATGTACGGGAAACCTAGAGAACGGACACACTGTGAATACGAAAGGTTTCTAAAACTCAATGAATAGTCCCTATCCTGGTGCTCTGGTTTGACTTTCCATCTGCTTTACTATCAACGTCCCAACTTGGAGAGACAGCCCCTTTAACCTCCTGGTTCGCACAGGTTTCCAATTTGGCAGAGGATGAAAGGGAAGAGGGAGAACCAATGAGAGAGTAGCTGTTAGGCATTTGGACGGGCACGTATCACTGTAATTTCCCGGCAGGAAGAAGAATTATCCAAACTCTCAGCCCCGCACCGGGAACCATCAAAGGTCCTGAACCAAAATGTTGGACTTGCGGTCAGCTCACCTAAAACGAGTTGAAAAATGGAGCTCAGGGGCACAGCAATTCACAAACTGGCCGAGTAATAAAGGACAACTATCGTCCAAAAATCTGTTGAGGGAAGGCAACGAGGCGGACTTGAAAGCGAGGCAGAATAGCAAAAACAGATTGCAAGAGGTACGTTGGAATCGCCTTTAAAGCACAGGAAGAGTGGCACAACTTCGACAATGATGCACTTGGCCAAAAAGGGCGTATGCGTATTCCCCTGAATATATTCAGGAGAAAACGCATACGCCCTTATGGGCCAAGCAAGCAAGCAGGCAATGCAAATCTGCACTACAAAGAAGTATCACTTCCCACCGGTCAAAAGGGACTTCCACAAAATATGTAAAAACCAGAAAGGCAAGACAGGCCCTGGAGAACAGGGAGTCTTGTTATGCTGATGGGCGGGATGTAAATTGCCAACTGCCTCTCTGGAGGAGTGCATTGTGTTCCCTAAATCAAGTAAACAACAGAGCAACAGAGCCAAGGGCACTTCCAGTCTAGGGAATATACCTTGGGAAAACTGAAAATCAATAAGACAGAGCCACCCCAAAATTTAGGGCTGCACTGCTTACAAGGACCTCAACTTGGGTACACCTTAAATATACCAGGAAATATAAAAATGGTTCAAAAAATTGTGGTACTTACGTATGATGGAATATCCCTCAGCCTTGAAATCAATGTCATAAGACCAGGAGCAGCAAAATGGGTGGATTCAGGTACGATGATTCTAAGTGAAATGAGTCACACAGAAAAAGAAACATCATAAGATATCACTTATGAAGATCCTGTAAACATGGCTACACTTGAACTGAGTTAGGAAAGAGCACAGTGTCTCACATTTAGAAAACACTCTGATGCCTGCTTAAGGGGGATGGAGATGTGGGGTGATGCATAAAACCAGAGTTTGATATAAGCACAGGTACCGTTCCAAAAACCAATAATGGAATAGACAAGACCTACACCTTCCTCAGTGAAAGGGACTCAAAACCCCATATTTCCCGCAGAGGAATATATCTGACTAGAAAGAATCTTAAAACCTATGTATTGATATGTCTCCGTAAGGGAATCAAGTGTGTCTAGACTGACATAAACATGGCAGTGAGAATCAGCTCAAACCCACTATAAAAAGGAATTTCAAAAACAAAACAAAAAAACTGGGAAATTCTTTACAATTCCTTCAGGGTCTCTGATGAAACCTGGAATGACCCTATCTATAATGACAGCTGGATGTGGCATAAGGTGGGACACTTGGGACTGAGACGATTGGTGAGATTGGGTGAGCAAATGCAGACCCTTTAAAGCACAAATGCCTGGCACACATTCCATGGGTCCCAACTCTCCAGGTTGAAGGGAATATTACTACAGCTATAACATGTACCGGAAACCAAGAGAACGGATACACTGTGAATACGAAAGGTTTCTAAAACTCAACGAATAGTCCCTCTCCTGGTGCTCCGGTTTGACTTTCCATCTGCTTTACTATCAACCTCCCAACTTGGAGAGACAGCCCCTTTAACCTCCTGGTTCGCACAGGTTGCCAATTTGGCAAAGGATGAAAGGGAAGAGGGAGAACTAATGAGAGAGTAGCTGTTAGGCATTTGGATGGGCACATATCACTGTAATTTCCCTGCAGGAAGAAGAATTAACCAAAGTCTCAGCCACCCACCAGGAACCAGTATAGGTCCTGAACCAAAATTTTGGACTTGCGGTCAGCTCACCAAAAACAAGTTGAAAAATGGAGCTCAGGGGCACTGCAATTCACAAACTGGCCGAGTCATAAAGGACAACTATCGTCCAAAAATCTGTTGAGGGAAGGCAACGAGGCGGACTTGAAAGCGAGGCAGAATAGCAGGAAACAGATTTCAAGAGGTACGTTGGAATCGCCTTTAAAGCACAGGAAGAGGGGCACAACTTCCACAATGATGCACTTGGCCAAAAAGGGCGTATGCGTTTTCTCCTGAATATATTCAGGAGAAAACGCATACGCCCTTTTTGGCCAAGCAAGCAAGCGTGCAATGCAAAGCTGCACTAAAAAGAAGTATCACTTCCCACCGGTCAAAAGGGACATCCACAAAATGTGTAAAAACCAGAAAGGCAAGACAGGCCCTGGAGAACAGGGAGCCTTGATATGTTGATAGTCGGGATGTAAATTGCCATCTGCCTCTCTGGAGGAGTGCATTGTGTTCCCTAAAACAAGTAAAGAACAGAGCTACAGAGCCAAGGGCATTTCCAAACTAGGGAATATACCTTGGGAAAACTGAAAATAAATAAGACAGAGCCACCCCAAAATTTAGGGCTGCACTGCTTACAAGGACCTCAACTTGGGTACACCTTAAATATCCCAGGAAATATAAAAATGGTTCAAAAAATTGTGGTACTTACGTACGATGGAATATCCCTCAGCCATGAAATCAATGTCATAAGACCAGTAGCAGCAAAATGGGTGGATTCAGGTACGATGATTCTAAGTGAAATAAGTCACACAGAAAAAGAAACTTATCATAAGATATCACTTATGAAGATCCTGTAAACATGGCTACACTTGAACTGAGTTAGGAAAGAGAACAGTGTCTCACATTTAGAAAACACACTTATGCCTGCTTAAGGGGGAAGGAGAGGTGGGGTGATGCATAAAACCAGAGTTTGATATAAGCACAGGTACCGTTCCAAAAACCAACTATGGAATAGACAAGACCTACACCTTCCTCAGTGAAAGGGACTCAAAACCCCATATTTCCCGCAGAGGAATATATGTGACTAGTAAGAATCTTAAAACCTATGTATTGATATGTCTCCGTAAGGGAATCAAGTGTGTCTAGACTGGCATAAACATGGCAGTGAGAATAAGCTCAAACCCACTATAAAAAGTAATTTCAAAAACAAAACAAAAAAACGGGGAAATTCTTTACAATTCCTTCAGGGTCTCTGATGAATCCTGGAATGACCCTATCTACAACGACAGCTGGATGTGGCATAAGGAGGGACACTTGGGACTGAGAGGATTGGTGAGATTGGGTGAGCAAATGAAGACCCTTTAAAGCACAAATGCCTGGCACCCATTCCATGGGTCCCAACTCTCCAGTTTGAAGGGAATATTACTACAGCTATAACATGTACGGGAAACCTAGAGAACGGACACACTGTGAATACGAAAGGATTCTAAAACTCAACGAATAGTCCCTCTCCTGGTGCTCGGGTTTGACTTTACATCTGCTTTACTATCAACCTCCCAACTTGGAGAGACAGCCCCTTTAACCTCCTGGTTCGCACAGGTTGCCAATTTGGCAGAGGATGAAAGGGAAGAGGGAGAACCAATGAGAGAGTAGCTGTTAGGAATTTGGACGGGCACATATCACAGTAATTTCCCGGCAGGAAGAAGAATTAACCAAAGTCTCAGCCACCCACCGGGAACCAGTATAGTTCCTGAACCGAAATTTTGGACTTGCGGTCAGCTCACCAAAAACGAGTTGAGAAATGGAGCTCAGGGGCACAGCAATTCACAAACTGGCCGAGTAATAAAGGACAACTATCGTCCAAAAATCTGTTGAGGGAAGGCAACGAGGCGGACTTGAAAGTGAGGCAGAATAGCAGGAAACAGATTTCAGAAGTACGTTGGAATCGCCTTTAAAGCACAGGAAGAGGGGCACAACTTCGAAAATGATGCACTTGGCCAAAAAGGGCGTATGCGTTTTCTCCTGAATATCTTCAGGAGAAAACGCATACGCCCTTTTGGCCAAGCAAGCAAGCGGGCAATGCAAATCTGCACTAAAAAGAAGTATCACTTCCCACGGGTCAAAAGGGACATCCACAAAATGTGTAAAAACCAGAAAGGCAAGACAGGCCCTGGAGAACAGGGAGCCTTGTTATGCTGATGGGTGGGATGTAAATTGCCAACTGCCTCTCTGGAGGAGTGCATTGAGTTCCCTAAAACAAATAAAGAACAGAGCTACAGAGCCAAGGGCCCTTCCAGTCTAGGGAATATACCTTGGGAAAACTGAAAATCAATAAGACAGAGCCACCCCAAAATTTAGGGCTCCACTGCTTACAAGGACCTCAACTTGGATACACCTTAAGTATCCCAGGAAATATAAAAATGGTTCAAAAAATTCTGGTACTTACGTACGATGGAATATCCCTCAGCCATGAAATCAATGTCATAAGACCAGTAGCAGAAAAATGGGTGGATTCAGGTACGATGATTCTAAGTGAAATAAGTCACACAGAAAAAGAAACTTATCATAAGATATCACTTAAGAAGATCCTGTAAACATGGCTACACTTGAACTGAGTTAGGAAAGAGAACAGTATCTCATATTTAGAAAACATTCTTATGCCTGCTTAAGGTGGAAGGAGAGGTGGGGTGATGCATAAAACCAGAGTTTGATATAAGCACAGGTACCGTTCCAAAAACCAACAATGGAATACACAAGACCTACTCCTTTCACAGTGAAAGGGACTCAAAACCCCATATTTCCCGCAGAGGAATATATCTGACTAGTAAGAATCTTAAAACCTATGTATTGATATGTCTCCATAAGGGAATCAAGTGTGTCTAGACTGGCATAAACATGGCAGCGAGAATCAGCTCAAACCACTATAAAAAGGAATTTCAAAAACAAAACAAAAAAAACTGGGAAATTCTTTACAATTCCTTCCGGGTCCCTGATGAAACCTGGAATGACCCTATCTATAACGACAGCTGGATGTGGCATAAGGAGGTACACTTGAGACTGAGTCGATTGGTGAGATTGGGTGAGCAAATGCAGACCATTTAAAGCAATAATGCATGGCACCAATTCCATGGGTCCCAACTCTCCAGTTTGAAGGGAATATTACTACAGCTATAACATGTACGGGAAACCTAGAGAACGGACACACTGTGAATACGAAAGGTTTCTAAAACTCAACGAATAGTCCCTCTCCTGGTGCTCCGGTTTGACTTTCCATCTGCTTTACTATCAACCTCCCAACTTGGAGAGACAGCCCCTTTAACCTCCTGGTTCGCACAGGTTGCCAATTTGGCAGAGGATGAAAGCGAAGAGGGAGAACCAATGAGAGAGTAGCTGTTAGGCATTTGGACGGGCACATCTCACTCTAACTTCCCCGCAGGAAGAAGAATTAACCAAAGTCTCAGCCACCCAGCGGGAACCAGTATAGGTCCTGAACCAAAATTTTGGACTTGCGGTCAGCTCACCAAAAACGAGTTGAAAAATGGAGCTCAGGGGCACAGCAATTCACAAACTGGCCGAGTAATAAAGGACAACTATCGTCCAAAAATCTGTTGAGGGAAGGCAACGAGGCGGACTTGAAAGCGAAGCAGAATAGCAGGAAACAGATTTCAAGAAGTACGTTGGAATCGCCTTTAAAGCACAGGAAGAGGGGCACAACTTCGAAAATGATGCACTTGGCCAAAAAGGGTGTATGCGTTTTCCCCTGAATATCTTCAGGAGAAAACGCATATGCCCTTTTTGGCCAAGCAAGCAAGCGGGCAATGCAAATCTGCACTACAAAGAAGTATCACTTCCCACCGGTCAAAAGGGACATCCACAAAATGTGTAAAAACCAGAAAGGCAAGACAGGCCCTGGAGAACAGGGAGCCTTGTTATGCTGATGGGCGGGATGTAAATTGCCAACTGCCTCTCTGGAGGAGTGCATTGTGTTCCCTAAAACAAGTAAAGAACAGAGCTACAGAGCCAAGGGCCTTTCCAGTCTAGGGAATATACCTCGGGAAAACTGAAAATCAATAAGACAGAGCCACCCCAAAATTTAGGGCTGCACTGCTTACAGGGACCTCAACTTGGATCCACCTTAAGTATCCCAGGAAATATAAAAATGGTTCAAAAAATTCTGGTACTTACGTACGATGGAATATCCCTCAACCATGAAATCAATGTCATAAGACAAGTAGAAGCAAAATGGGTGGATTCAGGTACGATGATTCTAAGTGAAGTAAGTCACACAGAAAAAGTAACTTATCATAAGATATCAGTTATGAAGATCCTGTAAACATGGCTACACTTGAACTGAGTTAGGAAAGAGAACAGTGTCTCATATTTAGAAAACACTCTTATGCCTGCTTAAGGGGGAAGGAGAGGTGGGGTGATGCATAAAACCTGAGATTGATATAAGCACACATACCGTTCCAAAAACCAACTATGGAATAGACAAGACCTACACCTTTCTCAGTGAAAGGAACTCAAAACACCATATTTCCCGCAGAGGAATATATCTGACTAGTAAGAATCTTAAAACCTATGTATTGATATGTCTCCGTAAGGGAATCAAGTGTGTCTAGACTGGCATAAACATGGCAGCGAGAATCAGCTCAAACCCACTATAAAAAGGAATTTCAAAAACAAAACAAAAAAAAATGGGAAATTCTTTACAATTCCTTCAGGGCCTCTGAGGAAACCTGGAATGACCATATATACAACAACAGCTGGATGTGGCATAAGGAGGGACACTTGGGACTGAGACGATTGGTGAGATTGGGTGAGCAAATGCAGACCCTTTAAAGCACAAATGCTTGGCACCCATTCCATGAGTCCCAACTCTCCAGGTTGAAGGAAATATTACTACAGCTATAACATGTACGGGAAACCTAGAGAACGGACACACTGTGAATACGAAAGGTTTCTAAAACTCAACGAATAGTCCCTATCCTGGTGCTCCGGTTTGACTTTCCATCTGCTTTACTATCAACCTCCCAACTTGTAGAGACAGCCCCTTTAACCTCCTGGTTCGCACAGGTTTCCAATTTGGCAGAGGATGAAAGGGAAGAGGGAGAACCAATGAGGGAGTAGCTGTTAGGCATTTGGACGGGCACATATCACTCTAAATTCCCGGCAGGAAGAAGAATTAACCAAAGTCTCAGCCACCCACTGGGAACCAGTATAGGTCCTGAACCAAAATTTTGGACTTGCGGTCAGCTCACCAAAAACGAGTTGAAAAATGGAGCTCAGGGGCACAGCAATTCACAAACTGGCCGAGTAATAAAGGAAAACTATCGTCCAAAAATCTGTTGAGGGAAGGCAACGAGGCGGACTTGAAAGCCAGGCAGAATAGCAGGAAACAGATTTCATGAGGTACGTTGGAATCGCCTTTAAAGCACAGGAAGAGGGGCACAACTTCGACATTGATGCCATTGGCCAAAAAGGGCGTATGCGTTTTCTCCTGAATATATTGAGGAGAAAACGCATACGCCCTTTTTGGCCAAGCAAGCAAGCGGGCAATGCAAATCGGCACAACAAAGAAGTATCCCTTCCCACCGGTCAAAAGGGACATCCACAAAATGTGTAAAAACCAGTAAGGCAAGACGGGCCCTGGAGAACAGGGAGCCTTGTTATGCTGATGGGCGGGATGTAAATTGCCAACTGCCTCTCTGGAGGAGTGCACTGTGTTTACTAAAACAAGTAAACAACAGAGCTACAGAGCCAAGGGCACTTCCAGTCTAGGGAATATACCTTGGGAAAACTGAAAATCAATAATACAGAGCCACCCCAATATTTAGGGCTGCAGTGCTTACAAGGACCTCAACTTGGGTACACCTTAAATATCCCAGGAAATATAAAAATGGTTCAAAAAATTGTGGTAATTACGTACGATGGATTATCCCTCAGCCATGAAATCAATGTCATAAGACCAGCAGCAGCAAAATGGGTGGATTCAGGTACGATGATTCTAAGTGAAATAAGTCACACAGAAAAAGAAACTTATCATAAGATATCACTTATGAAGATCCTGTAAACATGGCTACACTTGAACTGAGTTAGGAAAGAGAACAGTGTCTCACATTTAGAAAACACTCTTATGCCTGCTTAAGGGGGATGGAGAGGTGGGGTGATGCATAAAACCTGAGTTTGATATAAGCACACGTACCGTTCCAAAAACCAACTATGGAATAGACAAGACCTACACCTTTCTCAGTGAAAGGGACTCAAAACACCATATTTCCACCAGAGGAATATATCTGACTAGTAAGAATTTTAAAACCTATGTATTGATATGTCTCCGTAAGGGAATCAAGTGTGTCTAGACTGGCATAAACATGGCAGCGAGAATCAGCTCAAACCCACTATAAAAAGGAATTTCAAAAACAAAACAAAAAAAATGGGAAATTTTTTACAATTCCTTCAGGGTCTCTGAGGAAACCTGGAATGACCCTATATACGACAGCTGGATGTGGCATAAGGAGGGACACTTGGGACTGAGACGATTGGTGAGATTGGGTGAGCAAATGCAGACCCTTTAAAGCACAAATGCTTGGCACCCATTCCATAAGTCCCAACTGTCCAGGTTGAAGGGAATATTACTACAGCTATAACATGAACGGGAAACCTAGAGAACGGACACACTGTGAATATGAAAGGTTTCTAAAACTCAACGAATAGCCCCTATCCTGGTGCTCTGGTTTGACTTTCCATCTGCTTTACTATCAACCTCCCAACTTGGAGAGACAGCCCCTTTAACCTCCTGGTTCGCACAGGTTTCCAATTTGGCAGAGGATGAAAGGGAAGAGGGAGAAACAATGAGAGAGTAGCTGTTAGGCATTTGGACCGGCACATATCACTGTAATTTCCCGGCAGGAATAAGAATTAACCAAAGTCTCAGCCACCCTCCGGGAACCAGTATATATCCTGAACCAAAATTTTGGAATTGCGGTCAGCTCACCAAAAACGAGTTGAAAAATGGAGCTCAGGGGCACAGCAATTCACAAACTGGCCGAGTAATAAAGGACAACTATCGTCCAAAAATCTGTTGAGGGAAGGCAACGAGGCGGACTTGAAAGCGAGGCAGAATAGCAGGAAACAGATTTCAAGAGGTACGTTGGAATCGCCTTTAAAGCACAGGAAGAGGGGCACAACTTCGACAATGATGCACTTGGCCAAAAAGGGCGTATGCGTTTTCTCCTGAATATATTCAGGAGAAAACGCATACGCCCTTTTTGACCAAGCAAGCAAGCGGGCAATGCAAATCTGCACTACAAAGAAGTATCACTTCCCACTGGTCAAAAGAGACATCCACAAAATATGTAAAAACCAGAAAGGCAAGACAGGCCCTGGAGAACAGGGAGCCTTGTTATGCTGATGGGCGGGATGTAAATTGCCAACTGCCTCTCTGGAGGAGTGCATTGTGTTCTCTAAAACAAGTAAACAACAGAGCTACAGAGCCAAGGGCACTTCCAGTCTAGGGAATATACCTTGAGAAAACTGAAAATCAATAAGACAGAGCCACCCCAAAATTTAGGGCTGCACTGCTTACAAGGACCTCAACTTGGATACACCTTAAGTATCCCAGGAAATATAAAAATGGGTCAAAAAATTGTGGTACTTACGTACGATGGAATATCCCTCAGCCATGAAATCAAAGTCATAAGACCAGTAGCAGCAAAATGGGTGTATTCAGGTACGATGATTCTAAGCGAAATAAGTCACACAGAAAAAGAAACTTATCATAAGGTATCACTTAAGAAGATCCTATAAACATGGCTACACTTGAACTGAGTTAGGAAAGAGAACAGTGTCTCATATTTCGAAAACACTCTTATGCCTGCTTAAGAGGGAAGGAGAGGTGGGGTGATGCATAAAACCAGAGTTTGATATAAGCACAGGTACCGTTCCAAAAACCAACTATGGAATAGACAAGACCTACACCTTCCTCAGTGAAAGGGATTCAAAACCCCATATTTCCCGCAGAGGAATATATCTGACTAGTAAGAATCTTAAAACCTATGTATTGATATGTCTCCGTAAGGGAATCAAGTGTGTCTAGACTGACATAAACATGGCAGCGAGAATCAGCTCAAACCCACTCTAAAAAGGAATTTCTAAAACAAAACAAAAAAACTGGGAAATTCTTTACAATTCCTTCAGTGTCTCTGATGAAACCTGGAATGACCCTATCTACAACGACAGCTGGATGTGGCATAAGGAGGGACACTTGGGACTGAGACAATTGGTGAGTTTGGGTGAGCAAATGCAGACCCTTTAAAGCACAAATGCAAGGCACCCATTCAATGGGTCCCAACTCTCCAGGTTGAAGGGAATATTACTACAGTTATAACATGTACGGGAAACCTAGAGAACGGACATGCTGTGAATACGAAAGGTTTCTAAAACTCAACGAATAGTCCCTCTCCTGGTGCTCCGGTTTGACTTTCCATCTGCTTAACTATCAACCTCCCAACTTGGAGAGACAGCCCCTTTAACCTCCTGGTTCGCACAGGTTGCCAATTTGGCAGAGGATGAAAGGGAAGAGGGAGAACCAATGAGAGAGTAGCTGTTAGGCATTTGGACGGGCACATAACACTGTAATTTCCCGGCAGGAAGAAGAATTAAATAAAGTCTCAGCCACCCACTGGGAACCAGTATAGGTCCTGCACCAAAATTTTGGACTTGCGGTCAGCTCTCCAAAAACGAGTTGAAAAATGGAGCTCAGGGGCCCAGCAATTCACAAACTGGCAGAGTAATAAAGGACAAGTATCGTCCAAAAATCTGTTGAGGGAAGGCAACGAGGCGGACTTGAAAGCGAGGCAGAATACCAGGAAACAGATTTCAAGAGGTACATTGGAATCGCCTTTAAAGCACAGGAAGAAGGGCACAACTTCGACAATGATGCACTTGGCCAAAAAGGGCGTATGCGTTTTCTCCTGAATATATTCAGGAGAAAACACATACGCCCTTTTTGGCCAAGCAAGCAAGCGGGCAATGCAAATCTGCACTACAAAGAAGTATCACTTCCCACCGGTCAAAAGGGACATCCACAAAATGTGTAAGAACAAGAAAGGCAAGACAGGCCCTGGAGAACAGGGAGCCTTGTTATGCTGATGGGCGGGATGTAAATTGCCAACTGCCTCTCTGGAGGAGTGCATTGTGTTCCCTAAAACAAGTAAAGAACAGAGCTACAGAGCCAAGGGCCCTTCCAGTCTAGGGAATATACCTTGGGAAAACTGAAAATCAATAAGACAGAGCCACCCCAAAATTTAGGGCTCCACTGCTTACAAGGACCTCAACTTGGATACACCTTAAGTATCCCAGGAAATATAAAAATGGTTCAAAAATTTCTGGTACTTACGTACGATGGAATATCCCTCAGCCATGAAATCAATGTCATAAGACCAGTAGCAGCAAAATGGGTGGATTCAGGTACGATGATTCTAAGTGAAATAAGTCACACAGAAAAAGAAACTTATCATAAGATATCACTTATGAAGATCCTGCAAACATGGCTACACTTGAACTGAGTTAGGAAAGAGAACAGTATCTCATATTTAGAAAACATTCTTATGCCTGCTTAAGGTGGAAGGAGAGGTGGGGTGATGCATAAAACCAGAGTTTGATATAAGCACAGGTACCGTTCCAAAAACCAACAATGGAATACACAAGACCTACTCCTTTCTCAGTGAAAGGGACTCAAAACCCCATATTTCTCGCAGAAGAATATATCTGACTAGTAAGAATCTTAAAACCTGTGTATTGATATGTCTCCATAAGGGAATCAAGTGTGTCTAGACTGGCATAAACATGGCAGCGAGAATCAGCTCAAACCACTATAAAAAGGAATTTCAAAAACAAAACAAAAAAAAACTGGGAAATTCTTTACAATTCCTTCCGGGTCCCTGATGAAACCTGGAATGACCCTATCTATAACGACAGCTGGATGTGGCATAAGGAGGGACACTTGAGACTGAGTCGATTGGTGAGATTGGGTGAGCAAATGCAGACCATTTAAAGCAATAATGCATGGCACCAATTCCATGGGTCCCAACTCTCCAGGTTGAAGGGAATATTACTACAGCTATAACATGTACGGGAAACCTAGAGAACGGACACACTGTGAATACGAAAGGTTTCTAAAACTCAACGAATAGTCCCTCTCCTGGTGCTCCGGTTTGACTTTCCATCTGCTTTACTATCAACCTCCCAACTTGGAGAGACAGCCCCTTTAACCTCCTGGTTCACACAGGTTGCCAATTTGGCAGAGGATGAAAGCGAAGAGGGAGAACCAATGAGAGAGTAGCTGTTAGGCATTTGGACGGGCACATCTCACTCTAACTTCCCCGCAGGAAGAAGAATTAACCAAAGTCTCAGCCACCCACCGGGAACCAGTATAGGTCCTGAACCAAAATTTTGGACTTGCGGTCAGCTCACCAAAAACGAGTTGAAAAATGGAGCTCAGGGGCACAGCAATTCACAAACTGGCCGAGTAATAAAGGACAACTATCGTCCAAAAATCTGTTGAGGGAAGGCAACGAGGCGGACTTGAAAGCGAAGCAGAATAGCAGAAAACAGATTTCAAGAAGTACGTTGGATCGCCTTTAAAGCACAGGAAGAGGGGCACAACTTCGAAAATGATGCACTTGGCCAAAAAGGGTGTATGCGTTTTCCCCTGAATATCTTCAGGAGAAAACGCATACGCCCTTTTTGGCCAAGCAAGCAAGCGGGCAATGCAAATCTGCACTACAAAGAAGTATCACTTCCCACCGGTCAAAAGGGACATCCACAAAATGTGTAAAAACCAGAAAGGCAAGACAGGCCCTGGAGAACAGGGAGCCTTGTTATGCTGATGGGCGGGATGTAAATTGCCAACTGCCTATCTGGAGGAGTGCATTGTGTTCCCTAAAACAAGTAAAGAACAGAGCTACAGAGCCAAGGGCCTTTCCAGTCTAGGGAATATACCTCGGGAAAACTGAAAATCAATAAGACAGAGCCACCCCAAAATTTAGGGCTGCACTGCTTACAGGGACCTCAACTTGGATCCACCTTAAGTATCCCAGGAAATATAAAAATGGTTCAAAAAATTCTGGTACTTACGTACGATGGAATATCCCTCAACCATGAAATCAATGTCATAAGACAAGTAGCAGCAAAATGGGTGGATTCAGGTATGATGATTCTAAGTGAAATAAGTCACACAGAAAAAGTAACTTATCATAAGATATCAGTTATGAAGATCCTGTAAACATGGCTACACTTGAACTGAGTTAGGAAAGAGAACAGTGTCTCATATTTAGAAAACACTCTTATGCCTGCTTAAGGGGGAAGGAGAGGTGGGGTGATGCATAAAACCTGAGTTTGATATAAGCACACATACCGTTCCAAAAACCAACTATGGAATAGACAAGACCTACACCTTTCTCAGTGAAAGGGACTCAAAACACCATATTTCCCGCAGAGGAATATATCTGACTAGTAAGAATCTTAAAACCTATGTATTGATATGTCTCCGTAAGGGAATCAAGTGTGTCTAGACTGGCATAAACATGGCAGCGAGAAGCAGCTCAAACCCACTATAAAATGGAATTTCAAAAACAAAACAAAAAAAATGGGAAATTCTTTACAATTCCTTCAGGGTCTCTGAGGAAACCTGGAATGACCATATATACAACGACAGCTGGATGTGGCATAAGGAGGGACACTTGGGACTGAGACGATTGGTGAGATTGGGTGAGCAAATGCAAACCCTTTAAAGCACAAATGCTTGGCACCCATTCCATGAGTCCCAACTCTCCAGGTTGAAGGAAATATTACTACAGCTATAACATGTACGGGAAACCTAGAGAACGGACACACTGTGAATACGAAAGGTTTCTAAAACTCAACGAATAGTCCCTATCCTGGTGCTCCGGTTTGACTTTCCATCTGCTTTACTATCAACCTCCCAACTTGTAGAGACAGCCCCTTTAACCTCCTGGTTCGCACAGGTTTCCAATTTGGCAGAGGATGAAAGGGAAGAGGGAGAACCAATGAGAGAGTAGCTGTTAGGCATTTGGACGGGCACATATCACTCTAAATTCCCGGCAGGAAGAAGAATTAACCAAAGTCTCAGCCACCCACTGGGAACCAGTATAGGTCCTGAACCAAAATTTTGGACTTGCGGTCAGCTCACCAAAAACGAGTTGAAAAATGGAGCTCAGGGGCACAGCAATTCACAAACTGGCCGAGTAATAAAGGAAAACTATCGTCCAAAAATCTGTTGAGGGAAGGCAACGAGGCGGACTTGAAAGCGAGGCAGAATAGCAGGAAACAGATTTCAAGAGGTACGTTGGAATCGCCTTTAAAGCACAGGAAGAGGGGCACAACTTCGACAATGATGCCCTTGTCCAAAAAGGGCGTATGCGTTTTCTCCTGAATATATTCAGGAGAAAACGCATACGACCTTTTTGACCAAGCAAGCAAGCGGGCAATGCAAATCTGCACTACAAAGAAGTATCACTTCCCACCGGTCAAAAGAGACATCCACAAAATGTGTAAAAACCAGAAAGGCAAGACAGGACCTGGAGAACAGGGAGCCTTGTTATGCTGATGGGCGGGATGTAAATTGCCAACTGCCTCTCTGGAGGAGTGCATTGTGTTCCCTAAAACAAGTAAACAACAGAGCTACAGAGCCAAGGGCACTTCCAGTCTAGGGAATATACCTTGAGAAAACTGAAAATCAATAAGACAGAGCCACCCCAAAATTTAGGGCTGCACTGCTTACAAGGACCTCAACTTGGATACACCTTAAGTATCCCAGGAAATATAAAAATGGTTCAAAAAATTCTGGTACTTACGTACGATGGAATATCCCTCAGCCATGAAATCAATGTCATAAGACCAGTAGCAGCAAAATGGGTGGATTCAGGTACGATGATTCTAAGTGAAATAAGTCACACAGAAAAAGAAACTTATCATAAGGTATCACTTAAGAAGATCCTATAAACATGGCTACACTTGAACTGAGTTAGGAAAGAGAACAGTGTCTCATATTTAGAAAACACTCTTATGACTGCTTAATAGGGAAGGAGAGGTGGGGTGATGCATAAAACCAGAGTTTGATATAAGCACCGGTACCGTTCCAAACACCAACTATGGAATAGACAAGACCTACACCTTCCTCAGTGAAAGGGATTCAAAACCCCATATTTCCCGCAGAGGAATATATCTGACTAGTAAGAATCTTAAAACCTATGTATTGATATGTCTCCGTAAGGGAATCAAGTGTGTCTAGACTGACATAAACATGGCAGCGAGAATCAGCTCAAACCCACTCTAAAAAGGAATTTCAAAAACAAAACAAAAAAACAGGGAAATTCTTTACAATTCCTTCAGTGTCTCTGATGAAACCTGAAATGACCCTATCTACAACGACAGCTGGATGTGGCATAAGGAGGGACACTTGGGACTGAGACGATTGGTGAGTTTGGGTGAGCAAATGAAGACACTTTAAAGCACAAATGCAAGGCACCCATTCAATGGGTCCCAACTCTCCAGGTTGAAGGGAATATTACTACAGTTATAACATGTACGGGAAACCTAGAGAACGGACATGCTGTGAATACGAAAGGTTTCTAAAACTCAACGAATAGTCCCTCTCCTGGTGCTCCGGTTTGACTTTCCATCTGCTTAACTATCAACCTCCCAACTTGGAGAGACAGCCCCTTTAACCTCCTGGTTCGCACAGGTTGCCAATTTGGCAGAGGATGAAAGGGAAGAGGGAGAACCAATGAGAGAGTAGCTGTTAGGCATTTGGACGGGCACATAACACTGTAATTTCCCGGCAGGAAGAAGAATTAAATAAAGTCTCAGCCACCCACTGGGAACCAGTATAGGTCCTGCACCAAAATTTTGGACTTGCGGTCAGCTCTCCAAAAACGAGTTGAAAAATGGAGCTCACGGGCACAGCAATTCACAAACTGGCAGAGTAATAAAGGACAAGTATCGTCCAAAAATCTGTTGAGGGAAGGCAACGAGGCAGACTTGAAAGCGAGGCAGAATACCAGGAAACAGATTTCAAGAGGTACATTGGAATCGCCTTTAAAGCACAGGAAGAAGGGCACAACTTCGACAATGATGCACTTGGCCAAAAAGGGCGTATGCGTTTTCTCCTGAATATATTCAGGAGAAAACGCATACGCCCTTTTTGGCCAAGCAATAAGCGGGCAATGCAAATCTGCACTACAAAGAAGTATCACTTCCCACCGGTCAAAAGGGACATCCACAAAATGTGTAAGAACAAGAAAGGCAAGACAGGCCCTGGAGAACAGGGAGCCTTGTTATGCTGATGGGCGGGATGTAAATTGCCAACTGCCTCTCTGGAGGAGTGCCTTGTGTTCCCTAAAACAAGTAAAGAACAGAGCTACAGAGCCAAGGGCCCTTCCAGTCTAGGGAATATACCTTGCGAAAACTGAAAATCAATAAGACAGAGCCACCCCAAAATTTAGGGCTCCACTGCTTACAAGGACCTCAACATGGATACACCTTAAGTATCCCAGGAAATATAAAAATGGTTCAAAAAATTCTGGTACTTACGTACGATGGAATATCCCTCAGCCATGAAATCAATGTCATAAGACCAGTAGCAGCAAAATGGGTGGATTCAGGTACGATGATTCTAAGTGAAATAAGTCACACAGAAAAAGAAACTTATCATAAGATATCACTTATGAAGATACTGTAAACATAGCTACACTTGAACTGAGGTAGGAAAGAGAACAGTATCTCATATTTAGAAAACATTCTTATGCCTGCTTAAGGTGGAAGGAGAGGTGGGGTGATGCATAAAACCAGAGTTTGATATAAGCACAGGAACCGTTCCAAAAACCAACAATGGAATACAAAGACCTACTCCTTTCTCAGTGAAAGGGACTCAAAACCCCATATTTCCCGCAGAGGAATATATCTGACTAGTAAGAATCTTAAAACCTATGTATTGATATGTCTCCATAAGGGAATCAAGTGTGTCTAGACTGGCATAAACATGGCAGCGAGAATCAGCTCAAACCACTATAAAAAGGAATTTCAAAAACAAAACAAAAAAAACTGGGAAATTCTTTACAATTCCTTCCGGGTCCCTGATGAAACCTGGAATGACCCTATCTATAACGACAGCTGGATGTGGCATAAGGAGGGACACTTGAGACTGAGTCGATTGGTGAGATTGGGTGAGCAAATGCAGACCATTTAAAGCAATAATGCATGGCACCAATTCCATGGGTCCCAACTCTCCAGGTTGAAGGGAATATTACTACAGCTATAACATGTACGGGAAACCTAGAGAACGGACACACTGTGAATACGAAAGGTTTCTAAAACTCAACGAATAGTCCCTCTCCTGGTGCTCCGGTTTGACTTTCCATCTGCTTTACTATCAACCTCCCAACTTGGAGAGACAGCCCCTTTAACCTCCTGGTTCACACAGGTTGCCAATTTGGCAGAGGATGAAAGCGAAGAGGGAGAACCAATGAGAGAGTAGCTGTTAGGCATTTGGACGGGCACATCTCACTCTAACTTCCCCGCAGGAAGAAGAATTAACCAAAGTCTCAGCCACCCACCGGGAACCAGTATAGGTCCTGAACCAAAATTTTGGACTTGCGGTCAGCTAACCAAAAACGAGTTGAAAAATGGAGCTCAGGGGCACAGCAATTCACAAACTGGCCGAGTAATAAAGGACAACTATCGTCCAAAAATCTGTTGAGGGAAGGCAACGAGGCGGACTTGAAAGCGAAGCAGAATAGCAGCAAACAGATTTCAAGAAGTACGTTGGAATCGCCTTTAAAGCACAGGAAGAGGGGCACAACTTCGAAAATGATGCACTTGGACAAAAAGGGCGTATGCGTTTTCCCCTGAATATCTTCAGGAGAAAACGCATATGCCCTTTTTGGCCAAGCAAGCAAGCGGGCAATGCAAATCTGCACTACAAAGAAGTATCACTTCCCACCGGTCAAAAGGGACATCCACAAAATGTGTAAAAACCAGAAAGGCAAGACAGGCCCTGGAGAACAGGGAGCCTTGTTATGCTGATGGGCGGGATGTAAATTGCCAACTGCCTCTCTGGAGGAGTGCATTGTGTTCCCTAAAACAAGTAAAGAACAGAGCTAGAGAGCCAAGGGCCTTTCCAGTCTAGGGAATATACCTCGGGAAAACTGAAAATTAATAAGACAGAGCCACCCCAAAATTTAGGGCTGCACTGCTTACAGGGACCTCAACTTGGATCCACCTTAAGTATCCCAGGAAATATAAAAATGGTTCAAAAAATTGTGGTACTTACGTACGATGGAATATCCCTCAACCATGAAATCAATGTCATAAGACAAGTAGAAGCAAAATGGGTGGATTCAGGTACGATGATTCTAAGTGAAATAAGTCACACAGAAAAAGTAACTTATCATAAGATATCAGTTATGAAGATCCTGTAAACATGGCTACACTTGAACTGAGTTAGGAAAGAGAACAGTGTCTCATATTTAGAAAACACTCTTATGCCTGCTTAAGGGGGAAGGAGAGGTGGGGTGATGCATAAAACCTGAGTTTGATATAAGCACACATACCGTTCCAAAAACCAACTATGGAATAGACAAGACCTACACCTTCCTCAGTGAAAGGGATTCAAAACCCCATATTTCCGCAGAGGAATATATCTGACTAGTAAGAATCTTAAAACCTATGTATTGATATGTCTCCGTAATGGAATCAAGTGTGTCTAGACTGACATAAACATGGCAGCGAGAATCAACTCAAACCCACTCTAAAAAGGAATTTCAAAAACAAAACAAAAAACTGGGAAATTCTTTACAATTCCTTCAGTGTCTCTGATGAAACCTGGAATGACCCTATCTACAACGACAGCTGGATGTGGCATAAGGAGGGACACTTGGGACTGAGACGATTGGTGAGATTGGGTGAGCAAATGCAGACACTTTAAAGCACAAATGCCTGGCACCCATTCCATGGGTCCCAACTCTCCAGGTTGAAGGGAATATTACTACAGTTATAACATGTATGGGAAACCTAGAGAACGGACACACTGTGTATACGAAAGGTTTCTAAAACTCAATGAATAGTCCCTCTCCTGGTGCTCCGGTTTGACTTTCCATCTGCTTTACTATCAACCTCCCAACTTGGAGAGACAGCCCCTTTAACCTCCTTGTTCGCACAGGTTGCCAATTTGGCAGAGGATGAAAGGGAAGAGGGAGAACCAATGAGAGAGTAGCTGTTAGGCATTTGGACGGGCACATATCACTGTAATTTCCCGGCAGGAAGAAGAATTAACCAAAGTCTCAGCCACCCACCGGGAACCATTATAGGTCCTGAACCAAAATTTTGGACTTGCGGTCAGGTCACCAAAAACGAGTTGAAAAATGGAGCTCAGGAGCACAGCAATTCACAAACTGGCCGAGTAATAAAGGACAACTATCGTCCAAAAATCTGTTGAGGAAAGGCAACGAGGCAGACTTGAAAGCGAGGCAGAATAGCAGGAAACAGATTTCAAGAGGTACGTTGGAATCGCCTTTAAAGCACAGGAAGAGGGGCACAACTTCGACAATGATGCACTTGGCCAAAAAGTGTGTATGCGTTTTCTCCTGAATATATTCAGGAGAAAATGCATACGCCCTTTTTGGCCAAGCAAGCAAGCGGGCCATGCAAGTCTGAACTACAAAGAAGTATCACTTCCCACTGGTCAAAAGGGACATCCAGAAAATGTGTAAAAACCAGAAAGGCAAGACAGGCCCTGGAGAACAGGGAGCCTTGTTATGCTGATGGGCGGGATGTAAATTGCCAACTGCCTCTCTGGAGGAGTGCACTGTGTTCCCTAAAACAAGTAAAGAACAGAGCTAGAGAGCCAAGGGCACTTCCAGTCTAGGGAATATACCTCGGGAGAACTGAAAATCAATAAGACAGAGCCACCCCAAAATTTAGGGCTGCACTGCTTACAAGGACCTCAACTTGGATACACCTTTAGTATCCCAGGAAATATAAAAATGGTTCAAAAAATTGTGTTACTTACGTACGATGGAATATCCCTCAGCCATGAAATCAATGTCATAAGACCAGTAGCAGCAAAATGGGTGGATTCAGGTACGATGATTCTAAGTGAAATAAGTCACACAGAAAAAGCAACTTATCATAAGATATCACTTATGAAGGCCCTATAAACATGGCTACACTTGAACTGAGTTAGGAAAGAGAACAGTGTCTCACATTTAGAAAACACACTTATGCCTGCTTAAGGGGGAAGGAGAGATGGGGTGATGCATAAAACCAGAATTTGATATAAGCACAGGTACCGTTCCAAACACCAACTATGGAATAGACAAGACCTACACCTTCCTCAGTGAAAGGAACTCAAAATCCCATATTTCCCGCAGAGGAATATATCTGACTAGTAAGAATCTTAAAACCTATGTATTGATATGTCTCTGTAAGGGAATGAAGTGTGTCTAGACTGGCATAAACATGGCAGCGAGAATCAGCTCAAACCCACTATAAAAAGGAATTTCAAAAACAAAACAAAAAAACTGGGAAATTCTTTACAATTCCTTCAGGGTCTCTGATGAAACCTGGAATGACCCTATCTACAACGACAGCTGGATGTGGCATAAGGCTGGACACTTGGGACTCAGAGGATTCGTGAGAGTGGGTGAGCAAATGCAGACCCTTTAAAGCAATAATGCATGGCACCCATTCCATGGGTCCCAACTCTCCAGGTTGAAGGGAATATTACTACAGTTATAACACGTACGGGAAACCTAGAGAACGGACACACTGTGAATACGAAAGGTTTCTAAAACTCAACGAATAGTCCCTCTCCTGGTGCTGCGCTTTGACTTTACATCTGCTTTACTATCAACCTCCCAACTTGGAGAGACAGCCCCTTTAACCTCCTGGTTCGCACAGGTTGCCAATTTGGCAGAGGATGAAAGGGAAGAGGGAGAACCAATGAGAGAGAAGCTGTTAGGCATTGGGACGGGCACATATCACTGTAATTTCCCGGCAGGAAGAAGAATTAAACAAAGTCTCAGCCGCCCACTGGGAACCAGTATAGGTCCTGAACCAATATTTTGGACTTGCGGTCAGCTCACCAAAAACGAGGTGAAAAATGGAGCTCAGGGGCACAGCAATTCACAAACTGGCCGAGTAATAAAGGACAACAATCGTCCAAAAATCTGTTGAGGAAAGGCAACGAGGCGGACTTGAAAGCGAGGCAGAATAGCAGGAAACAGATTTCAAGAGGTACGTTGGAATCGCCTTTAAAGCACAGGAAGAGGGGCACAACTTCGACAATGATGCACTTGGCCAAAAAGGGCGTATGCGTTTTCTCCTGAATATATTAAGGAGAAAACGCATACGCCCTTTTTGGCCAAGCAAGCAAGTGGGCAATGCAAATCTGCACTACAAAGAAGTATCACTTCCCACCGGTCAAAAGGGACATCCACAAAATGTGTAAAAACCAGAAAGGCAAGACAGGCCCTGGAGAACAGGGAGCCTTGTTATGCTGCTGGGCGGGATGTAAATTGCCAACTGCCTCTCTGGAGGAGTGCATTGTGTTCCCTAAAACAAGTAAAGAACAGAGCTACAGAGCCAATGGCACTTCCAGTCTACGGAATATACCTTCGAAAACAGAAAATCAATAAGACAGAGCTACCCCAAAATTTAGGGCTGCACTGCTTACAAGGACCTCAACTTGGATACACCTTAGGTATCCCAGGAAATATAAAAATGGTTCAAAAAATTGTGGTACTTACGTACGATGGAGTATCCCTCAGCCATGAAATCAATGTCATAAGACCAGTAGCAGCAAAATGGGTGGATTCAGGTACGATGATTCTAAGTGAAATAAGTCACACAGAAAAAGAAACTTATCATAAGATATCACTTATGAAGATCCTATAAACATGGCTACACTTGAACTGAGTTAGGAAAGAGAACAGTGTCTCATATTTAGAAAACACTCTTATGCCTGCTTAAGGGGGAAGGAGAGGTGGGGTGATGCATAAAACCAGAGTTTGATATAAGCACAGGTACCGTTCCAAAAACCAACTATGGAATAGACAACACCTACACCTTCCTCAGTGAAAGGGACTCAAAACACCATATTTCCCGCAGAGGAATATATCTGACTAGTAAGAATCTTAAAACCTATGTATTGATATGTCTCCGTAAGGGAATCAAATGTGTCTAGACTGGCGTAAACATGGCAGCGAGAATCAGCTCAAGCCCACTATAAAAAGGAATTTCAAAAACAAAACAAAAAAACTGGGAAATTCTTTACAATTCCTTCAGGGTCTCTGATGAAATCTGGAATGACCCTATCTACAGCGACAGCTGGATGTGGCATAAGGCTGGACACTTGTGACTGAGAGAATAGGTGAGATTGGGTGAGCAAATGCAGACCCTTCAAAGCAATAATGCATGGCACCCATTCCATGGGTCCCAACTCTCCAGGTTGAAGGGAATATTACTACAGCTATAACATGTACGGGAAAACTAGAGAACGGACACACTGTGAATACGAAAGGTTTCTAAAACTCAACGAATAGTCCCTCTCCTGGTGCTCCGGTTTGACTTTACATCTTCTTTACTATCAACCTCCCAACTTGGAGAGACAGCCCCTTTAACCTCCTGGTTCGCACAGGATGCCAATTTGTCAGAGGATGAAAGGGAAGAGGGAGAACCAATGAGAGAGTAGCTGTTAGGCATTTGGACGGGCACATATCACTGTAATTTCCCGGCAGGAAGAAGAATTATCCAGAGTCTCAGCCACCCAACGGGAACCAGTATAGTTCCTGAACCAAAATTTTGGACTTGCGGTCAGCTCACCAAAAACGATTTGAAAAATGGAGATCACGGGCACAGCAATTCAGAAACTGGACGAGTAATAAAGGAAAACTATCGTCCAAAAATCTGTTGAGGGAAGGCAACGAGGTGGACTTGAAAGCGAGGCAGAATAGCAGGAAACAGATTTCAAGAGGTATGTTGGAATTACCTTTAAAGCACAGGAAGAGGGGCACAACTTCGACAATGATGCACTTGGCCAAAAAGGGCGTATGCGTTTTCTACTGAATATATTCAGGAGAAAACGCCTACGCCCTTTTTGGCCAAGCAAGCAAGCGGGCAATGCAAATCTGCACTACAAAGAAGTATCACTTCCCACCGGTCAAAAGGGACATCCACAAAATGTGTAAAAACCAGAAAGGCAAGACAGGCCCTGGAGAACAGGGAGCCTTGTTATGCTGATGGGCGGGATGTAAATTGCCAACTGCCTCTCTGGAGGAGTGCATTGTGTTCCCTAAAACAAGTAAAGAACAGAGCTACAGAGCCAAGGGCACTTCCAGTCTACGGAATATACCTTGGGAAAAATGAAAATCAATAAGACAGAGCCACCACAAAATTTAGGGCTGCACTGCTTACAAGGACCTCAACTTGGATACACCTTAAGTATCCCAGGAAATATAAAAATGGTTCAAAAAATTGTGGTACTTACGTACGATGGAATATCCCTCAGCCATGAAATCAATGTCATAAGACCAGTAGCAGCAAAATGGGTGGATTCAGGTACGATGATTCTAAGTGAAATAAGTCACACAGAAAAAGAAACATCATAAGATATCACTTATGAAGATCCTATAAATATGGCTACACTTGAACTGAGTTAGGAAAGAGAACAGTGCCTCATATTTAGAAAACACTCTTATGCCTGCTTAAGGGGGAAGGAGAGGTGGGGTGATGCATAAAACCAGAGTTTGATATAAGCAAAGGTACCGTTCCAAAAACCAACTATGGAATAGGCAAGACCTACACCTTCCTCAGTGAAAGAGACTCAAAACACCATATTTCCCACAGAGGAATATATCTGACTAGTAAGAATCTTAAAACCTATGTATTGATGTGTCTCAGTAAGGGAAACAAGTGTGTCTAGACTGGCATAAACATGGCAGCGAGAATCAGCTCAAGCCCACTATAAAAAGGAATTTCAAAAACAAAACAAAAAAACTGGGAAATTCTTTACAATTCCTTCAGGGTCCCTGATGAAACCTGGAATGACCGTATCTACAACGACAGCTGGATGTGGCATAAGGAGGGACACTTGGGACTGAGAGGATTGGTGAGATTGGGTGAGCAAATGCAGACCCTTTAAATCACAAATGCCTGGCACCCATTCCATGGGCCCCAACTCTCCAGGTTGAAGTGAATATTACTCCAGCTATAACATGTACGGGAAACCTAGAGAACGGACACACTGTGAATACGAAAGGTTTCTACAACTCAACGAATAGTCCCTCTCCTGGTGTTCTGCTTTGACTTTCCATCTGCTTTACTATCAACCTCCCAACTTGGAGAGACAGCCCCTTTAACCTCCTGGTTCGCACAGGTTGCCAATTTGGCAGAGGATGAAAGGGAAGAGGGAGAACCAATGAGAGAGTAGCTGTTAGGCATTTGGACGGGCACATATCACTCTAATTTCCCGGCAGGAAGAAGAATTAACCAAAGTCTCAGCCACCCACCGGGAACCAGTATAGGTCCTGAACCAAAATTTTGGACTTGCGGTCAGCTCACCAAAAACGATTTGAAAAATGGAGCTCAGGGGCACAGCAATTCACAAACTGGCCGAGTAATAAAGGACAACTATCGTCCAAAAATCTGTTGAGGGAAGGCAACGAGGCGGACTTGAAAGAGAGGCAGAATAGCAGGAAACAGATTTCAAGAGGTACGTTGGAATTGCCTTTAAAGCACAGGAAGAAGGACACAACTTCGACAATGATGCAATTGGCCAAAAAGTGCGTATGCGTTTTCTCCTGAATATATTCAGGAGAAAACGCATACGCCCTTTTTGGCCAAGCAAGCAAGCGGGCAATGCAAATCTGCACTACAAAGAAGTATCACTTCCCACCGGTCAAAAGGGACATCCACAAAATGTGTAAAAACCAGAAAGGAAAGACAGGCCCTGGAGAACAGGGAGCCTTGTTATGCTGATGGGCGGGATGCAAATTGCCAACTGCCTCTCTGGAGGAGTGCATTGTGTTCCCTAAAACAAGTAAAGAACAGAGCTACAGATCCAAGGGCACTTCCAATCTAGGGAATATACCTTGGGAAATCTGAAAATCAATAAGACAGAGACACCCCAAAATTTAGGGCTGCACTGCTTACAAGGACCTCAACTTGGGTACACATTAAATATCCCAGGAAATATAAAAATGGTTCAAAAAATTGTGGTACTTACGTACGATGGAATATCCCTCAGCCATGAAATCAATGTCATAAGACCAGTAGCAGCAAAATGGGTGGATTAAGGTACGATGATTCTAAGTGAAATAAGTCACACAGAAAAAGAAACTTATCATAAGATATCCCTTATGAAGACCCTATAAACTGGGCTACACTTGAACTGAGTTAGGAAAGAGAACAGTGTCTCATATTTAGAAAACACTCTTATGCCTGCTTAAGGGGGAAGGAGAGGTGGGGTGATGCATAAAACCAGAGTTTGATATAAGCCCAGGTACCGTTCCAAAAACCAACTATGTAATAGACAAGACCTACACCTTCCTCAGTGAAAGAGACTCAAAACACCATATTTCCCACAGAGGAATATATCTGACTAGTAAGAATCTTAAAACCTATGTATTGATATGTCTCCGTAAGGGAATCAAGTGTGTGTAGACAGGCATAAACATGGCAGCGAGAATCAGCTCAAGCCCACTATAAAAAGGAATTTCAAAAACAAAACAAAAAAACTGGGAAATTCTTTACAATTCCTTCAGGGTCTCTGATGAAATCTGGAATGACCCTATCTACAGCGAGAGCTAGATGTGGCATAAGGCTGGACACTTGTGACTGAGAGAATTGGTGAGATTGGGTGAGCAAATGCAGACCCTTCA
Organism: Hyperoodon ampullatus; assembly: GCF_949752795.1. Lineage (NCBI taxonomy): Eukaryota > Metazoa > Chordata > Mammalia > Artiodactyla > Ziphiidae > Hyperoodon > Hyperoodon ampullatus. Next base: position 560,310 of record NW_027640767.1, read on the forward strand.
AAGCAATAATGCATGGCACCCATTCCATGGGTCCCAACTCTCCAGGTTGAAAGGAATATTACTACAGCTATAACATGTACGGGAAACCTAGAGAACGGACACACTGTGAATACGAAAGGTTTCTAAAACTCAACGAATAGTCCCTCTCCTGGTGCTCCGGTTTGACATTACATCTGCTTTACTATCAACCTCCCAACTTGGAGAGACAGCCCCTTTAACCTCCTGGTTCGCACAGGATGCCAATTTGGCAGAGGATGAAAGGGAAGAGGGAGAACCAATGAGAGAGTAGCTGTTAGGCATTTGGACGGGCACTTATCACTGTAATTTCCTGGCAGGAAGAAGAATTAACCAAAGTCTCAGCCCCCCACCGGGAACCAGTATAGGTCCTGAACCAAAATTTTGGACTTGCGGTCAGCTCACCAAAAACGAGTTGAAAAATGGAGCTCAGGGGCACAGCAATTCACAAACTGGCCGAGTAATAAAGGACAACTATCATCCAAAAATCTGTTGAGGGAAGGCAACGAGTCGGACTTGAAAGCGAGGCAGAATAGCAGGAAACAGATTTCAAGAGGTATGTTGGAATCGCCTTTAAAGCACAGGAAGAGGGGCACAACTTCGACAATGATGCACTTGGCCAAATGGGGCGTATGCATTTTCTCCTGAATATATTCAGGAGAAAACGCATACGCCCTTTTTGGCCAAGCAAGCAAGCGGGCAATGCAAATCTGCACTACAAATAAGTATCACTTCCCACCGGTCAAAAGGGACATCCACAAAATGTGTAAAAACCAGAAAGGCAAGACAGGCCCTGGAGAACAGGGAGCCTTGTTATGCTGATGGGCGGGATGTAAATTGCCAACTGCCTCTCTGGAGGAGTGCATTGTGTTCCCTAAAACAAGTAAACAACAGAGCTACAGAGCCAAGGGCACTTCCAGTCTAGGGAATATACCTTGGGAAAACTGAAAATCAAAAAGACACAGCCACCCCAAAATTTAGGGCTGCACTGCTTACAAGGACCTCAACTTGGGTACACCTTAAATATCCCAGGAAATATAAAAATGGTTCAAAAAATGGTGGTACTTACGTACGATGGAATATCCCTCAGCCATGAAATCAATGTCATAAGAACAGTAGCAGCAAAATGGGTGGATTCAGCTACGATGATTCTAAGTGAAATAAGTCACAGAGAAAAAGAAACTTATCATAAGATATCACTTATGAAGATTCTGTAAACATGGCTACACTTGAACTGAGTTAGGAAAGAGAACAGTGTCTCACATTTAGAAAACACTCTTATGCCTGCTTAAGGGGGAAGGAGAGGTGGGGTGATGCATAAAACCAGAGTTTGATATAAGCACAGGTACCGTTCCAAAAACCAACTATGGAATAGACAAGACCTACACCTTCCTCAGTGAAAGGGACTCAAAACCCCATATTTCCCGCAGAGGAATATATCTGACTAGTAAGAATCTTAAAACCTATGTATTGATATGTCTCCGTAAGGGAAACAAGTGTGTCTAGACTGGGATAAATATGGCAGCGAGAATCAGCTCAAACCCACTATAAAAAGGAATTTCAAAAATAAAAGAAAAAAACTGGGAAATTCTTCACAATTCCTTCAGGGTCTCTTATGAAACCTGAAGTGACCCTATCTACAATGACAGCTGGATGTGGCATAAGGCTGGACACTTGGGACTGAGAGAATTGGTGAGATTGGGTGAGCAAATGCAGACCCTTTAAAGCAATAGTGCATGGCACACATTCCATGGGTCCCAACTCTCCAGGTTGAAGGGGATATTACTACAGTTATAACATGTACGGGAAACCTAGAGAACGGACACACTGTGAATACGAAAGGTTTCTAAAACTCAACGAATAGTCCCTCTCCTGGTGCTCCGGTTTGACTTTACACCTCCTTTACTATCAACCTCCCAACTTGGAGAGACAGCCCCTTTAACCTCCTGGTTCGCACAGGTTGCCAATTTGGCAGAGGATGAAAGGGAAGAGGGAGAACCAATGAGAGAGTAGCTGTTAGGCATTTGGACGGGCACATATCACTGTAATTTCCGTGCAGGAAGAAGAATTAACCAAAGTCTCAGCCCCCCACCGGGAACCAGCATAGGTCCTGAACCAAAATTTTGGACCTGCTGTCAGCTCACCAAAAACGAGTTGAAAAATGGAGCTCAGGGGCACAGCAATTCACAAACTGGCCGAGTAATAAAGGACAACTATCGTCCAAAAATCTGTTGAGGGAAGGCAACGAGGCGGACTTGAAAGCGAGGCAGAATAGCAGGAAACAGATTTCAAGAGGTACGTTGGAATCGCCTTTAAAGCACCGGATGAGGGGCACAACTTCGACAATGATGCACGTGGCCAAAAAGGGCGTATGCGTTTTCTCCTGAATATATTCAGGAGAAAACGCATACGCCCTTTTTGGCCAAGCAAGCAATCGGGCAATGCAAATCTGCACTACAAAGAAGTATCACTTCCCACCGGTAAAAAGGGACATCCACAAAATGTGTAAAAACCAGAAAGGCAAGACAGGCCCTGGAGAACAGGGAGCCTTGTTATGCTGATGGGCGGGATGTAAATTGCCAACTGCCTCTCTGGAGGAGTATATTGTGTTCTCTAAAACAAGTAAAGAACAGAGCTACAGAGCCAAGGGCACTTCCAGTCTAGGGAATATACCTTGGGAAAACTGAAAATCAATAAGACAGTGCCACTCCAAAATTTAGGGCTGCACTGCTTATAAGGACCTCAACTTGGGTACACCTTAAATATCCCAGGAAATATAAAAATGGTTCAAAAAATTGTGGTACTTACGTACGATGGAATATCCCTCAGCCATGAAATCAATGTCATAAGACCAGTAGTAGTAAAATGGGTGGATTCAGGTACGATGATTCTAAGTGAAATAAGTCACACAGAAAAAGAAACTTATCATAAGATATCACTTATGAAGATCCTGTAAACATGGCTACACTTGAACTGAGTTAGGAAAGAGAACAGTGTCTCACATTTAGAAAACACTCTTATGCCTGCTTAAGGGGGAAAGAGAGGTGGGGTGATGCATAAAACCAGAGTTTGATATAAGCACAGGTACCATTCCAAAAACCAACTATGGAATAGACAAGACCTACACCTTCCTCAGTGAAAGGGACTCAAAACCCCATATTTCCCGCAGAGGAATATATCTGACTAGTAAGAATCTTAAAACCTATGTATTGATATGTCTCCGTAAGGGAATCAAGTGTGTCTAGACTGGCAGAAACATGGCAGCGAGAATCAGCTCAAACCCACTATAAAAAGGAATTTCAAAAACAAAACAAAAAAACTGGGAAATTCTTTACAATTCCTTCAGGGTCTCTGATGAAACCTGGAATGACCCTATCTACAACGACAGCTGGATGTGGCATAAGGCTGGAAAATTTGGACTGAGAGGATTGGTGAGATTGGGTGAACAAATGCAGACCATTTAAAGCAATAATGCATGGCACACATTCCATGGGTCCCTACTCTCCAGGTTGAAGGGAATATTACTACAGTTATAACATGTACGGGAAACCTAGAGAACGGACACACTGTGAATACGAAAGGTTTCTAAAACTCAACGAATAGTCCCTCTCCTGGTGGTCCGGTTTGACTTTCCATCTGCTTTACTATCAACCTCCCAACTTGGAGAGACAGCCCCTTTAACCTCCTGGTTCGCACAGGTTGCCAATTTGGCAGAGGATGAAAGGGAAGAGGGAGAACCAATGAGAGAGTAGCTGTTAGGCATTTGGATGGGCACATATCACTGTAATTTCCCAGCAGGAAGAAGAATTAACCAAAGTCTCAGGCCCCCACCAGGAACCAGTATAGTTCCTGAACCAAAATTTTAGACTTGCGGTCAGCTCACCTAAAACGAGTTGAAAAATGGATCTCAGGGGCACAGCAATTCACAAACTGGCCGAGTAATAAAGGACAACTATCGTCCAAAAATCTGTTGAGGGAAGGCAACGAGGCGGACTTGAATGCGAGGCAGAATAGCAGGAAACAGATTTCAAGAGGTACGTTGGAATCGCCTTTAAAGCACAGGAAGAGGGGCACAACTTCGACAATGATGCACTTGGCCAAAAAGGGCATATGCGTTTTCTCCAGAATATATGCAGGAGAAAACGCATACGCCCTTTTTGTCCAAGCAAGCAAGCGGGCAATGCAAATCTGCACTACAAAGAAGTATCACTTCCCACCGGTCAAAAGGGACATCCACAAAATGTGTAAAAACCAGAAAGGCAAGACAGGCCCTGGAGAACAGGGAGCCTTGTTATGCTGATGGGCGGGATGTAAATTGCCAACTGCCTCTCTGGAGGAGTGAATTGGTTCCCTAAAACAAGTAAACAACAGAGCTACAGAGCCAAGGGCACTTCCAGTCTAGGGAATATACCTTGGGAAAAATGAACATCAAAAGACACAGCCGCCCCAAAATTTAGGGCTGCACTGCTTACAAGGACCTCAACTTGGGTACACCTTAAATATCCCAGGAAATATAAAAATGGTTCAAAAAATTGTGGTACTTACGTACGATGGAATATCCCTCAGCTATGAAATCAATGTCATAAGACCAGTAGCAGCAAAATGGGTGGATTCAGGTACGATGATTCTAAGTGAAATAAGTCACACAGAAAAAGAAACTTATCATAAGATATCACTTATGAAGATCCTGTAAACATGGCTACACTTGAACTGAGTTAGGAAAGAGAACAGTGTCTCACATTTAGAAAACACTCTTATGCCTGCTTAAGGGGGAAGAGAGGTGGGGTGATGCATAAAACCAGAGTTTGATATAAGCACAGGTACCGTTCCAAAAACCAACTATGGAATAGACAAGACCTACACCTTCCTCAGTGAAAGGGACTCAAAACATCATATTTCCCGCAGAGGAACATATCTGACTAGTAAGAATCTTAAAACCTATGTACTGATATGTCTCCGTAAGGGAATCAAGTGTGTCTAGACTGGCATAAACATCGCAGCGAGAATCAGCTCAAACCCACTATAAAAAGGAATTTCAAAAACAAAACAAAAAAACTGGGAAATTCTTTACAATTCCTTCAGAATCTCTGATGAAACCTGGAATGACCCTATCTACAACGACAGCTGGATGTGGCATAAGGCTGGACACTTGGGACTGAGAGGATTGGTGAGATTGGGTGAGCAATTGCAGACCCTTTAAAGCAATAATGCATGGCACCCATTCCATGGGTCCCAACTCTCCAGGTTGAAGGGAATATTACTACAGTTATAACATGTACGGGAAACCTAGAGAACGGACACACTGTGAATACGAAAGGTTTCTAAAACTCAACGAATAGACCCTCTCCTGGTGCTCCGGGTTGACTTTCCACCTGCTTTACTATCAACCTCCGAACTTGGAGAGACAGCCCCTTTAACCTCCTGGTTCGCACAGGTTGCCAATTTGGCAGAGGATGAAATGGAAGAGGGAGAACCAATGAGAGAGTAGCTGTTAGGCATTTGGACGGGCACATATCACGGTAATTTCCCGGCAGGAAGAAGAATTAACCAAAATCTCAGCCACCCACCGGGAACCAGTATAGGTCCTGAACCAAAATTTTGGACTTGCGGTCAGCTCACCTAAAACGAGTTTAAAAATGGAGCTCAGGGGCACAGCAATTCACAAACTGGCCGAGTAATAAAGGACAACTATCGTCCAAAAATCTGTTGAGGGAAGGCAACGAGGCGGACTTGAAAGCGAGGCAGAATAGCAGGAAACAGATTTCAAGAGGTACGTTGGAATCACCTTTAAAGCACAGGAAGAGGGGCACAACTTCGACAATGATGCACTTGGCCAAAAAGGGCGTATGCGTTTTCTCCTGAATATATTCAGGAGAAAACGCATACGCCCTTTTTGGCCAAGCAAGCAAGCGGGCAATGCAAATCTGCACTACAAAGAAGTATCACTTCCCACCGGTCAAAAGGGACATCCACAAAATGTGTAAAAACCAGAAAGGCAAGACAGGCCCTGGAGAACAGGGAGCCTTGTTATGCTGATGGGCGGGATGTAAATTGCCAACTGCCTCTCTGGAGGAGTGCATTGTGTTCCCTAAAACAAGTAAACAACAGAGCTACAGAGCCAAGGGCACATCCAGTCTAGGGAATATACCTTGGGAAAACTGAAAATCAAAAAGACACAGCCACCCCAAAATTTAGGGCTGCACTGCTTACAAGGACCTCAACTTGGGTACACCTTAAATATCCCAGGAAATATAAAAATGGTTCAAAAAATGGTGGTACTTATGTACGATGGAATATCCCTCAGCCATGAAATCAATGTCATAAGACCAGTAGCAGCAAAATGGGTGGATTCAGGTACGATGATTCTAAGTAAAATAAGTCACACAGAAAAAGAAACTTATCATAAGATATCACTTATGAAGATCCTGTAAACATGGCTACACTTGAACTGAGTTAGGAAAGAGAACAGTGTCTCACATTTAGAAAACACTCTTATGCCTGCTTAAGGGGGAAGGAGAGGTGAGGTGATGCATAAAAACAGAGTTTGATATAAGCACAGGTACCGTTCCAAAAACCAACTATAGAATAGACAAGACCTACACCTTCCTCAGTGAAAGGGACTCAAAACCCCATATTTCCCGCAGAGGAATATATCTGACTAGTAAGAATCTTAAAACCTATGTATTGATATGTCTCCGTAAGGGAATCAAGTGTGTCTAGACTGGCATAAACATATCAGCGAGAATCAGCTCGAACCCACTATAAAAAGGAATTTCAAAAATAAATCAAAACAACTGGGAAATTCTTTACAATTCCTTCAGGGTCTCTGATGAAACCTGGAATGACCCTATCTACAACGACAGCTGGATGTGGCATTAGGCTGGACACTTGGGACTGAGAGGATTGGTGAGATTGGGTGAGCAAATGCAGACCCTTTAAAGCAATAATGCATGGCACCCATTCCATGGGTCCCAACTCTCCAGGTTGAAAGGAATATTACTACAGCTATAACATGTACGGGAAACCTAGAGAACGGACACACTGTGAATACGAAAGGTTTCTAAAACTCAACGTATAGTCCCTCTCCTGGTGCTCAGCTTTGACTTTCCATCTGCTTTACTATCAACCTCCCAACTTGGAGAGACAGCCCCTTTAACCTCCTGGTTCGCACAGGTTGCCAATTTGGCAGAGGATGAAAGGGAAGAGGGAGAACCAATGAGAGAGTAGCTGTTAGGCATTTGGACGGGCACATATCACTCTAATTTCCCGGCAGGAAGAAGAATTAACCAAAGTCTCAGCCACCCACCGGGAACCAGTATAGGTCCTGAACCAAAATTTTGGACCTGCCGTCAGCTCACCAAAAATGAGTGGAAATATGGAGCTCAGGGGCACAGCAATTCGCAAACTGGCCGAGTAATAAAGGACAACTATCGTCCAAAAATCTGTTGAGGGAAGGCAACGAGGCGGACTTGGAAGCGAGGCAGAATAGCAGGAAACAGATTTCAAGAGGTACGTTGGAATCGCCTTTAAAGCACAGGAAGAGGGGCACAACTTCGACAATGATGCACGTGGCCATAAAGGGCGTATGCGTTTTCTCCTGAATATATTCAAGAGAAAACGCATACGCCCTTTTTGGCCAAGCAAGCAATCGGGCAATGCAAATCTGCACTACAAAGAAGTATCACTTCCCACCAGTCAAAAGGGACATCCACAAAATGTGTAAAAACCAGAAAGGCAAGACAGGCCCTGGAGAACAGGGAGCCTTGTTATGCTGATGGGCAGGATGTAAATTATCAACTGCCTCTCTGGAGGAGTACATTGTGTTCCCTAAAACAAGTAAAGAACAGAGCTACAGAGCCAAGGGCACTTCCAGTCTAGGGAATATACCTTGGGAAAACTGAAAATCAAAAAGACACAGCCACCCCAAAATTTAGGGCTGCACTTCTTACAAGGACCTCAACTTGGGTACACCTTAAATATCCCAGGAAATATAAAAATGGTTCAAAAAATTGTGGTACTTACGTACGATGGAATATCCCTCAGCCATGAAATCAATGTCATAAGACCAGTAGTAGCAAAATGGGTGTATTCAGGTACGATGATTCTAAGTGAAATAAGTCACACAGAAAAAGAAACTTATCATAAGATATCACTTATGAAGATCCTGTAAACATGGCTACACTTGAACTGAGTTAGGAAAGAGAACAGTGTCTCACATTTAGAAAACACTCTTATGCCTGCTTAAGGGGGAAGGAGAGGTGGGGTGATGCATAAAACCAGAGTTTGATATAAGCACAGGTACCGTTCCAAAAACCAACTATGGAATAGACAAGACCTACACCTTCCTCAGTGAAAGGGACTCAAAACCCCATATTTCCCGCAGAGGAATATATCTGACTAGTAAGAATCTTAAAACCTATGTATTGATATGTCTCCGTAAGGGAATCAAGTGTGTCTAGACTGGGATAAATATGGCAGCGAGAATCAGCTCAAACCCACTATAAAAAGGAATTTCAAAAATAAAACAAAAAAACTTGGAAATTCTTTACAATTCCTTCAGGGTCTCTGATGAAACCTGAAATGACCCTATCTACAATGACAGCTGTATGTGGCATAAGGCTGGACACTTGGGACTGAGAGGATTGGTGAGACTGGGTGAGCAAATGCAGACCCTTTAAAGCAATAATGCATGGCACACATTCCATGGGTCCAAACTCTCCAGGTTGAAGGGAATATTACTACAGATATAACATGTACGGGAATCCTAGAGAACGGACACACTGTGAATACGAAAGGTTTCTAAAACTCAACGAATAGTCCCTCTCCTGGTGCTCCGGTTTGACTTTCCATCTGCTTTATTATCAACCACCCAACTTGGACAGACAGCCCCTTTAACCTGCTGGTTCGCACAGGTTGCCAATATGGCAGAGGATGAAAGGGAAGAGGGAGAACCAATGAGAGAGTAGCTGTTAGGCATTTGGAGGGGCACATATCACTGTAATTTCCCGGCAGGAAGAAGAATTAACCAAAGTCTCAGCCACCCACCGGGAATCAGTATAGATCCTGAATCAAAATTTTGAACTTGCAGTCAGCTCACCAAAAACGAGTTGAAAAATGGAGCTCAGGGGCACAGCAATTCACAAACTGGCCGAGTAATAAAGGTCAACTATCGTCCAAAAATCTGTTGAGGGAAGGCAACGAGGCGGACTTGAAAGCGAGGCAGAATAGCAGGAAACAGATTTCAAGAGGTACGTTGGAATCGCCTTTAAAGCACAGGAAGAGGGGCACAACTTCGACAATGATGCACTTGGCCAAAAAGGGCGTATGCGTTTTCTCCTGAATATATTCAGGAGAAAACGCATACGCCCTTTTTGGCCAAGCAAGCAAGCGGGCAATGCAAATCTGCACTACAAAGAAGTATCACTTCCCACCGGTCAAAAGGGACATCCACAAAATGTGTAAAAACCAGAAAGGCAAGACTGGTCCTGGAGAACAGGGAGCCTTGTTATGCTGATGGACGGGATGTAAATTGCCAACTGCCTCTCTGGAGGAGTGCATTGTGTTCCCTAAAACAAGTAAACAACAGAGCTACAGAGCCAAGGGCACTTCCAGTCTAGGGAATATACCTGGGAAAAACTGAAAATCAATAAGACAGAGCCACCCCAAAATTTTGGGCTGCACTGCTTACAAGGACCTCAACTTGGGTGCACCTTAAATATCCCAGGAAATATAAAAATGGTTCAAAAAATTGTGGTACTTACGTACGATGGAATATCCCTCAGCCATGAAATCAATGTCATAAGACCAGTAGCAGTAAAATGGGTGGATTCAGGTACGATGATTCTAAGTGAAATAAGTCACAGAGAAAAAGAAACTTATCATAAGTTATCACTTATGAAGATCCTGTAAACATGGCTACACTTGAACTGAGTTAGGAAAGAGAACAGTGTCTCACATTTAGAAAACACTCTTATGCCTGCTTAAGGGGGAAGGAGAGGTGGGGTGATGCATAAAACCAGAGTTTGATATAAGCACAGGTACCGTTCCAAAAACCAACTATGGAATAGACAAGACCTACACCTTCCTCAGTGAAAGGGACTCAAAACCCCATATTTCCCGCAGAGGAATATATCTGACTAGTAAGAATGTTAAAACCTATGTATTGATATGTCTCCGTAAGGGAATCAAGTGTGTCTAGAATGGCATAAATATGGCAACGAGAATCAGCTCAAACCCACTATAAAAAGGAATTTCAAAAATAAAACAAAAAAACTGGGAAATTCTTTACAATTCCTTCAGGGTCTCTGATGAAACCTGAAATGACCCTATCTACAATGACAGCTGGATGTGGCATAAGGCTGGACACTTGGGACTGAGAGGATTGGTGAGCCTGGGTGAGCAAATGCAGACCCTTTAAAGCAATAATGCATGGCACACATTCCATGGGTCCCAACTCTCCAGGTTGAAGGGAATATTACTACAGATATAACATGTACGGGAATCCTAGAGAACGGACACACTGTGAATACGAAAGGTTTCTAAAACTCAACGAATAGTCCCTCTCCTGGTGCTCCGGTTTGACTTTCCATCTGCTTTTTTATCAACCTCCCAACTTGGAGAGACAGCCCCTTTAACCTCCTGGTTCGCACAGGTTGCCAATTTGGCAGAGGATGAAAGGGAAGAGGGAGAACCAATGAGAGAGTAGCTGTTAGGCATTTGGACGGGCACATATCACTGTAATTTCCCGGCAGGAAGAAGAATTAACCAAAGTCTCAGCCACCCACCGGGAATCAGTATAGATCCTGAACCAAAATTTTGGACTTGCGGTCAGGTCACCAAAAACGAGTTGAAAAATGGAGCTCAGGGGCACAGCAATTCACAAACTGGCCGAGTAATAAAGGACAACTATCGTCCAAAAATCTGTTGAGGGAAGGCAATGAGGCGGACTTGAAAGCGAGGCAGAATAGCAGGAAACAGATTTCAAGAGGTACGTTGGAATCGCCTTTAAAGCACAGGAAGAGGGGCACAACTTCGACAATGATACACTTGGCCAAAAAGGGCGTAAGCGTTTTCTCCTGAATATATTCAGGAGAAAACGCATACGCCCTTTTTGGCCAAGCAAGCAAGCGGGCAATGCAAATCTGCACTACAAAGAAGTATCACTTCCCACCGGTCAAAAGGGACATCCACAAAATGTGTAAAAACCAGAAAGACAAGACAGGCCCTGGAGAACAGGGAGCCTTGTTATGCTGATGGGCGGGATGTAAATTGCCAACTGCCTCTCTGGAGGAGTGCATTGTGTTCCCTAAAACAAGTAAACAACAGAGCTACAGAGCCAAGGGCACTTCCAGTCTAGGGAATATACCTTGGGAAAACTGAAAATCAAAAAGACACAGCCACCCCAAAATTTAGGGCTGCACTGCTTACAAGGACCTCAACTTGGGTACACCTTAAATATCCCAGGAAATATAAAAATGGTTCAAAAAATTGTGGTACTTACGTACGATGGAATATCCCTCAGCCATGAAATCAATGTCATAAGACCAGTAGCAGCAAAATGGGTGGATTCAGGTACGATGATTCTAAGTGAAATAAGTCACACAGAAAAAGAAACTTATCATAAGATGTCACTTATGAAGATCCTGTAAACATGGCTACACTTGAACTGAGTTAGGAAAGAGAACAGTGTCTCACATTTAGAAAACACTCTTATGCCTGCTTAAGGGGGAAGGAGAGGTGGGGTGATGCATAAAACCAGAGTTTGATATAAGCACAGGTACCGTTCCAAAAACCAACTATGGAATAGACAAGACCTACACCTTCCTCAGTGAAAGGGACTCAAAACCCCATATTTCCCGCAGAGGAATATATCTGACTAGTAAGAATCTTAAAACCTATGTATTGATATGTGTCCGTAAGGGAATCAAGTGTGTCTAGACTGGGATAAATATGGCAGCGAGAATCAGCTCAAACCCACTATAAAAAGGAATTTCAAAAATAAAACAAAAAAACTGGGAAATTCTTTACAATTCCTTCAGGGTCGCTGATGAAACCTGAAATGACCCTATCTACAATGACAGCTGGATGTGGCATAAGGCTGGACACTTGGGACTGCGAGGATTGGTGAGATTGGGTGAGCAAATGCAGACCCTTTAAAGCAATAATGCATGGCACACATTCCATGGGTCCCAACACTCCAGGTTGAAGGGAATATTACTACAGATATAACATGTATGGGAATCCTAGAGAACGGACACACTGTGAATATGAAAGGTTTCTAAAACTCAACGAATAGTCCCTCTCCTGGTGCTCCGGTTTGACTTTCCATCTGCTTTATTATCAACCTCCCAACTTGGAGAGACATCCCCTTTAACCTCCTGGTTCGCACAGGTTGCCAATTAGGCAGAGGATGAAAGGGAAGAGGGAGAACCAATGAGAGAGTAGCTGTTAGGCATTTGGACAGGCACATATCACTGTAATTTCCCGGCAGGAAGAAGAATTAACCAAAGTCTCAGCCACCCACCGGGAATCAGTATAGATCCTGAACCAAAATTTTGGACTTGCGGTCAGCTCACCAAAAACGAGTTGAAAAATGGAGCTCAGGGGCACAGCAATTCACAAACTGGCCGAGTAATAAAGGACAACTATCGTCCAAATATCTGTTGAGGGAAGGCAACGAGGCGGACTTGAAAGCGAGGCAGAATAGCAGGAAACAGATTTCAAGAGGTACGTTGGAATCGCCTTTAAAGCACAGGAAGAGGGGCACAACTTCGACAATGATGCACTTGGCCAAAAAGGGCGTATGCGTTTTCTCCTGAATATATTCAGGAGAAAACGCATACGCCCTTTTTGGCCAAGCAAGCAAGCGGGCAATGCAAATCTGCACTACAAAGAAGTATCACTTCCCACCGGTCAAAAGGGACATCCACAAAATGTGTAAAAACCAGAAAGGCAAGACAGGCCCTGGAGAACAGGGAGCCTTGTTATGCTGATGGGCGGGATGTAAATTGCCAACTGCCTCTCTGGAGGAGTGCATTGTGTTCCCTAAAACAAGTAAACAACAGAGCTACAGAGCCAAGGGCACTTCCAGTCTAGGGAATATACCTTGGGAAAACTGAAAATCAAAAAGACACAGCCACCCCAAAATTTAGGGCTGCACTGCTTACAAGGACCTCAACTTGGGTACACCTTAAATATCCCAGGAAATATAAAAATGGTTCAAAAAATTGTGGTACTTACGTACGATGGAATATCCCTCAGCCATGAAATCAATGTCATAAGACCAGTAGCAGCAAAATGGGTGGACTCAGGTACGATGATTCGAAGTGAAATAAGTCACACAGAAAAAGAAACTTATCATAAGATGTCACTTATGAAGATCCTGTAAACATGGCTACACTTGAACTGAGTTAGGAAAGAGAACAGTGTCTCACATTTAGAAAACACTCTTATGCCTGCTTAAGGGGGAAGGAGAGGTGGGGTGATGCATAAAACCAGAGTTTGATATAAGCACAGGTACCGTTCCAAAAACCAACTATGGAATAGACAAGACCTACACCTTCCTCAGTGAAAGGGACTCAAAACCCCATATTTCCCGCAGAGGAATATATCTGACTAGTAAGAATCTTAAAACCTATGTATTGATATGTGTCCGTAAGGGAATCAAGTGTGTCTAGACTGGGATAAATATGGCAGCGAGAATCAGCTCAAACCCACTATAAAAAGGAATTTCAAAAATAAAACAAAAAAACTGGGAAATTCTTTACAATTCCTTCAGGGTCTCTGATGAAACCTGAAATGACCCTATCTACAATGACAGCTGGATGTGGCATAAGGCTGGACACTTGGGACTGAGAGGATTGGTGAGATTGGGTGAGCAAATGCAGACCCTTTAAAGCAATAATGCATGGCACACATTCCATGGGTCCCAACACTCCAGGTTGAAGGGAATATTACTACAGATATAACATGTATGGGAATCCTAGAGAACGGACACACTGTGAATATGAAAGGTTTCTAAAACTCAACGAATAGTCCCTCTCCTGGTGCTCCGGTTTGACTTTCCATCTGCTTTATTATCAACCTCCCAACTTGGAGAGACATCCCCTTTAACCTCCTGGTTCGCACAGGTTGCCAATTTGGCAGAGGATGAAAGGGAAGAGGGAGAACCAATGAGAGAGTAGCTTTTAGGCATTTGGACAGGCACATATCACTGTAATTTCCCGGCAGGAAGAAGAATTAACCAAAGTCTCAGCCACCCACCGGGAATCAGTATAGATCCTGAACCAAAATTTTGGACTTGCGGTCAGCTCACCAAAAACGAGTTGAAAAATGGAGCTCAGGGGCACAGCAATTCACAAACTGGCCGAGTAATAAAGGACAACTATCGTCCAAATATCTGTTGAGCGAAGGCAACGAGGCGGACTTGAAAGCGAGGCAGAATAGCAGGAAACAGATTTCAAGAGGTACGTTGGAATCGCCTTTAAAGCACAGGAAGAGGGGCACAACTTCGACAATGATGCACTTGGCCAAAGAGGGCGTATGTGTTTTCTCCTGAATATATTCAGGAGAAAACGCATACGCCCTTTTTGGCCAAGCAAGCAAGCGGGCAATGCAAATCTGCACTACAAAGAAGTATCACTTCCCACCAGTCAAAAGGGACATCCACAAAATGTGTAAAAACCAGAAAGGCAAGACAGGCCCTGGAGAACAGGGAGCCTTGTTATGCTGATGGGCGGGATGTAAATTGCCAACTGCCTCTCTGGAGGAGTGCATTGTGTTCCCTAAAACAAGTAAACAACAGAGCTACAGAGCCAAGGGCACTTCCAGTCTAGGGAATATACCTTGGGAAAACTGAAAATCAAAAAGACACAGCCACCCCAAAATTTAGGGCTGCACTGCTTACAAGGACCTCAACTTGGGTACACCTTAAATATCCCAGGAAATATAAAAATGGTTCAAAAAATTGTGGTACTTACGTACGATGGAATATCCCTCAGCCATGAAATCAATGTCATAAGACCAGTAGCAGCAAAATGGGTGGATTCAGGTACGATGATTCTAAGTGAAATAAGTCACACAGAAAAAGAAACTTATCATAAGATGTCACTTATGAAGATCCTGTAAACATGGCTACACTTGAACTGAGTTAGGAAAGAGAACAGTGTCTCACATTTAGAAAACACTCTTATGCCTGCTTAAGGGGGAAGGAGAGGTGGGGTGATGCATAAAACCAGAGTTTGATATAAGCACAGGTACCGTTCCAAAAACCAACTATGGAATAGACAAGACCTACACCTTCCTCAGTGAAAGGGACTCAAAACCCCATATTTCCCGCAGAGGAATATATCTGACTAGTAAGAATCTTAAAACCTATGTATTGATATGTGTCCGTAAGGGAATCAAGTGTGTCTAGACAGGGATAAATATGGCAGCGAGAATCAGCTCAAACCCACTATAAAAAGGAATTTCAAAAATAAAACAAAAAAACTGGGAAATTCTTTACAATTCCTTCAGGGTCTCTGATGAAACCTGAAATGACCCTATCTACAATGACAGCTGGATGTGGCATAAGGCTGGACACTTGGGACTGAGAGGATTGGTGAGATTGGGTGAGCAAATGCAGACCCTTTAAAGCAATAATGCATGGCACACATTCCATTGGTTCCAACACTCCAGGTTGAAGGGAATATTACTACAGATATAACATGTATGGGAATCCTAGAGAACGGACACACTGTGAATATGAAAGGTTTCTAAAACTCAACGAATAGTCCCTCTCCTGGTGCTCCGGTTTGACTTTCCATCTGCTTTATTATCAACCTCCCAACTTGGAGAGACAGACCCTTTAACCTCTTGGTTCGCACAGGTTGCCAATTTGGCAGAGGATGAAAGGGAAGAGGGAGAACCAATGAGAGAGTAGCTGTTAGGCATTTGGACAGGCACATATCACTGTAATTTCCCGGCAGGAAGAAGAATTAACCAAAGTCTCAGCCACCCACCGGGAATCAGTATAGATCCTGAACCAAAATTTTGGACTTGCGGTCAGCTCATCTAAAAGGAGTTGAAAAATGGAGCTCAGGGGCACAGCAATTCACAAACTGGCCGAGTAATAAAGGACAACTATCGTCCATAATCTGTTGAGGGAAGGCAACGAGGCGGACTTGAAAGCGAGGCAGAATAGCAGGAAACAGATTTCAAGAGGTACGTTGGAATTGCCTTTAAAGCACAGGAAGAGGGGCACAACTTCGACAATGATGCACTTGGCCAAAAAGGGCGTATGCGTTTTCTCCTGAATATATTCAGGAGAAAACGCATACGCCCTTTTTGGCCAAGCAAGCAAGCGGGCAATGCAAATCTGCACTACAAAGAAGTATCACTTCCCACCGGTCAAAAGGGACATCCACAAAATGTGTAAAAACCAGAAAGGCAAGACAGGCCCTGGAGAACAGGGAGCCTTGTTATGCTGATGGGCGGGATGTAAATTGCCAACTGCCTCTCTGGAGGAGTGCATTGTGTTCCCTAAAACAAGTAAACAACAGAGCTACAGAGCCAAGGGCACTTCCAGTCTAGTGAATATACCATGGGAAAACTGAAAATCAAAAAGACACAGCCACCCCAAAATTTAGGGCTGCACTGCTTACAAGGACCTCAACTTGGGTACACCTTAAATATCCCAGGAAATATAAAAATGGTTCAAAAAATTGTGGTACTTACGTACGATGGAATATCCCTCAGCCATGAAATCAATGTCATAAGACCAGTAGCAGCAAAATGGGTGGATTCAGGTACGATGATTCTAAGTGAAATAAGTCACACAGAAAAAGAAACTTATCATAAGATGTCACTTATGAAGATCCTGTAAACATGGCTACACTTGAACTGAGTTAGGAAAGAGAACAGTGTCTCACATTTAGAAAACACTCTTATGCCTGCTTAAGGGGGAAGGAGAGGTGGGGTGATGCATAAAACCAGAGTTTGATATAAGCACAGGTACCGTTCCAAAAACCAACTATGGAATAGACAAGACCTACACCTTCCTCAGTGAAAGGGACTCAAAACCCCATATTTCCCGCAGAGGAATATATCTGACTAGTAAGAATCTTAAAACCTCTGTATTGATATGTCTCCGTGAGGGAATCAAGTGTGTCTAGACTGAGATAAATATGGCAGCGAGAATCAGCTCAAACCCAATATAAAAAGGAATTTCAAAAATAAAACAAAAAAACTGGGAAATTCTTTACAATTCCTTCAGGGTCTCTGATGAAACCTGAAATGACCCTATCTACAATGACAGCTGGATGTGGCATAAGGCTGGACACTTGGGACTGAGAGGATTGGTGAGATTGGGTGAGCAAATGCAGACCCTTTAAAGCAATAATGCATGGCACACATTCCATGGGTCCCAACTCTCCAGGTTGAAGGGAATATTACTACAGATATAACATGTACAGGAATCCTAGAGAACGGACACACTGTGAATACGAAAGGTTTCTAAAACTCAACGAATAGTCCCTCTCCTGGTGCTCCGGTTTGACTTTCATCTGCTTTATTATCAACCTCCCAACTTGGAGAGACAGCCCCTTTAACCTCCTGGTTCGCACAGGTTGCCAATTTGGCAGAGCATGAAAGGGAAGAGGGAGAACCAATGAGAGAGTAGCTGTAAGGCATTTGGACGGGCACATATCACTGTAATTTCCCGGCAGGAAGAAGAATTAACCAAAGTCTCAGCCACCCACCGGGAATCAGTATAGATCCTGAACCAAAATTTTGGACTTGCGGTCAGCTCACCAAAAACGAGTTGAAAAATGGAGCTCAGGGGCACAGCAATTCACAAACTGGCCGAGTAATAAAGGACAACTATCGTCCAAAAATCTGTTGAGGGAAGGCAACGAGGCGGACTTGAAAGCTCGGCAGTATAGCAGGAAACAGATTTCAAGAGGTACGTTGGAATCGCCTTTAAAGCACAGGAAGAGGGGCACAACTTCGACAATGATGCACTTGGCCAAAAAGGGCGTATGCGTTTTCTCCTGAATATATTCAGGAGAAAACACATACGCCCTTTTTGGCCAAGCAAGCAAGCGGGCAATGCAAATCTGCACTACAAAGAAGTATCACTTCCCACCGGTCAATAGGGACATCCACAATATGTGTAAAAACCAGAAAGGCAAGACAGGCCCTGGAGAACAGGGAGCCTTGTTATGCTGATGGGCGGGATGTAAATTGCCAACTGCCTCTCTGGAGGAGTGCATTGTGTTCCCTAAAACAAGTAAACAACAGAGCTACAGAGCCAAGGGCACTTCCAGTCTAGGGAATATACCTTGGGAAAACTGAAAATCAAAAAGACACAGCCACCCCAAAATTTAGGGCTGCACTGCTTACAAGGACCTCAACTTGGGTACACCTTAAATATCCCAGGAAATATAAAAATGGTTCAAAAAATTGTGGTACTTACGTACGATGGAATATCCCTCAGCCATGAAATCAATGTCATAAGACCAGTAGCAGCAAAATGGGTGGATTCAGGTACGATGATTCTAAGTGAAATAAGTCACACAGAAAAAGAAACTTATCATAAGATATCACTTATGAAGATACTGTAAACATGGCTACACTTGAACTGAGTTAGGAAAGAGAACAGTGTCTCACATTTAGAAAACACTCTTATGCCTGCTTAAGGGGGAAGGAGAGGTGGGGTGATGCATAAAACCAGAGTTTGATATAAGCACAGGTACCGTTCCAAAAACCAACTATGGAATAGACAAGACCTACACCTTCCTCAGTGAAAGGGACTCAAAACCCCATATTTCCCGCAGAGGAATATATCTGACTAGTAAGAATCTTAAAACCTATGTATTGATATGTCTCCGTAAGGTAATCAAGTGTGTCTAGACTGGGATAAATATGGCAGCGAGAATCAGCTCAAACCCACTATAAAAAGGAATTTCAAAAATAAAACAAAAAAACTGGGAAATTCTTTACAATTCCTTCAGGGTCTCTGATGAACCCTGAAATGACCCTATCTACAATGACAGCTGGATGTGGCATAAGGCTGGACACTTGGGACTGAGAGGATTGGTGAGATTGGGTGAGCAAATGCAGACCCTTTAAAGCAATAATGCATGGCACACATTCCATGGGTCCCAACTCTCCAGGTTGAAGGGAATATTACTACAGATATAACATGTACGGGAATCCTAGAGAACGGACACACTGTGAATACGAAAGGTTTCTAAAACTCAACGAATAGTCCCTCTCCTGGTGCTCCGGTTTGACTTTCCACCTGCTTTACTATCAACCTCCCAACTTGGAGAGACAGCCCCTTTAACCTCCTGGTTCGCACAGGTTGCCAATTTGGCAGAGGATGAAAGGGAAGAGGGAGAACCAATGAGAGAGTAGCTGTTAGGCATTTGGACGGGCACATATCACTGTAATTTCCCGGCAGGAAGAAGAATTAACCAAAGTCTCAGCCCCCCACCCGGAACCAGCATAGATCCTGAACCAAAATTTTGGACCTGCGGTCAGCTCACCAAAAACGAGTTGAAAAATGGAGCTCAGGGGCACAGCAATTCACAAACTGGCCGAGTAATAAAGGACAACTATCGTCCAAAAATCTGTTGAGGGAAGGCAACGAGGTGGACTTGAAAGCGAAGCAGAATAGCAGGAAACAGATTTCAAGAGGTACGTTGGAATCACCTTTAAAGCACCGGATGAGGGGCACAACTTCGACAATGATGCACGTGGCCAAAAAGGGCGTATGCGTTTTCTCCTGAATATATTCAGGAGAAAACGCATACGCCCTTTTTGGCCAAGCAAGCAATCGGGCAATGCAAATCTTCATTACAAAGAAGTATCACTTACCACCGGTCAAAAGGGACATCCACAAAATGTGTAAAAACCAGAAAGGCAAGACAGGCACTGGAGAACAGGGAGCCTTGTTATGCTGATGGGCGTATGTAAATTGCCAACTGCCTCTCTGGAGGAGTACATTGTGTTCCCTAAAACAAGTAAAGAACAGAGCTACAGAGCCAAGGGCACATCCAGTCTAAGGAATATACCTTTGGAAAACTGAATATCAAAAAGACACAGCCACCCCAAAATTTAGGGCTGCACTGCTTAAAAGGACCTCAACTTGGGTACACCTTAAATATCCCAGGAAATATAAAAATGGTTCAAAAATTTGTGGTACTTACGTACGATGGAATATCCCTCAGCCATGAAATCAATGTCATAAGACCAGTAGCAGCAAAATGGGTGGATTCAGATACGATGATTCTAAGTGAAATAAGTCACACAGAAAAAGAAACTTATCATAAGATATCACTTATGAAGATCCTGTAAACATGGCTACACTTGAACTGAGTTAGGAAAGAGAACAGCGTCTCACATTTAGAAAACACTCTTATGCCTGCTTAAGGGGGAAGGAGAGGTGGGGTGATGCATAAAACCAGAGTTTGATATAAGCACAGGTACCGTTCCAAAAACCAACTATGGAATAGACAAGACCTACACCTTCCTCAGTGAAAGGGACTCAAAACCCCATATTTCCCGCAGAGGAATAAATCTGACTAGTAAGAATCTTAAAACCTATGTATTGATATGTCTCCGTAAGGGAATCAAGTGTGTCTAGACTGGCATAAACATGGCAGCGAGAATCAGCTCAAACCCACTATAAAAAGGAATTTCAAAAACAAAACAAAAAAACTGGGAAATTCTTTACAATTCCTTCAGGGTCTCTGATGAAACCTGGAATGACCCTATCTACAACGACAGCTGGATGTGGCATAAGGCTGGACACTTTGGACTGAGAGGATTGGTGAGATTGGGTGAACAAATGCAGACCATTTAAAGCAATAATGCATGACACACATTCCATGGGTACCAACTCTCCAGGTTGAAGGGAATATTACTACAGATATAACATGTACGGGAATCCTAGAGAACGGACACACCGTGAATACGAAAGGTTTCTAAAACTCAACGAATAGTCCCTCTCCTGGTGCTCCGGTTTGACTTTCCGTCTGCTTTATTATCAACCTCCCAACTTGGAGAGACAGCCCCTTTAACCTCCTGGTTCGCACAGGTTGCCAATTTGGCAGAGGATGAAAGGGAAGAGGGAGAACCAATGAGAGAGTAGCTGTTAGGCATTTGGACGGGCACATATCACTGTAATTTCCTGGCAGGAAGAAGAATTAACCAAAGTCTCAGCCCTCCTCCGGGAACCACTATAGGTCCTGAACCAAAATGTTGGACTTGCGGTCCGCTCACCTAAAACGAGTTGAAAAATGGAGCTCAGGGGCACAGCAATTCACAAACTGGCCGAGTAATAAAGGACAACTATCGTCCAAAAATCTGTTGAGGGAAGGCAATGAGGCGGACTTGAAAGCGAGGCAGAATAGCAGGAAACAGATTTCAAGAGGTACGTTGGAATCGCCTTTAAAGCACAGGAAGAGGGGCACAACTTCGACAATGATGCACTTGGCCAAAAAGGGCGTATGCATTTTCTCCTGAATATATTCAGGAGAAAACGCATACGCCCTTTTTGGCCAAGCAAGCAAGCGGGCAATGCAAATCTGCACTACAAAGAAGTATCACTTCCCACCGGTCAAAAGGGACATCCACAAAATGTGTAAAAACCAGAAAGGCAAGACAGGCCCTGGAGAACAGGGAGCCTTGTTATGCTGATGGGCGGGATGTAAATTGCCAACTGCCTCTCTGGAGGAGTGCATTGTGTTCCCTAAAACAAGTAAACAACAGAGCTACAGAGCCAAGGGCACTTCCAGTCTAGGGAATATACCTTGGGAAAACTGAAAATCAAAAAGACACAGCCACCCCAAAATTTAGGGCTGCACTGCTTACAAGGACCTCAACTTGGGTACACCTTAAATATCCCAGGAAATATAAAAATGGTTCAAAAAATTGTGGTACTTACGTACGATGGAATATCCCTCAGCCATGAAATCAATGTCATAAGACCAGTAGCAGCAAAATGGGTGGATTCAGGTACGATGATTCTAAGTGAAATAAGTCACACAGAAAAAGAAACTTATCATAAGATATCACTTATGAAGATCCTGTAAACATGGCTACACTTGAACTGAGTTAGGAAAGAGAACAGTGTCTCACATTTAGAAAACACTCTTATGCCTGCTTAAGGGGGAAGGAGAGGTGGGGTGATGCATAAAACCAGAGTTTGATATAAGCACAGGTACCGTTCCAAAAACCAACTATGGAATAGACAAGACCTACACCTTCCTCAGTGAAAGGGACTCAAAACCCCATATTTCCCGCAGAGGAATATATCTGACTAGTAAGAATCTTAAAAGCTACGTATTGATATGTCTCCGTAAGGGAATCAAGTGTGTCTAGACTGGGATAAATATGGCAGCGAGAATCAGCTCAAACCCACTATAAAAAGGAATTTCAAAAATAAAACAAAAAAACTGGGAAATTCTTTACAATTCCTTCAGGGTCTCTGATGAAACCTGAAATGACCTTATCTACACCGACAGCTGGATGTGGCATAAGTCTGGACACTTTGGACTGAGAGAATTGGTGAGATTGGGTGAACAAATGCAGACCATTTAAAGCAATAATGCAAGGCACACATTCCATGGGTCCCAACTCTCCAGGTTGAAGGGAATATTACTACAGTTATAACATGTACGGGAAACCTAGAGAACGGACACACTGTGAATACGAAAGGTTTCTAAAACTCAACGAATAGTCCCTCTCCTGGTGCTCCGGTTTGACTTTCCATCTGCTTTACTATCAACCTCCCAACTTGGAGAGACAGCCCCTTTAACCTCCTGGTTCGCACAGGTTGCCAATTTGGCAGAGGATGAAAGGGAAGAGGGAGAACCAATGAGAGAGTAGCTGTTAGGCATTTGGATGGGCACATATCACTGTAATTTCCTGGCAGGAAGAAGAATTAACCAAAGTCTCAGCCCCCCTCCGGGAACCACTATAGGTCCTGAACCAAAATTTTGGACTTGCGGTCAGCTCACCTAAAACGAGTTCAAAAATGGAGCTCAGGGGCACAGCAATTCACAAACTGGCCGAGTAATAAAGGACAACTATCGTCCAATTATCTGTTGAGGGAAGGCCACGAGGCGGACTTGAAAGCGAGGCAGAATAGCAGGAAACAGATTTCAAGAGGTACGTTGGAATCGCCTTTAAAGCACAGGAAGAGGGCCACAACTTCGACAATGATGCACTTGGCCAAAAAGGGCGTATGCGTTTTCTCCTGAATATATTCAGGAGAAAACGCATACGCCCCTTTTGGCCAAGCAAGCAAGCGGGCAATGCAAATCTGCACTACAAAGAAGTATCACCTCCCACCGGTCAAATGGGACATCCACAAAATGTGTAAAAACCAGAAAGGCAAGACAGGCCCTGGAGAACAGGGAGCCTTGTTATGCTGATTGGCGGGATGTAAATTGCCAACTGCCTCTCTGGAGGAGTGCATTGTGTTCCCTAAAACAAGTAAACAACAGAGCTACAGAGCCAAGGGCACTTCCAGTCTAGGGAATATACCTTGGGAAAACTGAAAATCAAAAAGACACAGCCACCCCAAAATTTAGGGCTGCACTGCTTACAAGGACCTCAACTTGGGTACACCTTAAATATCCCAGGAAATATAAAAATGGTTCAAAAAATTGTGGTACTTACGTACGATGGAATATCCCTCAGCCATGAAATCAATGTCATAAGACCAGTAGCAGCAAAATGGGTGGATTCAGGTACGATGATTCTAAGTGAAATAAGTCACACAGAAAAAGAAACTTATCATAAGATATCACTTATGAAGATCCTGTAAACATGGCTACACTTGAACTGAGTTAGGAAAGAGAACAGTGTCTCACATTTAGAAAACACTCTTATGCCTGCTTAAGGGGGAAGGAGAGGTGGGGTGATGCATAAAACCAGAGTTTGATATAAGCACAGGTACCGTTCCAAAAACCAACTATGGAATAGACAAGACCTACACCTTCCTCAGTGAAAGGGACTCAAAACCCCATATTTCCCGCAGAGGAATATATCTGACTAGTAAGAATCTTAAAACCTATGTATTGATATGTGTCCGTAAGGGAATCAAGTGTGTCTAGACTGGGATAAATATGGCAGCGAGAATCAGCTCAAACCCACTATAAAAAGGAATTTCAAAAATAAAACAAAAAAACTGGGAAATTCTTTACAATTCCTTCAGGGTCTCTGATGAAACCTGAAATGACCCTATCTACAATGACAGCTGGATGTGGCATAAGGCTGGACACTTGGGACTGAGAGGATTGGTGAGATTGGGTGAGCAAATGCAGACCCTTTAATGCAATAATGCATGGCACACATTCCATGGGTCCCAACTCTCCAGGTTGAAGGGAATATTACTACAGATATAACATGTACGGGAATCCTAGAGAACCGACACACTGTGAATACGAAAGGTTTCTAAAACTCAACGAATAGTCCCTCTCCTGGTGCTCTGGTTTGACTTTCCATCTGCTTTATTATCAACCTCCCAACTTGGAGAGACAGCGCCTTTAACCTCCTGGTTCGCACAGGTTGCCAATTTGGCAGAGGATGAAAGGGAAGAGGGAGAACCAATGAGAGAGTAGCTGTTAGGCATTTGGACAGGCACATATCACTGTAATTTCCCGGCAGGAAGAAGAATTAACCAAAGTCCCAGCCACCCACCGGGAATCAGTATAGATCCGGAAGCAAAATTTTGGACTTGCGGTCAGCTCACCAAAAACGAGTTGAAAAATGGAGCTCAGGGGCACAGCAGTTCACAAACTGGCCGAGTAATAAAGGACAACTATCGTCCAAAAATCTGTTGAGGGAAGGCAACGAGGCGGACTTGAAAGCGAGGCAGAATAGCAGGAAACAGATTTCAAGAGGTACGTTGGAATCACCTTTAAAGCACAGGAAGAGCGGCACAACTTCGACAATGATGAACTTGGCCAAAAAGGGCGTATGAGTTTTCTCCTGAATATATTCAGGAGAAAACGCATACGCCCTTTTTGGCCAAGCAAGCAAGCGGGCAATGCAAATCTGCACTACAAAGAAGTATCACTTCCCACCGGTCAAAAGGGACATCCACAAAATGTGTAAAAACCAGAAAGGCAAGACAGGCCCTGGAGAACAGGGAGCCTTGTTATGCTGATGGGCGGGATGTAAATTGCCAACTGCCTCTCTGGAGGAGTGCATTGTGTTCCCTAAAACAAGTAAACAACAGAGCTACAGAGCCAAGGGCACTTCCAGTCTAGGGAATATACCTTGGGAAAACTGAAAATCAAAAAGACACAGCCACCCCAAAATTTAGGGCTGCACTGCTTACAAGGACCTCAACTTGGGTACACCTTAAATATCCCAGGAAATATAAAAATGGTTCAAAAAATTGTGGTACTTACGTACGATGGAATATCCCTCAGCCATGAAATCAATGTCATAAGACCAGTAGCAGCAAAATGGGTGGATTCAGGTACGATGATTCTAAGTGAAATAAGTCACACAGAAAAAGAAACTTATCATAAGATATCACTTATGAAGATCCTGTAAACATGGCTACACTTGAACTGAGTTAGGAAAGAGAACAGTGTCTCAAATTTAGAAAACACTCTTATGCCTGCTTAAGGGGGAAGGAGAGGTGGGGTGATGCATAAAACCAGAGTTTGATATAAGCACAGGTACTGTTCCAAAAACCAACTATGGAATAGACAAGACCTACACCTTCCTCAGTGAAAGGGACTCAAAACCCCATATTTCCCGCAGAGGAATATATCTGACTAGTAAGAATCTTAAAAGCTACGTATTGATATGTCTCCGTAAGGGAATCAAGTGTGTCTAGACTGGGATAAATATGGCAGCGAGAATCAGCTCAAACCCACTATAAAAAGGAATTTCAAAAATAAAACAAAAAAACTGGGAAATTCTTTACAATTCCTTCAGGGTCTCTGATGAAACCTGAAATGACCCTATCTACAATGACAGCTGGATGTGGCATAAGGCTGGACACTTGGGACTGAGAGGATTGGTGAGATTGGGTGAGCAAATGCAGACCCTTTAAAGCAATAATGCATGGCACACATTCCATGGGTCCCAACTCTCCAGGTTGAAGGGAATATTACTACAGATATAACATGTACGGGAATCCTAGAGAACGGACACACTGTGAATACGAAAGGTTTCTAAAACTCAACGAATAGTCCCTCTCCTGGTGCTCCGGTTTGACTTTCCATCTGCTTTATTATCAACCTCCCAACTTGGAGAGACAGCCCCTTTAACCTCCTGGTTCGCACAGGTTGCCAATTTGGCAGAGGATGAAAGGGAAGAGGGAGAACCAATGAGAGAGTAGCTGTTAGGCATTTGGACGGGCACATATCACTGTAATTTCCTGGCAGGAAGAAGAATTAACCAAAGTCTCAGCCACCCACCGGGAATCAGTATAGATCCTGAACCAAAATTTTGGACTTGCGGTCAGCTCACCAAAAACGAGTTGAAAAATGGAGCTCAGGGGCACAGCAATTCACAAACTGGCCGAGTAATAAAGGTCAACTATCGTCCAAAAATCTGTTGAGGGAAGGCAACGAGGCGGACTTGAAAGCGAGGCAGAATAGCAGGAAACAGATTTCAAGAGGTACGTTGGAATCGCCTTTAAAGCACAGGAAGAGGGCCACAACTTCGACAATGATGCACTTGGCCAAAAAGGGCGTATGCGTTTTCTCCTGAATATATTCAGGAGAAAACGCATACGCCCTTTTTGGCCAAGCAAGCAAGCGGGCAATGCAAATCTCCACTACAAAGAAGTATCACTTCCCACCGGTCAAAAGGGACATCCACAAAATGTGTAAAAACCAGAAAGGCAAGACTGGTCCTGGAGAACAGGGAGCCTTGTTATGCTGATGGACGGGATGTAAATTGCCAACTGCCTCTCTGGAGGAGTGCATTGTGTTCCCTAAAACAAGTAAACAACAGAGCTACAGAGCCAAGGGCACTTCCAGTCTAGGGAATATACCTGGGAAAAACTGAAAATCAATAAGACAGAGCCACCCCAAAATTTTGGGCTGCACTGCTTACAAGGACCTCAACTTGGGTGCACCTTAAATATCCCAGGAAATATAAAAATGGTTCAAAAAATTGTGGTACTTACGTACGATGGAATATCCCTCAGCCATGAAATCAATGTCATAAGACCAGTAGCAGTAAAATGGGTGGATTCAGGTACGATGATTCTAAGTGAAATAAGTCACAGAGAAAAAGAAACTTATCATAAGTTATCACTTATGAAGATCCTGTAAACATGGCTACACTTGAACTGAGTTAGGAAAGAGAACAGTGTCTCACATTTAGAAAACACTCTTATGCCTGCTTAAGGGGGAAGGAGAGGTGGGGTGATGCATAAAACCAGAGTTTGATATAAGCACAGGTACCGTTCCAAAAACCAACTATGGAATAGACAAGACCTACACCTTCCTCAGTGAAAGGGACTCAAAACCCCATATTTCCCGCAGAGGAATATATCTGACTAGTAAGAATGTTAAAACCTATGTATTGATATGTCTCCGTAAGGGAATCAAGTGTGTCTAGAATGGCATAAATATGGCAGCGAGAATCAGCTCAAACCCACTATAAAAAGGAATTTCAAAAATAAAACAAAAAAACTGGGAAATTCTTTACAATTCCTTCAGGGTCTCTGATGAAACCTGAAATGACCCTATCTACAATGACAGCTGGATGTGGCATAAGGCTGGACACTTGGGACTGAGAGGATTGGTGAGCCTGGGTGAGCAAATGCAGACCCTTTAAAGCAATAATGCATGGCACACATTCCATGGGTCCCAACTCTCCAGGTTGAAGGGAATATTACTACAGATATAACATGTACGGGAATCCTAGAGAACGGACACACTGTGAATACGAAAGGTTTCTAAAACTCAACGAATAGTCCCTCTCCTGGTGCTCCGGTTTGACTTTCCATCTGCTTTTTTATCAACCTCCCAACTTGGAGAGACAGCCCCTTTAACCTCCTGGTTCGCACAGGTTGCCAATTTGGCAGAGGATGAAAGGGAAGAGGGAGAACCAATGAGAGAGTAGCTGTTAGGCATTTGGACGGGCACATATCACTGTAATTTCCCGGCAGGAAGAAGAATTAACCAAAGTCTCAGCCACCCACCGGGAATCAGTATAGATCCTGAACCAAAATTTTGGACTTGCGGTCAGGTCACCAAAAACGAGTTGAAAAATGGAGCTCAGGGGCACAGCAATTCACAAACTGGCCGAGTAATAAAGGACAACTATCGTCCAAAAATCTGTTGAGGGAAGGCAATGAGGCGGACTTGAAAGCGAGGCAGAATAGCAGGAAACAGATTTCAAGAGGTACGTTGGAATCGCCTTTAAAGCACAGGAAGAGGGGCACAACTTCGACAATGATACACTTGGCCAAAAAGGGCGTAAGCGTTTTCTCCTGAATATATTCAGGAGAAAACGCATACGCCCTTTTTGGCCAAGCAAGCAAGCGGGCAATGCAAATCTGCACTACAAAGAAGTATCACTTCCCACCGGTCAAAAGGGATATCCACAAAATGTGTAAAAACCAGAAAGGCAAGACAGGCCCTGGAGAACAGGGAGCCTTGTTATGCTGATGGACGGGATGTAAATTGTCAACTGCCTCTCTGGAGGAGTGCATTGTGTTCCCTAAAACAAGTAAACAACAGAGCTACAGAGCCAAGGGCACTTCCATTCTAGGGAATATACCTTGGGAAAACTGAAAATCAAAAAGACACAGCCACCCCAAAATTTAGGGCTGCACTGCTTACAAGGACCTCAACTTGGGTACACCTTAAATATCCCAGGAAATATAAAAATGGTTCAAAAAATTGTTGTACTTACATACGATGGAATATCCCTCAGCCATGAAATCAATGTCATAAGACCAGTAGCAGCAAAATGGGTGGATTCAGGTACGATGATTCTAAGTGAAATAAGTCACACAGAAAAAGTAACTTATCATAAGATATCACTTATGAAGGTCCTGTAAACATGGCTACACTTGAACTGAGTTAGGAAAGAGAACAGTGTCTCACATTTAGAAAACACTCTTATGCCTGCTTAAGGGGGAAGGAGAGGTGGGGTGATGCATAAAACCAGAGTTTGATATAAGCACAGGTACCGTTCCAAAAAAAACTATGGAATAGACAAGACCTACACCTTCCTCAGTGAAAGGGACTCAAAACCCCATATTTCCCGCAGAGGAATATATCTGACTAGTAAGAATCTTAAAACCTATGTATTGATATGTCTCCGTAAGGGAATCAAGTGTGTCTAGACTGGGATAAATATGGCAGCGAGAATCAGCTCAAACCCACTATAAAAAGAATTTCAAAAATAAAACAAAAAAACTGGGAAATTCTTTACAATTCCTTCAGGGTCTCTGATGAAACCTGAAATGACCCTATCTACAATGACAGCTGTATGTGGCATAAGGCTGGACACTTGGTACTGAGAGGATTGGTGAGATTAGGTGAGCAAATGCAGACCCTTTAAAGCAATAATGCATGGCACACATTCCATGGGTCCCAACTCTCCAGGTTGAAGGGAATATTACTACAGATATAACATGTACGGGAATCCTAGAGAACGGACACACTGTGAATACGAAAGGTTTCTAAAACTCAACGAATAGTCCCTCTCCTGGTGCTCCGGTTTGACTTTCCATCTGCTTTATTATCAACCTCCCAACTTGGAGAGACAGCCCCTTTAACCTCCTGGTTCGCACAGGTTGCCAATATGGCAGAGGATGAAAGGGAAGACGGAGAACCAATGAGAGAGTAGCTGTTAGGCATTTGGACGGGCACATATCACTGTAATTTCCCGGCAGGAAGAAGAATTAACCAAAGTCTCAGCCACACACCGGGAATCAGTATAGTTCCTGAACCAAAATTTTGGACTTGCAGTCAGCTCACCAAAAACGAGTTGAATAATGGAGCTCAGGGGCACAGCAATTCACAAACTGGCCGAGTAATAAAGGACAACTATCGTCCAAAAATCTGTTGAGGGAAGGCAATGAGGCGGAGTGAAAGCGTGGCAGAATAGCAGGAAACAGATTTCAAGAGGTACGTTGGAATCGCCTTTAAAGCACAGGAAGAGGGGCACAACTTCGACAATGATGCACTTGGCCAAAAAGGGCGTATGTGTTTTCTCCTGAATATATTCAGGAGAAAACGCATACGCCCTTTTTGGCCAAGCAAGCAAGCGGGCAATGCAAATCTGCACTACAAAGAAGTATCACTACCCACCATTCAAAAGGGACATCCACAAAATGTGTAAAAACCAGAAAGGAAAGACAAGCCCTGGAGAACAGGGTGCCTTGTTATGCTGATGGGCGGGATGTAAATTGCCAACTGCCTCTCTGGAGGAGTGCATTGTGTTCCCTAAAACAAGTAAACAACAGAGCTACAGAGCCAAGGGCACTTCCAGTCTAGGGAATATACCTTGGGAAAACTGAAAATCAAAAAGACACAGCCACCCCAAAATTTAGGGCTGCACTGCTTACAAGGACCTCAACTTGGGTACACCTTAAATATCCCAGGAAATATAAAAATGGTTCAAAAAATTGTGGTACTTATGTACGATGGAATATCCCTCAGCCATGAAATCAATGTCATAAGACCAGTAGCAGCAAAATGGGTGGATTCAGGTACGATGATTCTAAGTGAAATAAGTCACACAGAAAAAGAAACTTATCATAAGATATCACTTATGAAGATCCTGTAAACATGGCTACACTTGAACTGAGTTAGGAAAGAGAACAGTGTCTCACATTTAGAAAACACTCTTATGCCTGCTTAAGGGGGAAGGAGAGGTGGGGTGCTGCATAAAACCAGAGTTTGATATAAGCACAGGTACCGTTCCAAAAACCAACTATGGAATAGACAAGACCTACACCTTCCTCAGTGAAAGGGACTCAAAACCCCATATTTCCCGCAGAGGAATATATCTGACTAGTAAGAATCTTAAAACCTATGTATTGATATGTGTCCGTAAGGGAATCAAGTGTGTCTAGACTGGGATAAATATGGCAGCGAGAATCAGCTCAAACCCACTATAAAAAGGAATTTCAAAAATAAAACAAAAAAACTGGGAAATTCTTTACAATTCCTTCAGGGTCTCTGATGAAACCTGAAATGACCCTATCTACAATGACAGCTGGATGTGACATAAGGCTGGACACTTGGGACTGAGACGATTGGTGAGATTGGGTGAGCAAATGCAGACCCTTTAAAGCAATAATGCATGGCACACATTCCATGGGTCCCAACACTCCAGGTTGAAGGGAATATTACTACAGATATAACATGTATGGGAATCCTAGAGAACGGACACACTGTGAATATGAAAGGTTTCTAAAACTCAAAGAATAGTCCCTCTCCTGGTGATCCGGTTTGACTTTCCATCTGCTTTATTATCAACCTCCCAACTTGGAGAGACAGACCCTTTAACCTCCTGGTTCGCACAGGTTGCCAATTTGGCAGAGGATGAAAGGGAAGAGGGAGAACCAATGAGAGAGTAGCTGTTAGGCATTTGGACAGGCACATATCACTGTAATTTCCCGGCAGGAAGAAGAATTAACCAAAGTCTCAGCCACCCACCGGGAATCAGTATAGATCCTGAACCAAAATTTTGGACTTGCGGTCAGCTCACCAAAAACGAGTTGAAAAATGGAGCTCAGGGGCACAGCAATTCACAAACTGGCCGAGTAATAAAGGACAACTATCGTCCATAATCTGTTGAGGGAAGGCAACGAGGCGGACTTGAAAGCGAGGCAGAATAGCAGGAAACAGATTTCAAGAGGTACGTTGGAATCGCCTTTAAAGCACAGGAAGAGGGGCACAACTTCGACAATGATGCACTTGGCCAAAAAGGGCGTATGCGTTTTCTCCTGAATACATTCAGGAGAAAACGCATACGCCCTTTTTGGCCAAGCAAGCAAGTGGGCAATGCAAATCTGCACTACAAAGAAGTATCACTTCCCACCGGTCAAAAGGGACATCCACAAAATGTGTAAAAACCAGAAAGACAAGACAGGCCCTGGAGAACAGGGAGCCTTGTTATGCTGATGGGCGGGATGTAAATTGCCAACTGCCTCTCTGGAGGAGTGCATTGTGTTCCCTAAAACAAGTAAACAACAGAGCTACAGAGCCAAGGGCACTTCCAGTCTAGGGAATATACCTTGGGAAAACTGAAAATCAAAAAGACACAGCCACCCCAAAATTTAGGGCTGCACTGCTTACAAGGACCTCAACTTGGGTACACCTTAAATATCCCAGGAAATATAAAAATGGTTCAAAAAATTGTGGTACTTACGTACGATGGAATATCCCTCAGCCATGAAATCAATGTCATAAGACCAGTAGCAGCAAAATGGGTGGATTCAGGTACGATGATTCTAAGTGAAATAAGTCACACAGAAAAAGAAACTTATCATAAGATGTCACTTATGAAGATCCTGTAAACATGGCTACACTTGAACTGAGTTAGGAAAGAGAACAGTGTCTCACATTTAGAAAACACTCTTATGCCTGCTTAAGGGGGAAGGAGAGGTGGGGTGATGCATAAAACCAGAGTTTGATATAAGCACAGGTACCGTTCCAAAAACCAACTATGGAATAGACAAGACCTACACCTTCCTCAGTGAAAGGGACTCAAAACCCCATATTTCCCACAGAGGAATATATCTGACTAGTAAGAATCTTAAAACCTATGTATTGATATGTGTCCGTAAGGGAATCAAGTGTGTCTACACTGGGATAAATATGGCAGCGAGAATCAGCTCAAACCCACTATAAAAAGGAATTTCAAAAATAAAACAAAAAAACTGGGAAATTCTTTACAATTCCTTCAGGGTCGCTGATGAAACCTGAAATGACCCTATCTACAATGACAGCTGGATGTGGCATAAGGCTGGACACTTGGGACTGCGAGGATTGGTGAGATTGGGTGAGCAAATGCAGACCCTTTAAAGCAATAATGCATGGCACACATTCCATGGGTCCCAACACTCCAGGTTGAAGGGAATATTACTACAGATATAACATGTATGGGAATCCTAGAGAACGGACACACTGTGAATATGAAAGGTTTCTAAAACTCAACGAATAGTCCCTCTCCTGGTGCTCCGGTTTGACTTTCCATCTGCTTTATTATCAACCTCCCAACTTGGAGAGACATCCCCTTTAACCTCCTGGTTCGCACAGGTTGCCAATTTGGCAGAGGATGAAAGGGAAGAGGGAGAACTACTGAGAGAGTAGCTGTTAGGCATTTGGACAGGCACATATCACTGTAATTTCCCGGCAGGAAGAAGAATTAACCAAAGTCTCAGCCACCCACCGGGAATCAGTATAGATCCTGAACCAAAATTTTGGACTTGCGGTCAGCTCACCAAAAACGAGTTGAAAAATGGAGCTCAGGGGCACAGCAATTCACAAACTGGCCGAGTAATAAAGGACAACTATCGTCCAAATATCTGTTGAGGGAAGGCAACGAGGCGGACTTGAAAGCGAGGCAGAATAGCAGGAAACAGATTTCAAGAGGTACGTTGGAATCGCCTTTAAAGCACAGGAAGAGGGGCACAACTTCGACAATGATGCACTTGGCCAAAAAGGGCGTATGCGTTTTCTCCTGAATATATTCAGGAGAAAACGCATACGCCCGTTTTGGCCAAGCAAGCAAGCGGGCAATGCAAATCTGCACTACAAAGAAGTATCACTTCCCACCGGTCAAAAGGGACATCCACAAAATGTGTAAAAACCAGAAAGGCAAGACAGGCCCTGGAGAACAGGGAGCCTTGTTATGCTGATGGGCGGGATGTAAATTGCCAACTGCCTCTCTGGAGGAGTGCATTGTGTTCCCTAAAACAAGTAAACAACAGAGCTACAGAGCCAAGGGCACTTCCAGTCTAGGGAATATACCTTGGGAAAACTGAAAATCAAAAAGACACAGCCACCCCAAAATTTAGGGCTGCACTGCTTACAAGGACCTCAACTTGGGTACACCTTAAATATCCCAGGAAATATAAAAATGGTTCAAAAAATTGTGGTACTTACGTACGATGGAATATCCCTCAGCCATGAAATCAATGTCATAAGACCAGTAGCAGCAAAATGGGTGGATTCAGGTACGATGATTCTAAGTGAAATAAGTCACACAGAAAAAGAAACTTATCATAAGATGTCACTTATGAAGATCCTGTAAACATGGCTACACTTGAACTGAGTTAGGAAAGAGAACAGTGTCTCACATTTAGAAAACACTCTTATGCCTGCTTAAGGGGGAAGGAGAGGTGGGGTGATGCATAAAACCAGAGTTTGATATAAGCACAGGTACCGTTCCAAAAACCAACTATGGAATAGACAAGACCTACACCTTCCTCAGTGAAAGGGACTCAAAACCCCATATTTCCCGCAGAGGAATATATCTGACTAGTAAGAATCTTAAAACCTATGTATTGATATGTGTCCGTAAGGGAATCAAGTGTGTCTAGACTGGGATAAATATGGCAGCGAGAATCAGCTCAAACCCACTATAAAAAGGAATTTCAAAAATAAAACAAAAAAACTGGGAAATTCTTTACAATTCCTTCAGGGTCTCTGATGAAACCTGAAATGACCCTATCTACAATGACAGCTGGATGTGGCATAAGGCTGGACACTTGGGACTGAGAGGATTGGTGAGATTGGGTGAGCAAATGCAGACCCTTTAAAGCAATAATGCATGGCACACATTCCATTGGTTCCAACACTCCAGGTTGAAGGGAATATTACTACAGATATAACATGTATGGGAATCCTAGAGAACGGACACACTGTGAATATGAAAGGTTTCTAAAACTCAACGAATAGTCCCTCTCCTGGTGCTCCGGTTTGACTTTCCATCTGCTTTATTATCAACCTCCCAACTTGGAGAGACAGACCCTTTAACCTCTTGGTTCGCACAGGTTGCCAATTTGGCAGAGGATGAAAGGGAAGAGGGAGAACCAATGAGAGAGTAGCTGTTAGGCATTTGGACAGGCACATATCACTGTAATTTCCCGGCAGGAAGAAGAATTAACCAAAGTCTCAGCCACCCACCGGGAATCAGTATAGATCCTGAACCAAAATTTTGGACTTGCGGTCAGCTCATCTAAAAGGAGTTGAAAAATGGAGCTCAGGGGCACAGCAATTCACAAACTGGCCGAGTAATAAAGGACAACTATCGTCCATAATCTGTTGAGGGAAGGCAACGAGGCGGACTTGAAAGCGAGGCAGAATAGCAGGAAACAGATTTCAAGAGGTACGTTGGAATCGCCTTTAAAGCACAGGAAGAGGGGCACAACTTCGACAATGATGCACTTGGCCAAAAAGGGCGTATGCGTTTTCTCCTGAATATATTCAGGAGAAAACGCATACGCCCTTTTTGGCCAAGCAAGCAAGCGGGCAATGCAAATCTGCACTACAAAGAAGTATCACTTCCCACCGGTCAAAAGGGACATCCACAAAATGTGTAAAAACCAGAAGGGCAAGACAGGCCCTGGAGAACAGGGAGCCTTGTTATGCTGATGGGCGGGATGTAAATTGCCAACTGCCTCTCTGGAGGAGTGCATTGTGTTCCCTAAAACAAGTAAACAACAGAGCTACAGAGCCAAGGGCACTTCCAGTCTAGGGAATATACCTTGGGAAAACTGAAAATCAAAAAGACACAGCCACCCCAAAATTTAGGGCTTCACTGCTTACAAGGACCTCAACTTGGGTACACCTTAAATATCCCAGGAAATATAAAAATGGTTCAAAAAATTGTGGTACTTACGTACGATGGAATATCCCTCAGCCATGAAATCAATGTCATAAGACCAGTAGCAGCAAAATGGGTGGATTCAGGTACGATGATTCTAAGTGAAATAAGTCACACAGAAAAAGAAACTTATCATAAGATGTCACTTATGAAGATCCTGTAAACATGGCTACACTTGAACTGAGTTAGGAAAGAGAACAGTGTCTCACATTTAGAAAACACTCTTATGCCTGCTTAAGGGGGAAGGAGAGGTGGGGTGATGCATAAAACCAGAGTTTGATATAAGCACAGGTACCGTTCCAAAAACCAACTATGGAATAGACAAGACCTACACCTTCCTCAGTGAAAGGGACTCAAAACCCCATATTTCCCGCAGAGGAATATATCTGACTAGTAAGAATCTTAAAACCTATGTATTGATATGTGTCCGTAAGGGAATCAAGTGTGTCTACACTGGGATAAATATGGCAGCGAGAATCAGCTCAAACCCACTATAAAAAGGAATTTCAAAAATAAAACAAAAAAACTGGGAAATTCTTTACAATTCCTTCAGGGTCGCTGATGAAACCTGAAATGACCCTATCTACAATGACAGCTGGATGTGGCATAAGGCTGGACACTTGGGACTGCGAGGATTGGTGAGATTGGGTGAGCAAATGCAGACCCTTTAAAGCAATAATGCATGGCACACATTCCATGGGTCCCAACACTCCAGGTTGAAGGGAATATTACTACAGATATAACATGTATGGGAATCCTAGAGAACGGACACACTGTGAATATGAAAGGTTTCTAAAACTCAACGAATAGTCCCTCTCCTGGTGCTCCGGTTTGACTTTCCATCTGCTTTATTATCAACCTCCCAACTTGGAGAGACATCCCCTTTAACCTCCTGGTTCGCACAGGTTGCCAATTTGGCAGAGGATGAAAGGGAAGAGGGAGAACCAATGAGAGAGTAGCTGTTAGGCATTTGGACGGGCACATATCACTGTAATTTCCCGGCAGGAAGAAGAATTAACCAAAGTCTCAGCCACCCACCGGGAATCAGTATATATCCTGAACCAAAATTTTGGACTTGCGGTCAGCTCACCAAAAACGAGTTGAAAAATGGAGCTCAGGGGCACAGCAATTCACAAACTGGCCGAGTAATAAAGTACAACTATCGTCCAAATATCTGTTGAGGGAAGGCAACGAGGCGGACTTGAAAGCGAGGCAGAATAGCAGGAAACAGATTTCAAGAGGTACGTTGGAATCGCCTTTAAAGCACAGGAAGAGGGGCACAACTTCGACAATGATGCACTTGGCCAAAAAGGGCGTATGCGTTTTCTCCTGAATATATTCAGGAGAAAATGCATACGCCCGTTTTGGCCAAGCAAGCAAGCGGGCAATGCAAATCTGCACTACAAAGAAGTATCACTTCCCACCGGTCAAAAGGGACATCCACAAAATGTGTAAAAACCAGAAAGGCAAGACAGGCCCTGGAGAACAGGGAGCCTTGTTATGCTGATGGGCGGGATGTAAATTGCCAACTGCCTCTCTGGAGGAGTGCATTGTGTTCCCTAAAACAAGTAAACAACAGAGCTACAGAGCCAAGGGCACTTCCAGTCTAGGGAATATACCTTGGGAAAACTGAAAATCAAAAAGACACAGCCACCCCAAAATTTAGGGCTGCACTGCTTACAAGGACCTCAACTTGGGTACACCTTAAATATCCCAGGAAATATAAAAATGGTTCAAAAAATTGTGGTACTTACGTACGATGGAATATCCCTCAGCCATGAAATCAATGTCATAAGACCAGTAGCAGCAAAATGGGTGGATTCAGGTATGATGATTCTAAGTGAAATAAGTCACACAGAAAAAGAAACTTATCATAAGATATCACTTATGAAGATCCTGTAAACATGGCTACACTTGAACTGAGTTAGGAAAGAGAACAGTGTCTCACATTTAGAAAACACTCTTATGCCTGCTTAAGGGGGAAGGAGAGGTGGGGTGATGCATAAAACCAGAGTTTGATATAAGCACAGGTACCGTTCCAAAAACCAACTATGGAATAGACAAGACCTACACCTTCCTCAGTGAAAGGGACTCAAAACCCCATATTTCCCGCAGAGGAATATATCTGACTAGTAAGAATCTTAAAACCTCTGTATTGATATGTCTCCGTGAGGGAATCAAGTGTGTCTTGACTGGGATAAATATGGCAGCGAGAATCAGCTCAAACCCAATATAAAAAGGAATTTCAAAAATAAAACAAAAAAACTGGGAAATTCTTTACAATTCCTTCAGGGTCTCTGATGAAACCTGAAATGACCCTATCTACAATGACAGCTGGATGTGGCATAAGGCTGGACACTTGGGACTGAGAGGATTGGTGAGATTGGGTGAGCAAATGCAGACCCTTTAAAGCAATAATGCATGGCACACATTCCATGGGTCCCAACTCTCCAGGTTGAAGGGAATATTACTACAGATATAACATGTACGGGAATCCTAGAGAACGGACACACTGTGAATACGAAAGGTTTCTAAAACTCAACGAATAGTCCCTCTCCTGGTGCTCCGGTTTGACTTTCATCTGCTTTATTATCAACCTCCCAACTTGGAGAGACAGCCCCTTTAACCTCCTGGTTCGCACAGGTTGCCAATTTGGCAGAGGATGAAAGGGAAGAGGGAGAACCAATGAGAGAGTAGCTGTAAGGCATTTGGACGGGCACATATCACTGTAATTTCCCGGCAGGAAGAAGAATTAACCAAAGTCTCAGCCACCCACCGGGAATCAGTATAGATCCTGAACCAAAATTTTGGACTTGCGGTCAGCTCACCAAAAACGAGTTGAAAAATGGAGCTCAGGGGCACAGCAATTCACAAACTGGCCGAGT
This sequence comes from Hyperoodon ampullatus, assembly GCF_949752795.1. Lineage (NCBI taxonomy): Eukaryota > Metazoa > Chordata > Mammalia > Artiodactyla > Ziphiidae > Hyperoodon > Hyperoodon ampullatus. The sequence continues at coordinate 599,033 of NW_027640767.1, forward strand.
AATAAAGGACAACTATCGTCCAAAAATCTGTTGAGGGAAGGCAACGAGGCGGACTTGAAAGCTCGGCAGAATAGCAGGAAACAGATTTCAAGAGGTACGTTGGAATCGCCTTTAAAGCACAGGAAGAGGGGCACAACTTCGACAATGATGCACTTGGCCAAAAAGGGCGTATGCGTTTTCTCCTGAATATATTCAGGAGAAAACGCATACGCCCTTTTTGGCCAAGCAAGCAAGCGGGCAATGCAAATCTCCACTACAAAGAAGTATCACTTCCCACCGGTCAAAAGGGACATCCACAAAATGTGTAAAAACCAGAAAGGCAAGACTGCTCCTGGAGAACAGGGAGCCTTGTTATGCTGATGGACGGGATGTAAATTGCCAACTGCCTCTCTGGAGGAGTGCATTTTGTTCCCTAAAACAAGTAAACAACAGAGCTACAGAGCCAAGGGCACTTCCAGTCTAGGGAATATACCTGGGAAAAACTGAAAATCAATAAGACAGAGAAACCCCAAAATTTTGGGCTGCACTGCTTACAAGGACCTCAACTTGGGTACACCTTAAATATCCCAGGAAATATAAAAATGGTTCAAAAAATTGTGGTACTTACGTACGATGGAATATCCCTCAGCCATGAAATCAATGTCATAAGACCAGTAGCAGCAAAATGGGTGGATTCAGGTACGATGATTCTAAGTGAAATAAGTCACACAGAAAAAGAAACTTATCATAAGTTATCACTTATGAAGATCCTGTAAACATGGCTACACTTGAACTGAGTTAGGAAAGAGAACAGTGCCTCACATTTAGAAAACACTCTTATGCCTGCTTAAGGGGGAAGGAGAGGTGGGGTGATGCATAAAACCAGAGTTTGATATAAGCACAGGTACCGTTCCAAAAACCAACTATGGAATAGACAAGACCTACACCTTCCTCAGTGAAAGGGACTCAAAACCCCATATTTCCCGCAG